>NC_042528.1:1990430-2294059 GCF_900963305.1 Echeneis naucrates | reverse complement strand
TGCTCATATGGATGTTTATGTGATATTAATATAAATGAATATGCTCATTTCGTGGTATTTTAACGGCGTTAACTGACAAAATTGGAGATAAGAAGCTGTGGTCTTTCTTTCTGAAGACAAATGAAAAAACATGACCTATTTTTAAACCTCTCTTCTTCAAGATCTTTCCCACCATCACTTTTCGAAGCTGCGGGGTCTATAGATGTTTTCCTGACCTCGACATTTAAACACATAGAGAGAGCAAAAGTATCTTGACCTTCAAGGGCAAAAAAAAAAAATATATATATATATACTATTTCCAGAAAATTTGGAAATAGTGGCTTCACGTATTGTAGCAAATGTGCTGTCTTCCCTCCACTGAATTGTGTTTTGCCTTCATCAGACAACACCGATTTCCTGTGATAAGACGACGAGACCTTTTTACTCTAAACTATCAAGATTGCACACAAAGGATTGCTTCAGTGACCGCAGCGAGAATCAAATGCCTGGCTAAGCTTTTGTGACGGTTCAATGTTTCGAATCGCAGCAGAAACGCGGCGTTTACACACAACTGAGTAATATACAGTCAGACTGCACGGACACTTCGAGCCGCCGGAGGGAGAATCTTAATGAGGTTTTCGCCACATGTGAATGAGTCAGCTCAGTTTGGCATGATGATGATATTAAATGTCCCCCAAAGTATTAGGGGACGTGTCCGTGGCCTGTTGATTATAAATCAAGTCTGGCTTCTGTAATCAGAAATGTTCCCAGTCTTTATTCTGGGCTTTGAAACAAGGTGCTGTGACTTTGTGATGTCACAACGACACAGTCACCGTTCTCAGCCATGGCCCGAGCCCAGCCCGCCTGGACCCTGAGGAAACTTCATTTTTTCTTATTGTCTGTATTTTTCCTCAGATCTCTCAGAAAGGATGCCACAGAGAGACGTAAAAATACACTGAGGTGGTTTTTATTATGAAAAAAAGCACAAATCTTCAGAGAAAACACGGAAAAGGTTTGAAACAAAAGAAGCATGATCTGGCCACTGTTGTTGGATCCGCAGTATTTTGTTTATTTTATTTTCGTACAACTACAACTTGGCTGTCTAATTTTTGTTTTTGTCACTAACTTTTTTTGTTTTGTTTTGGACACCGATTCTGTTTGATTGAGTTTCTAACTCTCTACTGATGGAAACTGTTAATCCACTATCCTGAATTTTGAATAAAAATGCTTTAGTTGAAAGTGAATTGATGGTAACTCAGCTCTGAAATTGAAGTAGCTGGTCTTCCATTAGCATAGCATTTAATCATAAAGGTCAAGATAAAGTGGATTAGTAGAATTTAGTAGACAATAGCGCACAGATAATTTATTCACACAGCACACGTGCACAGAAAAAAAAAAAAGATAATTATTGTATTGTAAAAAGTATTACAAGGCCAATTAAATGTGATATTTATATATGAAAAACACATTTTTCTATGTTGTAGTCTTTCATTTATTATCATGAAAGATGTACGTTTAAGCAGAACACTTAAATTCTGAGTCATGATAGTTTCAAGTGCACAACACCTTCAGAGACCTGCAACAATTTTCCATGAATCATAACTTATGAAAAGTGATGTAATCACCTCCATATTTCCGCTGTGCGCCCAAACCTGGTTAGAACGGGGCGGCTCAGTTCGGCGCCGTTTTGACTTACTGGATCAACAGACCGAAGCTTTTAGCAGCTGAAGTTCAATATTATTTCTCAATATTCGTCTCACTCAGGTTTCATGAGAGCGAAAGTTTCAGCAGGCCGAAATCAAATCTTCCATGCGTGTGTGTGAATAATAACCCTTTGTGATGCTCAAAAAGAGATTGTTAAAAATCATTTGGTTTACGGATTTGTAAAACGGCACAAACACATTATGAATATTTTTAGGGGAGCGGTTAAATGTAGAGCAGATACGACAGTTTATACTAACAAGCTTTGGTTCGAGAGGTTTTAAGAAATAAAACTGACTGGTTGTGCATGAGGAGGGAAAATTTGAGAGTTTATTGTAGCTAACAGCATTGCACTTTATCATTTTTCTAAATAAGCTGGGTGCACAGTGAGGCTGTTTGGACGGGAGATTCTGGACGTGGAGCGCTTGTTTTAGCACAACAGTGCAGCAGTCACTTTGTGTGAGCACGTCAGTATAAAGTGGAGTTGAAGTTAATAAATATAAATTTTCCTTCCTCCATCACGCTCTTTCCGCTTTCCCTCCCTTCGCCTCCTTCTTCCCGTTTCGGCCGCCCTTCCTCTCTCTGCACATTAACTCTCATTCTTTGCCTCGGATCAATATCACTCTTCCATCTCATCCCTCCTCGATCCAGGCCATCTGTTTACTGCCCGGATCGATACCGTTTCCTCCCCCGTCCTTTCTTTTTTCTTTTAAACTCATTTCTTCTTTCTTCTTTATACCCCATCCCTCCTCTGTCCGTCTCTTTTTAACCCTCTTTAATCCACCACTTAGATTTGGATTCCATCGTCATTCCTATCAATATTCTTTAATATCTCTTTCTTCGGGGAATGATCCATCCTAGATCCACAGTAACTGCTTCAACTGGAACTCGTACATCGTCTGATATTGTGTCCGACTTAAAGGTTGACAGACTATTTGTCCTATAAAAGGGGAGATGAACTGAATTGGGGTGACCCTGGCTTCCGCCTGGCTCTTCTTTCTCCGTTAGGTTTTGTAATGTGATGGATGGAGCGGACCTCTGCATGTCTAGACTATAATAATCTGCTTTTTCACTGCGGTGACTCGCCCGCTGAAATCCATCCTCTCCGGTCTGCTGGTCTGAACAGCTTGACCCCGAGTTTTAAAGACGCTATCAGCGAGCTGAGCTTCATGCTTCAGGCCTGATACCGATCAAAGGTTTGACTTTTTGCAAACTTCAGCCTTCTAGCGGGTCTATTGTCAACTGAGAGTCATGAGTTATTTCTTTACATGGCTTAAAATATGCATGAAATCTTGTTCTGTTGTTTCAAAACAGAAACAACATTCCCAACGTTCATTCTTTGGCATCTAAATATAAATAATGATTTTAAATGTATTTGAAGAAAAGCAGAAACACGCTTAATGCAAATAATTCTTTTAAAGGTGCAGTACCTTTAAAACGATGACAACACCTACTTGAATATTGTGTTACTTTACCCGCATTACTTGTTACACATGCATGTATCATTAAATAAGTCCAAATCTTTTACACGGCTTGTTTACTGTATTTAACATATACAGAAAAGCTGCAGGATTCACACACCTTTCAAAATAAAATCGGTGGTGGTTAACATCTGAGGTTTTTTTTTTTCTGCCTTGGACGTCCCACGACACCAGCACGCTAAAGCTAACGGGTACCTGCACCCGAGACAATCCTAAGGACAGCGCTTGTGCCAAGAACAGGAATTAGCTTCCAAGAATTAGCCGTCTCATTTCTGACAAAAGTCATATGCTGACCGTTAGTCAAGTCCGTTATGAAACAATGGACTTGGACCAGGATGGTAAGTGTTGAAATACTGAGCTGTGACAACAAGTTTCCCTGCAGGGACTTGCACAAGCAGAGTAGCTGCTATTGCTAAATACATGTGGATTTGTGTGTGTGTGTCCTCGGGGTGGTTTTATGAGGGCCTCTCTGCTGGATGTCCTGTTAATAAAAACTCCTCCTACTCCTCCATCTCGACGTCCACTCTCCCTTTTTCGATCCAACACTCCCTCTCTCGCTCACCGTTTTCATCTCTCCACTCTCCCCCAGTTTATATAAAACACACACAGTTACAATAACTTCACGCAGCACGCACGAGAGGATGAATCGGCACGCATAAACACACACGCTGACGGAAACACTTGGCTGCTGTGTTTTGACAATCTTCCAACCGTGCTGATTTTGTGTTTGTTTAACAAAATGACCTTCTAAATTTGGGCTCCGTATCCACGAGGAGGCTCTAAAAATGGAAACGGGCCCTCGCCTGTGCGTGGCTACTTTTATTATATCTGTATGAGCAGTACATGTCTGAATTCTTGTGGCAACGGCAGAAATTCCTCTGGTTTTCAGTGTTATCAACAACACGGGCATCTTTAGGACACTCAGCTGTTACAGAAAGGCCTCTCCTGACTGAAGGCTGTGTGTCCACGCACCAGTGATGAGTACAACGTTGTTGACATGTATATTTCATATCTTCCTTCCTCCCCCCACATTATGTATCTTTTGGCTCAAAAGCTGAAATAATTTCAGAGACTTCTTCGTTGGATCAGATGCAGCTGATTGTGTTCAACTCTGACGGTGGAGTTGTACTTTATATGTTTTGTGCGTTTATGCATGTGGGCAGCTGCTGTACATTTACTCGGATGGCGTCTGTGTCTTATCAGAGTTTCGTGTTCACATAATGTAAACTGGAAATGTGTTGTATAACCATCAGAGGGAAAGTTATACCAGTTTGACTTCACATATGCAAAACAATGTTGGATATCAAATTGACCGTCATTTCATTCAAATTGAATAAAACATCATTCCATCAGATATGTATGTATTGCACATCGCGTTTAAAGGGCTCCTCCCACACAAAAATGTGTTTTGCAAATTTGCAAAACATTTTGTGTCGTGGCAAATTTCACATTCAGCTTTCTTTGCTCACCTTGAATGTAAAAGCAGGATTTTGTGACATCGCCACCAATTTATTTAGTGACTGATGTATGTAGATGAGGGGCTGCTCTGCCGTTGCCATCTTGGCAGCGTCCCATAACTCCCAGCTCATCCAAAGGCGGCGCCTTCAATTATACACTCGTTTTGTCACAGTGAGAATTTAGTTGATTCCTTCTGTCAGGTCACCTTTGATTGACAGACAGAATAAATTCACTCGTCTTCACGTATGACCTGAAAACTGAATTAAAATAACAGGAAGATAGAGACCGAGGTGTGAGAATGATCTGTTCCTCTCTGTCAGTGCATAACAAACGGGCATGTGTGTGCATGTACACTAACGCAATGCTATGTATCCTGCATATTCATGTGTGTGAATCTGACAAGCAACATATTGCTGCACAGCGTGCCGACACGTTCCCACTGACAGAAGAGAAAGAAACGATGAAAGAAAGAAAGAAAAGCAAATCTGGCACAAAGAAACTGAGAAAAAAAAGTCAAGAAAGAAGCAAAAGAGAACATAAAAAAGTGTCAAAGACAGGAAGTAGGAAAGGAACAAAGAAAGAGATAAAAAAGACGTAGAAATAAAAAGAACTCGATGCATAAACACAGAGAGGGGAGGGTTGAGGAGTTACCATATACAGTAACAGCTTGTTTCTAGAATAAGCTCCGTTTCAAACACACACACACACACACGGGATGACAAAAATAGACCTTCTGTAAAGGAGTTTGCCAAGTGGTTAGAAGTGGTGCAAAAGCATGACACGGTTGTGTATATGTGCATGTGTGTGTTCTGCACTCCATCTGTGAGTCTCTAAGGGGGAATCCTGCACAACAACACAACTGTAGGGACTTTATCTTGAGCATGAATTTATGAATTCATCCCGTAAACACACAAAGACCAGCACCTGTTGCTTTACTGTTACTCATAACTTCTCAAAATATCTGCAGAAAAAAAAAAGAAAGTTTTGTGAAATTGAGAAACAAATGAGTTAGCCTGACAGCCATGTCGATCATTCGACCACAAATTTGTCATTCATCAGTGAGGTTGCTGTAAACTGACGTGATCATCAGTGAGGTAAACACAAACACTACATCAGGTTCTATTTTATGTTGTAAAGGTTTGATTCATTTCCCTTCTCCTGCCTGATAAACAGCCACTTTCTGACACATAAGCTGGTACTGAACGGTATCAGAAAGGATTCTGGTGTTAAAATCAGGAAAGTATCCCTTTAACCTTTAAGTTACGAGAAAACCTGTTTTTGTGTTGATTTTATTTTTGTAATCTGCTTTGTTTCGATTGCTTCGGGGCGCAAATGCGGTTTTTGTCACGCAAAAGAATCAAAAACATTCATGTGAAAAAAACAAAACAACTATCCGTGTTGAGAGATACAAAAGTCCGGGGAAATGTTTTTGTTCTGAGCGGCAGCTCACTGGTCAGTTCAGGAAAAGGCCACAAACGTTCTCGCTCCGTTTGGTTACGACGTCAAACTACCACGCCGTTTGTTATGCTGCTATTTATATGCTACACATGTTTGGAATAAAACCTGTTGGCATTTACATGTTGGCACACTTATTTGTATACACGTGCGCACACACACACACACCAAGCCACAACTGGGTTGGATTCCTAAGCAGCAATCTTCTCTGTGCTCACAAGCAGATTTTACCACAACACTCTACCAGTAATGTGTGTGTGTGTGTGTGAGAGAGAGGGGAAGTGTCGTACCCTCATTTTGACGCACACACTCACACAGACCTACTTTCAATACAAAGAAGTCTTTACACTAAACACACTCCCCACCCGTCTTTTCTCTCCTTCTCCATCCACTCGCCCCTCTCTCTCTTCTCACCATTCACACTGACACCCGATCGGCTCTCTGCTCTGCATTTCAACGGATGTGGCTTCTGTGTCGCAAACGTCAAGTTTCTTTTCTGGTTAATAAAACAAACACTTGTTGCATGTGTTGAGCTTTGGGTGTATATTTTACATGTGTGTGCGAGAGTGTTTGTGCGTACGAGGCCTGCTTGCGGTTTCATTGCCCGGCTTGAGAAGCTGAGACGAGAAAAAGGGAGAAATGGGGGGCTATTAGCTGCGTTTCTGGAGAAGTTGCCAGATCGTCTAACTGTGGTATGATTCACGGTCTGGCTCAGCGTTGAGCTCCATGACTAAGGGAACAGAGCAGGAGCGGCAGAAAGAGAGAAAAGGCCGAGTCAGGGAGCAGGATGGAGAGAGAAACGAAGAGCATTTGGCATTTGCGCGACGATGGGCAGGATAAGCGCTCCGTCCTAATATGATTATAAATCGTCTTGTCCTCATCTTTTTTGTGCCAGTTGTGCCCTTGGCCTGAGTCGGAGGGGGATGAAGCCGCTTTCCAATCCTGAAAAGCCTCGGCAGGCCAACTGAGCTAAGTGCCCGGCTAGGAAAAAATAAATAAATAAATAAAAACCAACATTAGCACTGCTGGAGGAGGTTAAAAGGACACTTGAGTGAAAAAAGGGAAAGCATCAGCCATTAGAGAAAATGAGAGTGGATGTAGCAACAAGATGCAGCATACAAAAGAACAACTAAGCTGGATTTGTGCTTAAAAAAATGGGTTCCATCATCATTTATTCGGACGATGAAATGAAGGTGTTGGAGGGACGGACGGAAGCTCTGAAAACTTTTGCATAGAATATCTTAAAGCTTTCCATCAGACCTGTCAATCAGTGAGAAACTAAATACTTTGGGTTTGCTCAACTGCATGAAACAGGAAGAGAACTCATTTGAAACTTCGTAGAAGAATCCATGATCTACAGCTATTGATTACTGCAGCTTACTATCTGTCTTTGATTATGACTAAACTGTGTGTGTGTGTGTGCATGTGTAAGAAGTTTGAAACACACACACACTTATTAAAAATAATAACGTGTTGTTTTTAGAAACCACATCCTTCCAATACAGTCACCAGAGTCTCCGTCTTTGTCACTCTCTTGGTTTCACTCTGAGTTTCCAGAAAGATTTGTGAAGAACGCCAGAGCGTCTCTGTCGTCTGTACATTTGACCCATCATGATGTCCCCGAGTGCATTTTCACTGCTGTCTTGTCTTTAAAAATGTCAAATAAAGAATAATAAAAAAAAAAAAAAATAGCACAAGTGATTAGTGTAGGAAGTGTGAGCGGGGCGGGCAGGGCGGAGGCCGCGCTGTGTGTGTGGTCACGATGCAGGTTACAGACTCTATAAGTAGCATGTTGTAGCTCACCACGTGTCGACTTTGTGACCTCATTTGGCAACAGTTTTCTAATCATAGCTGGGAACATGAAAACGGAAATCGTTTCTTCAATCAGCATTAATGATGAGGGTGCCGGAGGAAAAAAAAAAAATGCACCAAAATAAAAAATACAAACACTGATACATGTTACTATTACCAAGTTCAAAACAATCCACAGGGAACCCTCCCGTGTGGTTGGCTGTGCAGGAAGTGGAGCGCACACGCCTACACAGGTGGATGACATACAAAAAGGTGTCTTCTAAGCACTTTAACTTCAGAGAAGAGCTGAGACGTACGAGAATGGGCCGGAAAATACACATCTACCGCAAGAATATGAGCAAGAAACAGAAGACGTTGTGCAATACTGATTACAAAACGTGCAGATTCGGACAGAAACAGAGCGGGGAGGGGGGGGGGGGGGGGGGGGGGGGTCTATCACTGACAATCACTGCCTTAAAAGCACACAACAAACGACTGGAAGAAACAGTTCTGTTTCAGCCTGTTAATCCTCAGAGGTTAAGTTGTTCTGATTCCTGCCTCTGATTCATGCACTAACATACTGGACACACCCTCACCCATCTCATAGCATGTCATTTGACATTTTGCCAACGGTTTCAGTTGCATTATTTACAAAATCCATTCCAAAAAAAAAAAAAACTAAACGTTACCTGCACATGAAGTTGCACAACAAAGCCACCTGGCCAAACGCTTTCCAATTGATTCTCGATAATTAGTGTAATATAAGATGAAAGCAAACCGCCGGCAATGAGGCAACGCTGCGTTATGGGAATTACTGCTAACAAAAGGAAACATATACAGTTTCGAAGGCAGTTATTTCCCAGTGCCAATTTCAGCAATGCAAAGAGGAAGAAACTAAACAAACAGCATTAAAACGACGGGTTGATGTGTAGCAGCAGAGGTTGTAATGATCAGATTAATGTTAATGACTGTAACTGTACAAGTGGAAGTCACAGCGGTCTCTGTCTTTGTCATACTCAAAGGGACTCATGCGCACACACACAGACGCACACAGAAGGAGCAGTCTTTGCATCAAGTGCCATTAACAGATGTGTGTTTTCATGCTGCTGACTCAGACTCTTACGGCTTCAATTCAGGCAGAGTGACAGAAAAGACAACACACATGCACAATCTGATTTTGCAAGCTGCAGTCCCAAAGAACAAACTGAATCATAAAAATTATCTGATTTCTAAGGACAGTGCTATTGCAGAAGCAGCATGTTGTTTGTGTGTGTTGTGGCGACCGTCTCTTGCTTCCTGTTTAGGAGGTTTGAAGAGAGGCTGACAAAAACCCAGAATGAGTCTATTTTTGGCCACAGAGACAGACAGAAAGAAAGATGAAGCGATAAACAGGGTTAAAATAAGACCGGCTGCACAGAGGCGTTAAAAAAAAAAAAAAAAAAAACACCAAAGAAGGGGAGCGGTTGGGGGCATGACAAGAAATGAACAAAAAAGGGAAAAAGAGAAGCAAAGCAGAGAGAAGTGCTTGTTGTCCTGTTTTCAAAAGGCCAACACCCTGACAGGATAAAGTGTACCCAGTGACAGCAGCAGAGCATCACAGGAAGTGTTGTGGTCGTGTCTAATTAACACGTTATGGTGAGTGAGTGACAGGACAGGAGCAAGAAACAAATAAAAAAAAACAAAAAAACCTACTGGTTCTGACTACTTTACTGAAGAGTTAGCTTACCCTTTATAACGACGTGGAGATCTGGACAAACCAGGAAGTTCTGAGCTGAAAACTGAAGCCTGACTCCACTAAACTCATTCAGACCTTCAGTGACACTAAATTCAATTCCACCAAATCAAAGAGAGACGTCTCTCAATGAACTTGACCTGAACTCAAACCAGACGTGACCGAGACCCAAAATGTGGTCAAGCAGAAATATATTTGTTCCAAGTCAAGTTTCTCTATTTAGATCACATATTTGCAAACTAATATGCATTTCCAACCACAGTTGTTTAAATATTCAGATGCTGTATATTATCTCTAACGATCTCAAATGAAACAAGAAAAAAATTTGTATTAAACATGACGGAAAAAAAAGGAGGTGTGCTTCATTGCACTTTCCTTTTTTTGATAAATAAACTTTAACACCTAAAATTTGTATATGATGATAGGTGTGATTATTTTTAATCAGCAAATTAAAAAAAAAAAAATAATAATAATTTTTAATTTACTTATTTGACGATTTGGACGACGCACAAGCTCTGAAGCTTCAGTAAGCTGAGTGACGACTCGACTTTGCTTTGTGTTGTCAGTCCCCATTAACCAGCCGACAACGGAGAGACACAATCGGTGATGAAGAGCCTTCGCACACACGCTCACCTTCTGCTGATTGATAACGCACAGTGGCACATTAGCAGCTCCGCACACAGACACACAAACGCAGATAAACGCACACCTGTCAAGGATGAAATGTGTTCGCTCATTAGTGATAACACAAACACACACACAGCTGTTCTTGATTAAGAGCACGCATTAGTTCATTAGTGACGGCACACACACACACACACAGACAGCCACAGACACACACAGACTAGAGATATTGTTGTCTCCTTGTCATTAGCACATTTTCAAAGTGAGTGAGACTATGTTTGACACAGCTGCTGTAGATAACTCATCAACTTTTTCTAACACAACGAAACACACACACACTAATGGTGTGTGTGGCAGACTGAAACCTAATGGTGGTTTCGACTGGGGATGAGGAATGGCGGGGCGAGACGATGGAGAGAAAGACACGAGAACTGAAAAAAACAGCTCAACAAGGGGAACGCTGACTCCACCAAAGTCACGTCGGTCTCCTTTTGCGGACTTGATCTCGGTGACGATCATGTAAAGTGACTGCCTCTGTGAGGCGAAGGGTGAAGTGAGACTCTTTAACAGGAACAAAGCAAAATGTTTGACTTGACGTGAAACAAAACACTCCAAAAGTGACGTTAAAAACATTAAAGCAGCTTTGAAAGCCGACGAGAAAGAAAAGACATTTGATTCCCAGCGCAGAAACAAAAGTCTGCAACATTTACACATGTTCAGCATTCAAGCAACTAAATCCTCTGTTCACAGTGCATTTGTCCTTAAATGGCCTCCATTTGCCCGACCTTTACATTTTATCACTGATAACCTGAAAATGTAGCAGATATAACCACCAAGAAAGACCTAAAAAGATAACTAAAATTAGAAGCTGAATTCTTTTCACCTTAAATGGGACAAACCAATATTTTCTTTGTTTGTTTGTTTTTTAAAACAACTTGGGAGTTAAAAATTAGTCCAAAAGAAGCCAAAAACGGTTTTGACCACGTGATGTGGTCCTCATCGCCGTCATCATCATCTTCAGCAGTCAATCTTTCCATTAGTCTGGCTGTTGCCTGAGATGATTTCATAGGTCACCTTGGCAATTCAATACCCATCAAAAAGCCAGCCCGGTGAAAAGATTGGGAACAAGCAAATACATGGCTCAGGAGCTAAAAGGATTTTAGGTATTTTTAAGCAGCTGAGATATTAAACCTGGGAGGGGAAAAAAAAAAACTACTTTAGAAATAAAGTAAAGGTTCTTCTCACATATGGTCTCCTTTGGTTGGAGACTAAGCAAGCAGGGCTGAACTCGCCTGTAAGGAAGCTAAAGAGACAGAAAAAGAAGACATATCACTCAAGAAGCATCAAAAGAGGACAGGATTAAAGGAAAGGAAGCAAGGACGGGACGATGAACTGTGGAGGTCACAGAGAGGAGAAAGAGAGGGAACATGTAGAGATCAAGGCAGCAGATATAAAACAAAACCGGGGCGGCAGCAAAGAAAGAGAGAAATTGAAATAAGAATAGAAACAAAAGATAAACAGTTCAAGATAAAAGTTAAAAATAGAGACAGGAAGTGAAATGAGAAGTGTCCAAAAAGGGAAATGAGACATTTTTGACTGAGCTCTCTGAGGTAATGACAATGTCTAATTCAATATATCCTAACCAGTTTGGCTGTGTTTAGCTGAAGTCTAAAAAAGACTGGAACTATGATGATGAAGTACTTTTTGAAAGGATTTGAGATAATGAATGTCACACACTGAAAACAGTCCCAAACTCTTTTGTTCAGAGCTTTTTAAGGGCTTCCTACTTTCCCTGAATGTCAAGTGGTGTTTTTGAAGACGTCCTCCTTTCTTGGACCGCGTTAAGTCCTCTCACCGGACGCTCTGACGTCTCAGGGGGAACATGAGGTCAAATTAATGGAAACTAAGTTGGAAGGCTCCAGTTAACAAACACAAGCCCGCCCAGCAGACGGGACCAATTCAGCATTTAAACTGTGTGTGTCCATATGTTGTATGATTAACTGGATATGTACAGTAATTTCACTAAAGCTAATCAATAGGACTCGCTGTGTGCTTTGTGGATCACCACAACTTCAGCCACTTCAGCCACATCTGTAAAGTACAAGCAGGGACATTGGAGGCGGTTGGGGAAAAAAAAAAACAAAAAACAAAAAAAAACACCTCATTTATTTACTTCTCAAATACTATTTGAGATGCGACCATAAATATTTTTATATTATTAGGTCCACTCATTATATAGAAACAGGTCCTGTATGCTTACGTAGTTTAACGCTCCCTGGGGGATGTTTGTGCTTATATCATGTCTTCTGGCTTCTGGCTCACCTGCCAAAGCTACACTAGCTGCCAAGAAGCATCTTTAGTTAATAAACTCTTGAAAGTAAACCTACTTTGCACATAAGAATGAGTCAACAGAAAGAGAAAGCCTGAAAAATGACTGAGTTTTTTTTTTTTTTTTTAATGCTTGTCGCGTTGTACCACAAATTGCACGCAAAAATATTTCCAGAGTTTAGACCCCAAAACATAATTTCCAAAGAAGCCAATCAGGAGCGGGTTCAACAGCCAGTCAGGTATGATTATATTTTAGCTCATAGTCACAGAAAATGTGTTTTTAATACATTGACTTTTTTCATTTTAAAGGTGGAAGAATACATGTGTTTGCCCTAAAAGTCAACTATTTGTGTTATAAGAAACGTACAACAATAGACAGAAGAGAAGCCAATTTTAAAACATTCATAGTAAAAAAAAAAAAAAAAAAAGATAGAAAATACGTCGAGCGTGTTTATTTCACCCAAAGAAAACTATTTTGTTTTGTGCAAATCTTTATTCTACCAAATGGAACACCACATTTTAAATATTCAGGCTCTTCTATACTCCGACTGCAAACCTGTTGTGATAGTAAATACTTTGAGTTTGAGTCTATGTGCTGTGTACATTTCTTATATCTGCGTCTCTGCTACTTTCCAATCTGCCTCCATATCTCTCACTCTCTCTCTCCTCATCTCTTTCCATCATTCCCTCCCTCTCTCTCTCGCTCTCTCTCTCTCAGTATTGACTCACACACTACTGCAGCTGTATTACATCAAGCCAAGGGCATAAATCAAAGCACTTACACACACACACACACACACACACACACACACAACACAGACCATCCCACACACTCATGCACTCTCCTCAAGCCATTTCAGTTTACCGTCCTACACACACACATGCACACCTTTAAGTCCTCCTCATTGCCGTTGCAGTGAACACCCACACAGATTTCTGTACCGGGAGCGATATTCAGATAAAAAAAGCATAAATATAGTGGGATCTGTGCAGGAAATCCACGGCAGCAGGAGGGGGGGGGGGCAAAAAAACAAAACAGAAGCGTTACCTGTTGGTCACTGCTCCAAATGCCAGAAATACAACTGGTTATATAATCTGAAGTGGTTGGGAAACAGAAAACTTGAGATTTATTGTCCTCATGACTAAACATGACCACCAAGAAGAAGTGAAGCTGGACAGAAAGAATAGAATAAAAAAGGAGGAGAAGGGAGGTGTGTCGTGCACCCAGCCTCACATGGAAACAAACACAATGAACAGACCGGCCTTTTCTGTGTGTGTACTTTTATATAGCCTACACAGCCATTACAGCCGGTGGGATCAACCTACACACACACACACACACACACACACACACAAAATACACCCAATTCAAAGAAGCTGTTTGCTCTTACGCCTCACTCTCTTCCTGTGTCTCCTTTATTTTCCACAGTTAATGAGAGCGAGGTGAACAGGAGGAGGAGGAGGAGGAGAGAAAGGATGGAGGTAAACGGACGAGATCGGGCGCACAACACGGCTGATACTTTTGAGCAACAACTTTTATGACACCTCAAAATGGATTTCCCACAACTGCTTCCTGTAGGCTTACTCAAAAAGAAAAAGCTGCTGCCTCTTTGACACCACACCATTTTTCTCCCACGATAAATCAAAAAAAAAAACAACAACCCATCAGTCACCTGCACGGTGGTTTAAAAATCACATTAACGTCGGCCTGTTATTGCAGAGGAACCACCTTTTAAAGTCTCCACTTTCATCGATTTCATTTTACTGACTGCTCAGATGAGGGGATTCCTATAAATGCTATTGATTTTTATTGATTGCCCTTTTTGCTGGTGACACTGAAGTCGGTTTTGTTTTTATTGACCGGCCTGATGGGAATAAAGCTCAGACTTTTCACATCAACTCCTCCCCTGAACCTTCCAGGTTCAGCTACATTTCAGGCGTCAATAGCTCGAAGTTAGTTAGCTGAAACCGCCAATTTTCCATCGAATGAAATGATCTACTGCACAATCCCAAAAGAGAAAACTGAAAGAAGAGGATAGTGCAGTTATGGTGGATTGACGCTGGAATAAAGTCAGATGAATCGCTGTATCGATTAACTTCACTGGACTGAGAATTATGCGGCGCTCTGTCGTGGTAAATCATCATATACCTGGATTTAGTGTCTGCTACTGACCGGCTGTTACATGTACAGCTGCAGCACGTTCTCTGGAGTTATTGTGATCGGCACTTGTTGACACGGAAGCACAGATTTCTTTTAAATCTCCAACATTTAGGTATTCCACAAAAAAAAAAAAAAAAAAAAAAAAAAAAAACAATTTTCTCTTTCACGCCCTCTTTTTTTTTTTCTTTTTTAAATAAATATTAACCAAGAACGTAAATGAAGCATCAACATCACTAAAATTAGAAGCCGTCTTCATTACTCTAATCTAATGTGATCTGCAAACAGTGAGAGTATCGCTGCTGCTCTGAAATCTGATGTCTCAGCATCTGGTTTGTATCTGCTGCTATTGGACGAGACGTAAACCATCAGAGGATCGGGGGCCCGATCTGTAGCTCTTTATCTGGGTTTGCTTCACGCTGAGGCAGGGGTTGCGTTTACATGCTTTACATGCTCACACAGCTTTGGGGCATTTCACTTTTAAGTGATAAGAAATATCATTGGCAGAGAGTAGTTGACAGAAAAACAGGAAATGTGAGGCTCCCTAGACCGCCAGCAAGACATGAGAGCAGGATTTTGTTTTATATTCAAGACAAAAACAAAATGTGCTGTTTTCTCCTGCTGGCAGCCCCGGATGGGCTGTGCTGGTGAAAGCTCTGCACAAACAGGCTGGTGCAGGCGCGAGGTCAAAACCACAAACTGATTCTCACACAGATACCGAAACAGGAACGTACATGCACAGCAGATCCGTCTCCATCAGTCTTGAGAACCTCGACCTAGTCGACAGGCTGCGTTTTACAGAGTCAGTTCTCCAAGGTCGCGTTCTTTTTTCCTGTAGAGCACGCCAGAAAGCAGCAGTGACAACACATTTACAGCTTCAACGCTCGTCTGTCACGTGCACAGGTTTGGAAACAGCATTCGTTTTGTTTTGTTTTTTTAAAGCAACAGCCTGTGCACCAAAACAACAAAAAAAAAAATCCTTTTCCTTACATTTGAAAATACGAAACCTTTAAGAATGAAAGAGAGACGTCAATGAGTCTTTGAGACTTGCTTATATGAAATTTGCCTCACTGATACCCTTGAATTCAGATTTTAGGTTTTGACGGCTATCACTGCGACCTTTTAATTATTTAGCGACTCACCGGCGAGGAGCTGAATTAATTCAGTAGTGTCGGGATCTCATGTCACATTAGATAAGAAGTAGCACCTCCTTAACAAGTTCGCTAACAAGCGCAGGAACAGACGGAGGGGATAAAATGACAAGGACACCGAGCAGGAAACAACTGAATATTCAGACCAATAAATTCATTCATTCATTCATATTCTACCACTAATCCATTTCCAGGTCACGGGGGTTGCTGGAGCCAATCCCAGCTTGCACTGGACGAGGGCGGGGTCATCTTCGCCAGTATATAGAGACAGACAGAGACCAACAACTGCTAACACAAATTAGATTCACCAGTTAACCGAAACATGTCGTCTTTGGACGGAGGGAGGAAACTCACACAGGAACAGAAAGGCCCAGGAACCGAACCCTTAACCTTCTTGTTGTGGTGCAGCAGCGCCGTGCTACCCGACGTTAAACAACTGCACAAAAACAGACACACACACTACAATATTCAAATGGACTCCCCCACATGTACATAAGACAAATGGACACACTAACACACTAATCCGCTCAAGCTATTGTTGTTACTGGAGCATAATCCTGGAGTCGATGACTAACTTAATCTAAGTCACATGACTGTAGATAGACACAATCTAATCAGCACAAACACAGACACACACACACAAATATACAAAGAACTAATCATAGCATTGTTAAGTGTAACTGACAGCTGGTCAGTGTAAGAAATAGAGCCACAGCTATCAGTGGCTCCCGCTGGCCAATAGGAAAGCAGCTGCATGATGTCACTGCTGAGATAATTGAAATAAAATAAAAAAAACTACCATCTGAGAAATACATAACAAAAAAAAATACACTGATATCCCATATTTTGTTTCACATTTAACCGACTGAACTTTTTGTTGAAATGGAAATTAATCAAACTCATTTATTTTACTTCAGCTACCAGTTAACTTCCAATCAGCCAAAATTTTGTCAAAAAATCCTCAAAATATTCATACAATCATCTCTATAGTTAAAAAGCCCATTTAAGTTCAGGTAAATATGATGTTGTGATTATTAATTTTATATTGGCCAATTTTAACTGAAATGCCGTGAAAAAGGTAAAACATTGCAGTGCAGTCACGACTTCCACCCATAATTCTCTGAGCCTGAAACCTCAGCAACCTTATACGGGCACCAACATCACATCAACACGCCACATTACAGCCGTGCACGATGAGATTACGCAATCAATACCACCCTGATATCCAATATCATTATCCGCTACAGGAACAAACGTGGCATTATCGGATGCCGTCCCCATGACGACTGGGGTTGCCAGGTATCTCATGACTTCTATTGATCTGAGCTGACGGGCAGTGAAGATAATGGATTTCAAAAACATACGCACCAGTGATAGTAATTTGGGCCGATGTCATCTGTGTGCGTTTGCATTTCTAATGATGCATATTTCTCATTGTGGATATTAGCTCATCGATAAGTGATTTGTGTGTTGCGTGTGTGTGTAGTATTTTCCAGTAAGAGACTAATAATCACACCATCAACATCTTACAGTCCAGAGGCCAATTCGTAGTGATCGGTAGTCCAGTAACAGAGGAAGCTATTAGCGTGTGAGGAAGTCATATTGGCTGTCAAAGATCTGAACACGACTCGCCATCACAGCGACAGTAAGAGAGAGAAATAACACGGTCAGGAAGTGGACTCAGCCTGAGCAGGAAGTCAGCTGATCTCAGCAGACAGCAGATAAGATCAGAGATTTCTTTAAAGTGACGATGAAGTTGCGGCAAAGAGAAAGATGAGGGGTGGTCGGGCAGAGAAACGATCCCTAACAACGTAGAAGTTTCTTTTTTAAGCTGTGCCTGCAGCGTCAGACACGAGTCCTTAAAACGTCCCCGAATCCACAGACACACGTCTATTCTTTGGTGATATCTTTAAATTTTATATCAGCTCTTTAATAAATCAGCAGCCCAAGTTTTTAAATCGACGTGGCCCTGATGAAAAATTCCATAACTTTCCCAAAGTTATTCGGATAGAGCACTTTCACGCATCTAAAAATTGTATCCCTCCTTGGTTCACTAATATAGCTTTTTACCTTCGACGGCGCTTCTTTTATTATGTATTAAGTTTTCTCAAAGTGTTAAGGTATTTCAAAAATGAAGAAAAAGTCAACGTCTAACAGAAGAAATGATCTGATATCATCCGATGTCCTGATCGCACCGCCACATGCACTTGTTCTCTCTTCACGCACTCGTCTTTTCCTACCTTGGCCCTTATTTGTCCCGAGGTCGACACTTTGCGGATCAGTTTGTGAGAAGTTTCTTCCTGCTCGCCGTCGCTGTCTGATGACTCTTCTCCGGCTTCTCCGGCCTGAAAAAAAAAAAACAGGTGGCGTTACTCATTTATTTATTTTTTTCATTGTTCTAATATTTCTACACTGAACGTCAGATTAAACGGTTCTTTTAGGTATTCACAGCTCAGAAATCACATCAGTTTTCAAAAGATCTCACTTCTTAGAGAGGAGAGAAACTCTTCAGTTTGCTTCTCAATGATTCTTTTTAGAAAAATCTCTGTTCTTTGCACTCACGCCGTTTTTATTTTAACATTGGCTGCAGTTCTGAACAAACTCGAGGTGTGAAAGGCTTCATCTGCATCCATTTACTGAGCTGCAGCCACCGAATTTACAACACCCAACATAGATCCTTAAATTGGAAGGAACAGTCAAATTTAAACAAAACAGACAGAAAAGGGAAGCAAAACTTAAAATACATGAATGACTGACTTGAACAGATCGGATGTTCACTGAGTTTTAAATTTCTCCACGAATGAATAAGCTAATTCAAAGCACAACCGTTTTGTTGTTTTGGTGGTTTCTTCTTTTAATACTTGAGGTCATCACTTCTTTTACCACCTCTGCTAAACTTTCAACGGTAATCTGATCAATCAAAGCTTATTTTACTGGCTTCAGTTATTCAGATGCTTCACGTATCCTCCTAAAGCAATAAATGGACCAACAACCTTCAATGGACCCAAATTAGAGTGAAGCTCTATTTCTGATCCCCCCCCTTTTTTTTTTTTTTAAATCTGGTGTATTTTAGGGACACTTCTACAGATGGTCGTTTCCTCTGCAGAGCTTTTACCACCTCTGCAGGAACAGGTAGTTGTGGGCTTTGAAAAACCCAAAACCAACTTTCACAAAAGGCATCATTTAAATGCTTAATCTCCATTTCAGGAGTCCAAAAATCAGAAATACCAAATAACTGGAGGTGGATGAATCTCAGAACTGACTGCTTTCTCTCCCCACTGTCAACGTGAAACCGTTCCCTCATCTGTCCGAGCGTTTGGAGACTTTTCTCTGCTGCAGCTTCACTTTAGCAAACGAACCACATCACCGCGTTAAAACAGGCTTTAAATATACCGTGCACTGAGCAGTACTTACAACATGAGACCTCTCGGAGTCCGCTTGGGGCGATCCCAGCGACTCGCGTGGCTCCTCCACGTACAGGATGTTGGGGTTCAGTTTGGACGCCATGACGGGCCAGACAAAGGGTGAAGGAAGAGAGAGCGCAGAGAGAGGGAAAGCGTGGAGACGTAGAGATGGATGAAAAAGTTTGCCAGCTGCAGAAAAGGAGGAAGAGTGCTGAATAAAAGAGGAGGAGAAGAAGAGGTGGAAGAGGGAGAAGAGTGTTGGAGTTTGGCAGGACGTGAACGCCTGGCTGAGCAGAGGAAGTGAGGAGAGGATGACAAACGGGACGGCAGGCTCCGGGAACGCCACACTCGTCCTCTCTTAACGACCCCTCGATCCAGGGCCAGCTCTGGAAAAGATGGAGGAATGAATTATTGATTGGAGATTTTATTATAATTTTTTAAATGAGGAGGGGGGATTGGCAGCTCCCTGGCTTGAAGTTCAGAGCATATAAACAACAGCTGCTTCTCGTTTTGGCCTCTTCTTGACTTCTTTACACGCTTCGAGGTTAACAGATTTTTTTTTTTTTTTTTATAGAGAGAGGATGGATGGCAGTCCTTCAGGCCAGTGACAAACACAGAGATGAGGATGGGAGGGGGGCAAATAAGTTCACTTGGATGATCACAAGCAGCAGAGACGAAGAAGAAGATGTCACGGCCCTTTGCAGGCAGACAACTCTGCTCTGCTCTGCATGATGGGGCTTGTCCTGCAACAGCTCCCAGATATGGGAGCGTCTGGATGCCTTCATAACACACACACACACACACACACACACAGATGGAGCAGGACCCAAATAAAGTGACCATGCAGTCTGTGCATGTGTGTTTCCTTGATCACCCGGTGGACACGTTATTTATTTAAAATAAATAAATAAAAATCTGTCTGCGTCTCACAAACTTGTGCACATAAAATGTGCGAAAAGACAAAAACGCAGTGAGCCCGTTGTGCTTCTCTGCTCCTTCAGTCACACTCAGGACGGTCTTTTTATTTATTTATGCATTTATTTATTTATTTTTAAGGTTTGGAGAAAAAGGGAATGAAGGAAAAAGGGACACGGATGCACAACAGGCTGCCGTGCGCCCTCAGCCAAGCTTGATCATTCACTCCGTCCGTATCGCCTTCTATTGCACACACACACACACACACACACACACACACACAGAAATAAATAAATACATTTACCAATAATCAATTCAACTCGTGCACGGCCGTCCAGAGGGCTCGGTCGGTCAGCTGTCACCCCAGCTCGGCTAAGATCGGGACGCGACCCGCACGGCCACCGTCGGCTCCGCTCCGCACAGATCAACCCAAAAAGCAGCGATGTTATTTCCCTTACCGGGTAAAAACAAGATCTTCCTCCTCCTCCACCTCCTCCACCTCCTCCTCCTCCACACGGAGGTCAGTCAGCGGCCGCTTTCTCTTCGCCCCTTGGCTGTGCCCGGTGTACCGGCGTCTGGGGTTCCGGGTGGCCCGGCGGTCAGCAGCTGGAGCGGCGTGAGGCGGCGGCGGCGGCGTGCGGCGGCGTGCGGGTCCCTCCGGTGGTGCTCGGCTTGTAGAGAGAGAGAGAGAGAGAGAGAGAGAGAGACGCATAGCGCCGGAGCGGATCTACATCAGGTAGGAGGGGGGGGGGGGGCGAGAGACAGCAGAAAGAAAGAGAGAGAGAGAGAGAGATTTGACGGCGGCCGCGTTCAGTCGCCGCTCCGAGGTTAAACGGAGAGCAAACTGTCGCGCGCATGCGCCCGCACGCGAGAGAGGCGGAGAGCGCGCGAGGCCTAATTAAATAAAGACGAGGACACGCTAATTAAGACGCACGAGGACGGTGGAGAGCATCGGAGGGACGGTTGAAACACGCTCTTGGCTGTTTGTTTGTTTGTTTGTGGGGGTTTTTTTTGTTGTTGTTTTTTTT
Source organism: Echeneis naucrates (assembly GCF_900963305.1). Taxonomy (NCBI): domain Eukaryota; kingdom Metazoa; phylum Chordata; class Actinopteri; order Carangiformes; family Echeneidae; genus Echeneis; species Echeneis naucrates. The sequence continues at coordinate 2,272,854 of NC_042528.1, read as the reverse complement.
TGTACTTGACAACTTTAAAGCCTCCCTCAAATAGCCAAGTGTTGATTTGTCCAGTTGGAATCGATTAATATCAGTTTAAAGTGTTTTAGTTTCCACTGAATTTTTGAAAAGCCAACATGCTAACAATCCCCATTTCCTTCCCCATCTGGGTTTCCTCTTCCTCATTGTTGTTGTAGGGTAACTCTATATTTAGCTTTTTTTTTTTTTTATAGAAAGAAATAATTTTGCACAGAATGTGTTGTTGACTGATGCGCTGACTCATCCCCTGATTAACAGCGAGGTCAACCTTCAACATGGCTCACATTTGGCAAAAAACAATCCCACCTCACCCGCCTTCAGTCATGTCCGCAGCAGTAGATGGAGCCCTCATGGAAATTGCAGATGCTCAAATGTCTGTCGCCCTGGATGCTTTTCATCTCTCACCCACTGAACGTTAATTTTCCTACCAACAGATGAAAACCCTCCGCTTGAAGTGCTCACATCCTCACCAACAATGAGGAAGACTGATTCTGTTCACCTTCTCAATCTGTATTCAGGCTACGAATCTAAGCTCATTCAGAAAGTTCAACACCTAACAGAGATCTCCATTACAAAGGTGGGGGGGGGGGCATCCACCTTAACAGGGCAGAGAGGGCAGATTGCAGCTCCACACTAACAAGGAAGGGCAGACATATACACACATACAAGCACTGTCATGACACACACACACACTGGCATCATTCTGTGCAATAGTAATGTGTTTACAGTTGATTAAATATTCATGCTGAATTAGCTATGATTCTGCCAACAGTCACTTCATTTACACTGCGTGTGTGTGTGTGTGTGTGTGTGTCCTCGTCAGCCTCCATCCTCCACCTGTATCTGTGCATTTTTTTTTGTCATAGCTGTCTGCCAGTGGCGTAGAAAAAGGTGGATGCACCAACAGGAAGAAGCCCGCACATGCACACGCACCTGCTGGATTCCCCCCCGCTGATCAGGTGATGGCGGTCCTGTGTTCGGCTCTTTCCTCCGCGGTTGCCCTTGACAACGGTAAGAAGGACGGAGGGGGGCCTGGAGATAAGGGAGAGACGAAGAAGACAGAGGGCAAGATGTATTCGTAGAGTATATGTAGAGATGCAGCTAATGGCTGGTTTCATGTCAAAATGCTTTTCCAAGAATCCAAAAGGATTCCTGAAATTGCTTTGTCTTAAAACATCAACTTTACAATCATATAAATGCACATTGAAACAATGAATCATAAGAGGAGATATCACATGCATTTTCTACCATTTGGCTGCTGAATTAATGGACTAATTATTCAGCTCTAATGACACCTTTGGATGTTGTTACTTGGCACATTTATCCCAGTGAGTGATCATTATTCTCACGGTGTGACTGCTTGTTGTGTTATTGTTATAATTTCTTCCTGTTTCAGAAAAGCTAATCATTAACAGCCTCCTCAAAATCTGAGAGGAAAGTAAGCAAAGGAAAACTGGGATTTAAAAATAAAGTGAAGCTCTCTCGCTCTCGCAGGGAGCTGCGTACAGGTTGTCAGTGCCCCCCCCCACCCCCTCATCCAAGTGGTGCTCGGCAGGAGCAGCAATCAGAGCTGAGCAATAAAAGAAGCTGATAGATAATTAACAGCTCTGTTATGTATCAAACTGAGGCCAAATCACTCCACCGTCATTATGATCATGCTAATGGGAACATACTGTTACACATCCTGTACTAATTTTTCACAAGCAGTTATTCTCATATCGCTCCGTTTCTTCATCTCCTCTGCAGTCTGCAGCACTTTGCTTCCCCTTAGTGCTCGAACATTATTCTTGCTGTTTCAACGCACTTTCCAAGAGTCAGATGAGAAAATTGATGCCAATCATGTATCTGGTCGCACGTAAAACAAGTCGTGAAATTCAACTTTCCAGTTGAAACTATAACCTAGTTACCAAACAGTTAGCAACTTTAGCATTTATTCACGGGGCGGTTTGCTAAGCAGGGTCAAAATTTTCTGTTTTTTCCACTCTATTTTTGGTCTCCACCAACTCCTGACGAACCACAAATAGCTGATAAGCAGGTCACGCAAACAAGGAAAGAACTCGACAATCAGCTAGATTTCACCAGAAGGCAGATTCAGGCGATAACTCTCTTCCTGTTTGTCATCACAATCTTGAGCATCTTCATAACCGGCACGCCAACAACCATGTGGTGTTTCAGGACAAAGGTGAGATGAGCAAAGGTCCAATCTCAGTCCCAATCTTCACCCACAACCAAAATGGGCTCCCACACACACACACGCACACACACACCTCCTCAACCATAGTCTAAAACTGTCCGAGGCTCGAGGTTACATCGGATCTTAAAATAAGCCTGGACACAAATATTGAAAAAGGATTGATTAGAAAGTGCGTCCTGTTAGTGGAAAAGAAAATCCTCCTTCATCATCAAAGAAGTCCGTGTATTCATGTCTATTCTCAACATGCTGCTTGAATTGTTTGCTCAGAGATTCAGGTTTTGTTTTTTGGTTTTTTTTCTGAAAGACAATTCTTTGGACTTTTCTACTATGAAGTCACATTTTAACTCTGAGCCAGATTTTAAAACTTGGCACAAACAAGATAACAATATTTTCCTTCCTTTCTCCTGTTCCGATTTTATCTGTTAGGATATTAAAGCACGATCAAATTACGTATTTTATCAAGATTTAATCACATCCCATCCTGAATAATCTTAAGAAGTCGGCACATTCAGGTGTATAAAATGAAAAAATGAAGGTATTTGGATGGACTGACACTATTTTTCATTACATGATAGAAACTAACCCTTTTTGTGAATGTATCTTGATATCTGAAGATTTTACGGCACCAGGTGGATTTTGTCTCTATTTTACACCGTCTCCTTCATTGTTTTGGAGCTGACCTCCTCATTACTGTGAGGTACTGAAGGTTAAAAGACTCTGCGGAGCACCAATATGCTTTTAAAAGGTCGTAAAAGGTCTTTAATGGGTCGGGGGAACATTATTTCAATTGATCTAGAATCGACCCAAAGCTTATTGATCAGGCAATTTGGAGGAAGAGAAGGGATAAATGAAAAGATGAATGGTGAGGCAGTTATTCTACATCTCCACTAATCTGGGATTAAGATCGGCACGCTCAATACTGTGTCTTAAACCATTAGCTCCACAGGCCACATGATGCACTCTGGTGCAGTTAATTTCCTGTATGAACTCCCCCGCCAATGATTGCACCGTGTGTTACTATGCTGCCACCTAGTGATTGATTCCTCCACAAAAAAAATTAAGAAAATTAATCTGTGCAGGAGAAAACTCACCATGCAACGGAAAATAAAATAAACATTGAAAAAACATGCCAGTGACCGGTTATTGGAGGAATGATGTGTGATGTTGAAGTCAGAGATGGGCTGTTTAAGAGCATCAATTATTAATTATAGTCTGCGATTTCCCCCGTTGATCAGTGAGAAGGGGTAATCACTGGGAACGCTAATGAGGCAGGAGGGTGGGAAAGGCGAGATGAGGATCTGCAGAAAGGGAAAAGAGGGGAGGAGAGCGGCTTTGATGGTGAGAGAGGGAGACATCGTGCTTCCCGATGAAATGAAGAGACTGTGACATGTGGGGAACATTATTCATGATCCAGACTCGTGATGAGGATTAGACACATCAGTCCAACTCACCTGATACTGTTTCTCTGCTGTAGAATTACTTTGAAAAAATGATCTGCTTTTATAAATATGCTCCCATTGTGTTGGTGTTTATTGCTTCCTAGTTAAAATTGAAGGCAACTGAGTGACACTTTAAATCAATTAGAGATTTTTTTTTTTTTAGAAATGTACATCCACACTTCGTCTCTCAGAGTTACAGGAGAAGATGTAAACCACTCTGCTAAATGTGAAGCTACAGCCAGCAGCTGGTTGTTGTCTAAGCTTGGCATAAAAAAATGTAATTTATTCATCCGGATTAAACTAATTATACTAAATATAAATGTAACGAGATAGCTGCAAGGTGGATTTTGTTACCTTTGGGCAGACCAGGTTGACATCCGTCTCAAACTGATTCAGAAATCCTAAAAAACTTGAAAAGGATTTGTTTGCTATTTAATTTTTCTTTTGTTTTACCAGGAAGTCCTTTTGGAGATAAAAATGTCTTTTGAAAAGGACCACAATAAGCACTGTACAGACTGACGGCGTGATAAAAACCACATTAAATTATAAAAATTGTAATCTTGTGTGAGATTATGGAGGATAATGTTGAAAAATTAAATGACTTAACAGTCACAGTCAGCGTTCATTTAGTGGCTGGTTAACACTTCTGATCGTTTCACATTCTTTCATTAAAACCTCGTGTTTTGTTTTTGTTCCAATTATCTCCATTTCAATGACACCAACCGGCTGACAAGTAACAAATAAAACAACAAATCGCACTCACATACCTTTCAAGCCATAACAGAGAGATAAACTCCTTCTAGAGAAAGATAATGAGTTGAAATGAAAATGAATATTAACGGATCAAACCTTCAGTAAAAAGGATGTACAGTATATAGAGACGGGGGGGTAAATGCCTCCACCCCTCTGTGATCTATTGAAGCTAAAAATAACTCTGTGGAATTCATAGATCAGGAACATTTGAGTCATCTGCCATTTGAAGTCTAACCTAATGCTGAGCTACAAGTGCTAGACTCCACGTCAAACTAAATATTACACATGAAGGGGGAGGGAGGCAGGAAAATGCACTGCTGCTGATGGCCGGAGTCAATAACACAAACATCCTCCTCCAAAAAGACAAATAAAAAATAATAATAAGGGCAGCAGAGGTGGACAGAAGTGGGAAAACAAAGAGGCCATTGTGCGTTTGATTGGCGCCACTCTTCGACATATTGGTTTCCATGAGAACGCACAACTGAGCGAGCGAACAGGTGGCAACCTCGATGAGCGTGGCAACACATCCTGTTAGCCGTTGTTAACAACCAGGCTGTACACATGGCGCACAAACACACAGCCGCAAGAGAGCTCAGAGAAGGAAAAAAAACAACAACAATGCGCACACCATAATTGTCTGTGCTTGCCGTAGAAATTTGAGTTGGATTGTGGGAATTGAAAAAGAAGAAGAACATAACGACTAAAAACTACATCACAGAACTGAAAAAGAACGTTTTGTTTTGTTGATGAAATTAAACGAGCGTTTGTGAGAAAGTCAGAAAGTGAACAAAACCACAATAAAGAGCCTAATCTGAAATTCCTGCCGATATCAAACTGATTGCAGCCGCAGATAGGCTGCTGTCTGCTGCGGTGGCACGGAGATAAGCAGAGAGGTGTTAACCTCAAAGAGTTGTCGTGGCTTACTGAGCCTCCAGCGGGAAACCGAAATCTGAGCAACAGCAGCAGTTTGGCTCTACTGCTAGCAGCGTTAATAGCGACCGCTGTTCATTAATCATTAATCCCTCAGCAATCCCTTCGTTTTCCCACAAAATCAAAAGAGAACTGCTGACGCTCACTCACGGTGAGTTAAAAAGCTATTTTGGTGCCTGTTCTGACACGAACGCTCACAAATCTGCGCAGCTCAGGTACAAACATCAGCACGACGTATAGAAACCGAGCACACAACTGCCTCCTTCCAGCCTCTGGTGTTTGCTGCTACACAATGTGTTGTGTTACAGTACATGCAAGCAACGACCGTTTTCTTACTGCAGGTGCTGTGGGGTGGGTGTGTAGGTGCACAAAGGCATGTGTGACACAGACCAGCAAATCTGTGTGAGATCACACCTTCCTACACACAACAAACACACTTCTGGGTTATTTATGGAGGGAGAGGGAGGTGAAGAGGTGGAGAGAGACGGAGGGTAAAAGGCTGCGTTTACATGTTGGCTGTCAGCCGCTGACTGTAAATGCTGATCGATATTCCAGCTCATGTGGGACACATTATCGATTTCCTCACAGGACAAATCCATGCTGATGGCAATAATGAGTCAGGAGTTTTAAGTACAGATTAAGACTCAAAATAAGGAAACTTCTCATCTACCCAAAGTGTCAAATCCACTTTTTCAAGAATAAAGCCGAGCATCCACTTTTCTCTTGGCAGACAGTTTGGTGCAGGGTGGATCTTAGCTTTTGACCAAATTACTTTATAAATGTATGAATAGTGAATGCAGAATGTTTACATGTCAGACAAAGCTACAGAAAATAAAATAAAATCAGTCGATTGAAAAGGAAATTGGTCTGGGATAGACGTGAGCCTATTCTTGTTGTTTGATTGTTTTAATGGAATATTTGATTTAATGTCAGTTATAATCAATACAATGTTTTCTGAATTTGAAAGGCCTGACAAAGGTCAGAGATCGATTTTGAAATGTGTTTTTTGTTTTGTTTTTTTTGTCTGAGTATGTAAGCCAGTTTTGTTTTTGGTTTTTTTTCCAGTATCACATCAGGGGCTTCGGCTACAGACCTCGAGTGACACACATTTGTGTCAACCGACACACAGCTTTGAGTTTGAGGAACTATGAAGACCGACACAAACGCACACTCGCACACACACAGCGTTGCGTACGCACACTGTCCACTTCTATCAGCATCAAAGATGTTCATTCTATGAATAAGAAGAGGGCACTATTTTTATGTGCCGTCCCAGTGTGGCTCTCAAGTCGGCCATGTTAACGGTGATCCAAGCTGACAGGTGTGTGAGTGTGTGTGTGTGATTCAGACCGCAGTGGTGTGGCTCAGCGGGGTCCTAACCCACAGCTGCTCACAGTGACAGCCTGTCTGATAGCATCATTGTTTCACTGTCTCACACACACAAGCCTTTAAACATACCTCTAAATTTAAAACCACAACATTTATTATTTTTATATACACAACTGGTCAGGTGGGGGAAGCGTGACGACAAACCGGCTTGGCACGAGACTACTGGCTCACTCATCCATGTCATTTCTGGCCATCAGTAAAGAAAGCGAAGCTAGAAAACAGCTAAAATAAATCCATGAAGTTCAGACTTCATGTGGGATCCACCCCCCCGATTTCATCCTCAGCTTGATGGTCTCTTTTCCTCTAAATGGAACCATCATTTAAACAAACTGTTTTTTTATTGAAGCAGAAACTAGAGATCGAGACCATAAAGTCATCAGGGAAAACATTTTCTGCTGGAGTAAATCAAATAAGGGGTAACTGTAACATCACTGCAATTTTTTTTAAACCTGCAAAAAAAAAAAGTCATCACTTCATTCAACGTTTCTTGAAATCACCAGTTAAAGTCGCCAAACGTCCCAAAATCTTAGCAGGAAACTCAGACTTGACAAACTCACAATGCGACTACGTGCGTTTGTGTTGATTTACAGTTTTCAGAGACTTCACCTGTTGATATGTAATATATGCTCGACTGCAGCGATACCTGACACTGTCAGTAAATATGAATGGACATCTTCAGTTCAGTGTGAACCAGTTCACCATGTTGGTCCCTCCTCCTGCTTCCATCGTGTCTGTTCTCTCTAAGCTAACAGGAAGTCTCTACTCTTATTTATCGACCTTATGCTGCCTTTATTGCGTTCTTGCAGAGAGGAATTATTACATGGTGCCTCCCTCCTCCTCCTCTTTGTGTGTCTGTGTCACACTTTATTCTTTCCTGTCCATTCTGTGTTGATTTTTTGGCCCCCGTGTGCCCTGAGATCAACTCTCTCCTCCATAACTCAGACTTGCATCTCAATCTTAGCTCCTGTTGTCAGCAGTTCTCGCTCTCTGTACACACACACACACACGCACACACACACAGACACACACCGCCTTTCTATCAGTGACAAAACACCACTGCAGCTCTCTGCAGGAAACTCCTTCACATCATCACTCACTACGGCGACCACACACACACACACACACACACACACACACACACAAATATTCAATTTTGTTGCTTGTTTCAACAGGGGCTGACCGGCAAAGTAGTAACTGTAGTTTGTGTGTGTGTGTGTGTGTCTGTGTGTGTATTTATGGTGACAGCCCCGTGGTGCTGACTGGTCCTCTGTGGCGCAGTATCCCTTGAGGAAAATTGGCAGGAAGTCCATCAGCTGGATGGCTGACCCAGCTTCAGCTCCAAATACTATTGGCTCAACTAATAATATACAGTTTTATGGTTAATTTTTCTGTTTCCTCTCATAAATCTTTAGATTAATGTCATTCCCCCCGAGCTGTGCGGTGACATTATAGATGAAAGAATCGCAGCATGGAAGAAGCCGACAGCACACGAGTCCCCACCCGGGCAGCTGTGACGTTAATGTTGCCTTCCTGTGGAGAGTTCGCCCTAAAATGTGTCTGATTTAAATTTATTTCACAAAAAAATGCATACATAATGTACAACAGACGGTTTTACGACGACTGTGGCAGGCAGAGAAGGCAGAAAAGGCCACCCTACTCTGAAACATCAATTAATTGATCAGTCAAGTGACAAAAAATTAATTGGAACTATCTTTGATGAATTTTTTGAAGAATAATAAAGCCATATGTTGCTTGCTTTGGACTTAAAATTTCCTATTTTTTTTAATCACTTTTTTTTGTTTTTACACAAATACATCAAACTATTAATCTTACTAATGTGTCAGGTAAGACAATAAAAATCCTCTGCAGCCGTAGTTTCATCTAAATCTAACTTATATGCTCTACATCAGTGAATATGTCTGCAGTTTTGTGTATGTTGTTGTATGTTGTTCGCACACGGCTACACAAAGCCCTGGATTAATGGACTGACGGGTTTTCTGGCCAGATAAGAGGGGGATGATGAGGACAACCCAGATGGGTCCAGAGGTGAGAAGCCATCTGGTGCCTGAGTGGCCCGGACATGAGCAACCACAGCTGGGCAGCATCTGGTCGGCGTGGCCCCTGGGCGCCGGCCAGAGAACCGGAGGGCAGCCGCTGAAATGCTTGTGTCTGAGTCCAAACGCTGTGACTAAGGGATGGATGCGGTTGGTGGGAGGGAAAAAGTGGGAGCCAGGACCGAAGGGCATGATGCACTTCACGGACAGATGGACATAGGAGGTGAGGGAGGGAGCGCAACAGCCAAAATGTGAAGGCTTAAGTGCACTTTTAAGGCCTGACTAAGACAAACTGCGGCACGATCCGACCTGAAGGGTCTGCATATCACATCACACCCGTCACAAACTCCTCAGTGTGTCACGGCTAAATGCTAAATGCTAATTCCAATAACTGTATTGATTTAAAGTTTCATGTACGCCATTAAAGCAAGACTTGAAATAAAGGTTTGTAGACTCGTTGTGAAATGTTTGTTTTGGAGAATTTAGCTGAAAAAAAAAAAAATTTTTGTTTGAAAGATACATTTTTACAATGTAGAAAATATATTTAAACTCTCTTTTGTTATCGAATTTCTCCCTGTCAAGCACTGGCGGAGGTCCCACAGTACAAATGTTCTTTCTTTCTTTCTTTCTGCGTCTCTTGAGTCCTTCCAGTGGCGGTAATGGCATCATCATCATTATTAAGCCCCATTTAAAGACCACTCTGCTGCAATAACACGCCGCGGAGGGATAATGACTTACGCATGCAGAAAACGAGCTCGCTCCCACTCACGCAGGTGGGCTCTTAGTCAGGTACAGGCCTACTCCATAAAACGAGGGTTACACAAACAGATTAGAGTGAGCGGCAAATTAAAATACTGAGAAGCGAGACTATTGATTGTTTGGCTCATCGCCGCTGTTCAAAGGTTAAACTGACGCTCCACGCAGCAACAAACGCCCCCATCTCCCCCGCAATTGTCTCAACAAATTATATTGACATTTCTTCCATTGGGATTCATTGCTCAAATAAAGTCAAATAATCAAATCAAATAAAGAAACGGTAAATCCGCCTTGTGCAGAATTTGACAATTTGCCACCTCCTAGTGGTAGTGTCAAAAAAAAAAAAAGAAAGAAAAGACACACAACCTGAGAATGACTGCAGCTGCCTACGCACAGTCACACACACACGCACACACTGCTATTATTACAACCGTTTAACCTGAAAACTGGTGTGTAAACACATGTATGCCTTCAAAAACAGTCACAATTGATCCAAATCGGCACACAAACAACACCACAACTTCAGAGATGAGTGTCGCTCTCTCTTGTGTTGTAGTCTCTCCAACTTCAGGCCCATCACACCTGTGGCTAACATGCTAGGCTAACATATAATGGGATCATCCGGTCGCACATTCACTCCCCTCCTGGCTCCGTTTGGGCGGCAGCTGATTGGGTGTGGCAGCCGGATGCTCACCAGCTAGTTGCTCTAAAGTGGTCACAGTAGTGTTGTGTTGAAAAAGCTAGCAACAACTTGAAATATGCTAAAAGAATACAGATTCACTGACCTTCTCATCTTATCGTTAATCTAATTAAGCACATTTTAGACACAAGCAGACACAGAGAGCCCGAACATGAGCAGAAAATTGCACTTCATCATGAAAAAGGGGAGGAAGACGATGAGTTTCTAGGGAATTTGGCCCACAGGCAGAACGCACACAAACATGGTTGTTGGTTCTAAACGCTCTTTGGTCTTTCCATCAGCTGTTTTTGGAGAGTAAACTTAATTCTTGGTTCAACCAAATGCTCTCTGTAGTTCATCAGTTTGCTCTCTCGCTCTCTTTCATCCTCCCTCTCCGTCTTGACCTTTCGCTGAGACCTTTTAATCAAAGTTATGGCTCCCTGGAGCCGTTGCTAACTACCGAAGCGCACATCCTGACAGAGCTAAAGGGATTTGGTGGGTCTGAAAATTCACTGTCTTCTTCTTAATCGTGCAGGAGAGCGCTGAATAATGCATACTTCTTTTTGCTCTGCTTGGGAAAGAGGCGACAGTGATTCAGCCTCGAATACACCGCAACTGAAAACAGGGAAAGCTTGTTGTACCCTGTAAATGATGCAGGATGCTCCAAGTGCGTCAAGATCTGCGTCAAGATGCATCACAGCTCCAAGTTTCATTACAACCAGATAAGCGATGCAGCAGTTTTAAGGTGTTCAAAGTTGGACACTGAAAATTTGATCTGTATGGATTTACGGTTGACTTTAGGTCGACTGCCTGCGTCTGCGAGTTTCTGGGCAACACATTTTTACTCATTTTAAGACAGGGATCACAGTTAAAGCTGCTTCAGTTTTAAAAAAAAAAAAAAAAAAAACTGGTCAAAAGGCGTAAAAATTTTAGGAAAAAGAACAGCACAGCAACACAAAACCCAGGCGGCCACTCAAAGCTCACACAAAACATGTTCACTGTACAGAGGGTGAATTCATAGATAAATCATCTGCCTGAATTTAATTCAAGCTTAAAGTTAGATATCATTGGCAGAATGGTTGGTTTGTGTGATCAAATACAAGCTTTGGCTACACAAACAGCACGTCTGAACACACTTGGATACGCAGGCCGGTCTTTGGAGGCCCCTTCCTTCTTTATACAGTCTACAGGAACCCCCAAAACACAAGAATAAGATTCACAAACTTGCTAACGTCGGAATGGACGTACTTTTGTTCAAATTCAAGTCAGCTGCCAATTTTTTCGCACCAAGAATGAATCCGAGGGAAATCTGACTTCCAGCAGTACGAACAACACGTAGCCAGTCTTAGTGGGAGGATGTTCCTTCAAGTATCGTGCTCAAGGGAGACCCAACAGTTGTTTGGTGAAGAAGTGAGTAGGTGTTTGAGTGTAGAGGGAGAGGAAGGGGTGGGAGTAGCACGAGTGAGTCACTGCTGAGATGTTTACAGCATATGAATGTTTAACCTGCTTATTCTGCACTTTTTCTTCACTGCGCCACCAAACCCTGGCATTTTAATATTCGATGACAGCGTTCATAAGATGTGAGCGTAACTCTGCACCACTGCCCTAAATATGAAGGAGTGAAGCGACGAGGACTGGGGGGGGGGGGGGGGGGGGGGGGGGGGCGGGGGGTGGAGGAAAAAGAAGAGCTTGATGTTAGAAATGCATCAGTGATGTAATACACTTTGACTTAAGTGTGCTTTGTCATCACTGTGCAAAGGTGTATGTGTATGTGCAGTAGAAGTGGAGAGGGAGCAATGAGACGGGCCAGCGTTCTGCTACAAAGCACGCCAAAACAGCAAGATGATGTAAGAGCTATCAATTACCCATAGTGCCTTGCTGGAAAAAAAGATGAATGAAGTTGGACACGGCGAGGACGTCAATGAAAACACACACACGCACGCTCACTCACTCACGTTTCATCTGTATTCCTATCATGTGGGGTGATTCATACTGTCCACAAAAAAAAAAAAAAAAAAAAAAGGAAGGCAAGATGCTTTAAGTGAAGAGTGTAGGTGTGTGTGTGTGTGTGTGTGTGTGTGTGTGTGTGTGTCGTGCATCAAGAGACCCTAAGAGCTTCTTTCCTTTTCCATTTATCCTTCGCTTGTGGGCTTAACAATGAATAACATGAACAGGCATAAAGGGAGCTGACGTGGAACAAAAAAAAAATGGAAAGAAGATGAGACAGAGAAAGAAAGGCTGGCGGAGGGAGAGCGCGTGGGCCGTCTTCGGGAGTTTCCTGCACTAAAGGTGTGATGATGTAACTGAGCTCGAGCCGGAGAGAGAAATACGAGGTGATGCCAAAACGCTCTAAAATAAAAACCACAAACAAAATAATAAAAATCGTAAGAATAAGTTATTGGTGTTTTATCTTAGCGGTGAGCTAACGTTAGCTGTTTCAGGAGTATTTAGAGATTTTACGGCTTGTAATTGAAATGCTGATTCATAAATATTAAAATTGAGATTTACAGCAAGATTGAATATATGACTCTAATTTTAATGTCCAGTTTCCTCAACGATAGAAAGTTAATTTGAATTCACCTGTGACCACGCCCACTGCTGACGTCACAGTCTACATTAATTTTATGCTTTTAGAAACTGTCAGTTTTGCATCGTGACTTTTTAATCTTATGACTTAAATTTTTTAAATAAATGAAAGAAACTTTGTTGTGAAATTTGATTGAATTGAAAATGAGCTGCAGTCAGATGATGATGATGATGATGATGACGACGATGATGCAGCTCTGTCTTCATGGATGGCGCCAACATATGGGCGCTTATGGGTGTGCGCGTGCACGTGTGCCGGCGTGAGTAATGCGGTGGGATACCCAGCAGCGCGGGGAGGGTTGCGTAACCGCCGTCCCGCCTTTATACAGCTGGTTTGACTGGCTGCAGCAAACGCCTGCACGCATGCACTCACCTCACGCACGCGCTCACGCATGAGGCGTCGGACCATTTCTGCTCCGTGGCTGGTTCCCCCCCCCCCCCCCCTTCCAAATATTGCGTCACAAGGTGTGAGGAGGTGGGAGGGGGGGGGGGGGGTTGTCACCTTTTAGGGAGAAAGTAAAAACAGTCACGCGCCCCTTTTTGACTGTCCCATCTTCATAATCACAATAAATAATAAACAAACACAACTCCCCTTCGCTGGAAGTGAATCTGTGAACCCATTCCTCCTCCGTGATTCACACACCGACCGTGATGACGGTGACCGGAGGAGCGGAGACTTCTGACGTCAGACCGGGAGAACGACAGGCGCGTCCAATGAGGGGCCGAGGATGTGCAGCGCGAGGACGGAGCAGCCGACAGAAGGCTAATAACCATGCCAACTGAGGAGTGCAGCGCGCGCCGCTGACCGGGGAGGGGGGAGAAAAAAAAGAAGGGGAGAGAGCGCGAGAGAGAGGGGGGGAGAAGAAGAAGAAGAAGAAGAAGAAGAAAAACCACAGAAGAAGAAAATAGAAGACACGTTCACTTAAAGTGGAGGATAAAAAGGACGAGGCAGACGTCCCGGTTCACCGCAGGGGGGGAAGAAGAAGAAGACAAAGAGCTGGTAAATTTCTCTGCTTTTTGTGTGTGTGTGTGTGTGTGTGTCTGTGGCGTGGTCTCCCCTCCATCCCGGTGTGTCTCTACCTCTCTCTCTTTCTGCACTGCTGCTGCAGCTCAGTGAAACTGATGGAGGGATTTCTTCTTCTACGGTTTTGCACGCGCCCACACCGGGAGCTGGACAGATGTTTTAACAGCTCGTGACCAAAAAAAAAAAAAAAAAAAAAGTGGAAGAATGTAACGTGGGTGGCTGTTCCGGGTTGCACGCGCCCCTGTTGTTACCGCAGCGGTGTGATAATGTGAGCACCCCCCCCCCCCTCCACCAATCAGAAGCTGGCGGGTGCTGATGGTGGTGACCTTCCTCCGGCCGTTTGCAGTCATTGACGATGTGTGTGTGTATGTGTATGCACGGAAGGGGGGGGGGGGGTTAAAAGAGAGAAAATATAAGGAGGTGGGAGGTATGAGAGGGGAGAATTTAATTTATTTATTTATCAATCTTTTTTTTTTTTTTTTTTTTTGTGAATGAAGCTCCACATCTTTTCTGGCGCGCGCGTGCTGGCAGCCGCGGCTGGCTGAGCTAAATTTAGCCTCGTGCCTGATTTCCTATTTATTATATATTTATACAAATAATTATTTTATTTTTTTTTTATATAAATACTTCCTGTCTGACGGCAGCAGCAGCAGCAGTGTATGTGGATCAGAATCTGAATTAGCAAAAAAAAAAAAAACTTCTTAGACGCAAATGCTCGCGCACACGCACGCACACACACGTACGCACTGAGGCGCGGGCACGCGCTCGTACACGCCACCGGTGAATAGGACAGCAGCTTCCACGGTGCTGTAGCCCCGGGACGTCATGCACCATTTTTAGAGATGCTCTAAAAATAGAATTTCTTGATGATGCTTCGGACTGTGAGGACAGTGGACATCTCCGTCTTTGTCCGGCGCCTCTTTGGTAGGAATGCAGCAGAGTGATGCTTCCTTTGAGGCATTTTGGTGAATTTAATTGTGGTGGTGTTTTTTTTGTTTGTTTGTTTTTGTGTAGGCTTGCTTGGTGTCATTTCACAATGCTTCTGTTATTTATGGGATGCTTTTGGCATCCTGTGTGTGTATACATCCACACCTGCTTTTGTGTTGCTGTTATTGGCCTGTCAGCGTGGTGCGTGGGAGCCGACGGTGACGTGCGTGCTTGGGGTCAAGTGCACGGTTGCTTTCATGAATGAATGATTTGGCGGATGGATGGGTGACTGAATGAATGAACGGAGATAGAAGTCTCTCCTGCGCCTTTATCAAAGGGGACTGACATGAACGTCCTTTTCTTTCCTCCCTTGTTTCCTTCCCATTGTCTGCTTCTCCATCCATTCTTTCCACAACTGCATCTTTCCTTCGTTTTCTTTGCTGCTGTCCTTTCCTTTAACCCCCCCCCCCCTTCTCCATTCCTACACATTCTCTGCCTCTTTCATTTGGCCGTCTGTCTTGTTTTGACTTTTTAATCCATCATCCCTTTTACCTCGACCCCCCGGTATCTGTCTTTCTGTTTTCTTTGGTAACTTCCTTTGGCTCTCTGTATTTTATCACTCTCCCATTATCGGCTTGATTACTCCTCCCTCTGCCTCCGTTCTTTCTTTTATATTCCTCTCACTCCTCTATGACTAACTTTGTGCCAACACACAAACACCTGATCAATTCCTCGTACTTTCACCTCTTACTCCTTCCTCCTTCCTCACGTGTCCTTCCCTTTCATCTTCCTCCTTCCTTCCCTCTTCCCTTCTTGTTTTTCCAGCCATGATTCTCTCCCTGGCCGCAGCAGCAGCCATGAGTAGCGGCAGCAGTAGCAGCCTCAACTCCTCCTCCCCCCTCGACCCTTTTGACTCCTCCACCTCCTGGAGCCTTGCTGAGGACCCCTCCAACTCTTCCTCTGAACCCATCCTGCGAACTCTGACCCCTGACATCCAGCCAGGGACTGGCGCTGTTGCTGTCCAGGAAGTCAGCCCCTGGGATATCGCACTTTGTGTGACCGGAACACTAATCTCCTGCGAGAACGCTTTGGTAATCGCTGTGCTGTTCTACACGCCGACGCTCCGGGCTCCAATGTTCATCTTGATTGGATCGCTGGCAGTGGCAGATCTTCTGGCCGGCCTGGGCCTTATCTTGAACTTTGTCTTCACCTACCTGGTTGACAGCTCGGTGGAGTTTGTGACACTGTTGTCAGTCGGACTGCTCATCTCGGCCTTCTCGGCATCCATCCTTAACATTCTCGCCATCACGGTGGACCGATACCTGTCACTGTACAATGCCCTGACCTACCACACTGAGCGGACTGTCACCTTTACCTATGTGATGGTGGTTTTAATTTGGGTGTTGTGCATCACACTTGGCCTGCTGCCGGCACTCGGATGGAACTGCTTGAAGGACGAGTCCTCGTGCAGCATCTGCCGGCCTGTCACTAAAAACAACGCAGTGGCGCTCGCCGTCACCTTCCTCCTGGTCTTCGCCCTGATGATGCAGCTCTACCTTCAAATTTGCAAGATTGCCTTTCGCCATGCACAACAGATTGCGGTGCAGCACCAGTTTGTGGCCATCTCCACCACCAAAGGTGTCTCCACGCTGTCGGCCATCCTGTGTGCCTTCGGGGCGTGTTGGCTGCCATTCGCCATGTACTCCATCGTGGCTGACTCCAGCTACCCTGTAATATACACCTACGCCACAGTCCTCCCAGCCACCTGCTGCTCTGTGATCAACCCCATCATCTATGCGTTTCGTAACCCGGACATCCAAAAGTCGCTGTGGATGGCCTGCTGTGGGTGTGTCCCATCCAACCTCTCCCTCAGACCCAGGACCTCCAGTGATGTGTAGCAGGAAAGGTTGGTTTCTGTTTGGCATGAAGCTAGATACCAAGTCAGGGTTGTACGAGGGAGCGGACGGAACGGGAACCAAGAGATCAAGGTCACGGCTGAGGATCTTCCCTACTCCTCATGTCAGGGTACGTAGGGCTGATGGCGGACGCACATCTGGCCACAGTGAAAGCGGTGCTGGCACAGGCAGAAGGGGAAGATGGTGCATGGCCAACAAAAAGATAGAGCTAACAGAGATCCGACAGGGCGATGGAGGTTACGTGAATCCAACTGCAAAAGAATGATTAAAGTCTCCTCATGGTGATTGAGGGGTTGAGTTGCAGGAGTTGTGTCAGGTGACTTTTTATTCCAACTGACCTACTTTTGGGCAGGAGAAGTGAGGCCTACTTCTCCAGAGTAGCATATTATGTGAAGGTGGGATTTAGGAGGAAGTGTCCTAAATTTCCGTAGGACCTGCTTGGGCAGCACTGCATGGTTGTGCAATCAGAGGGCACAAAGCAGTCTTAAAATACTGTTTTTGATTTCACTGATGTGTTCTGAAACAAAGTGGTGTGTGGATAAAAATACAATGAGATAAACATACACAATGAATGACCTTGAGTATCCTCGGCAAGCTATTTGCCGTCTTCTGATGGGGGAAAACAAGAATATTTCCTCCCTTGAAACATATTTTAACATCTATGTTCCCTTGATCTGATGCAAATGAAGTAATTAATGAGTTTTATAGACAGAGATCGCGAGAGTAACTCACCCTTATGAGCCGAGATGGAAACTAGCTGGTGTTCATGTTCATTAAAAGGTAACCCCTGAAGGGTTTTCCCCAATTGCATTAGCACAATGTGTTTAAAAACTTAAGAACAATGTGTCACAAATTAGAGCGAGACAGAAAATATCTGATCTACCAGGTTACCACGTAACCACCCCCCCCCCACCCCCCACCCCTCCATATTTAGGCCGGCGTGTGTTATCCTCGGCTTGATGAAATCAAATCTGCTCCGCGTCAGGGGGGAAAAAACAAAAACAAAAAAACCAATGAGTTTCTCAGCCAGGCTGCTTTGTCGCCTCGACTGTGAGGCAGAGGAGAGCTGAATTAAGCACCAAGGACAGCGCCACTGCAGAGCGCCGCCACCTAGGGAACGCTTGCCGCTGCCGGGGCGGGTGGAGGGTGGCGAGGGTGAGGAAGGGGGTGGGGGTGGGGGGGTGCACTGGAAAATAGGCTATGCTGTTCTCTACAAGGGGAACATGACAGTTATTTCGCTCATATTACCTGCACTGTCATAGACACGACGGCTAAAGTTGTTGGATAACCTTATGATTTTATTTATTTTTTAAAACATGATTTTGGCCTGAAAAGATGGGCAGCGTCACCGTGAACAGGAGGGGTGGCTTTCATTGGTGAAATGCTGCTGAAAGACCACCAGGGGCAATTCCTTGTTTTCACCTTCGTAGTTCATTCGTCAAAGAGCAGCTTACCTTCTTTTAAATCGCAACTCGGTGAAGTCATTGTAAAAACTAAACATGGTTTTCCGACCCATCAAATGTGAAATGACATTTACATTGAATGAAGGTTGATATGTCGTTAAAAGAGTTCAGATGGAAGGCAAAATGAGCCTAAAAGTCATTTGCTGGAATCATTTCCTAAACCGCCACATGAGGTCTTGTAGTGCGACTATGACCCTGCCCTTTCTTTCCCGTTTCCTCGCCTCTCCAGGATAGAAATTATGCATGAGCTAAGCAACGTGTCAGTGAAACATGCCCTCTGACACGACGAAGGTGAAGCCAGCTGATGTTTTCACAGGCACACGGGATCTTGAGGTTTATCAACATCTGGGTTAACACCCGTTAAAGCCGTGCGGCTTTAAATTTACAGACAGAACTCAAACTCAATACCCCGATTGATCATCCATTAGCTAAAGCTGAGTCCAAACCATATCAATCCAGACATCCAAGCTCTGCTGAGATATTGCCGTATTTGTAAAAAAAAAAAAAAAAAAAAGGATCTCCAAAGAAAAGAGGGATGTAAAGAATTCAGTTGTTACGGCATAAAAGAAACACTTTCCATGGTTATTTTTAGCCTTGTATCATGTAGCCAGATGGTCTAAATTCCTCTGGCTTTTGCTCTGTAGCTTCCATTTTCACTTCCCTACTTGCAGCCTGTCAGCAGTAGCTGGATATTCACTGCACACACACACACACACACACATCTATGCTCTCATCCCGCCTTCAAGAAGCAGCGCAGCTCTACCCCGGGCCCCTCTGAAGGTTTGGCGGGTTAACAAGAAGTGAGAGAGGCGAGGTGACGCAGCGTGAAATAGAAACGCCAGGCGAGACGCAACCTCAGGTCACGTCCACCACGCGGCCAATCAGGACGGAGTTATTTGCCACCGAAAGGGCATCGTGTAGGTTAAATCCAGCTAATGTTAATAACGTCTCGGTAATAATGGCGCAGGGGATCAGGCTAATGTACAGACAATGTAGTGAGTCCTGTGGGGATGGGATGGGGGGGGGGGATTTATTGCCAACCTTGATCTGCATTTAAATGATCTGCAGATAGTTTTCACTGTCCTGTTCCTCTGCACAACCTCAGAGAAAGGTACCGTGACTAAGCTGTTGGCATGCTGCTAATATACATGTGTGGGAGGAGCACCGGCTCTGGGGAGGTAGCTAATGGAAACGGTACGGGCTGGAGTTACTAAGACTATCAAACTAAGACTCAACGTAATAATAATAATAAATAAAGAAAAGAAACCACAAGATTGTTTCTGTCACTTCCAAATTCATGCTTTCTACCAAATAAACCACAACAACAGATGACAGCAACGGACACATCTACACGCTGAAACTTTGAAAATGGCGCACACGAGAAGCAGGTATTAAGATGATTTTTTTTTTTTTTTTTTATCGTGTAAAGTCAAATTTAGAGTGATAGTGTTTTGTATCTTTCTTGGCAGCAGCAGCTACACGACTCTGTCAACGATTTTTGTTTGAAAAGAGAATCTCTTGTGTCTTTTGTTTCTTTATGTTTCTTTTTTTTTCTGGCCTTATTGGAAAACAAAACAAAACAAACAATCAAAACAAACAAAAAAAAAACTCTTTCGCAATAACGTCCAACTGTATTTTTGCTGTGTACAAAAAGCCACAATTAGGAAAGAGAGAGAAAGATAGACAGAGGTGGTTGGCCCTAAATATCGACATCTTCAAGCAACAAACGTTCATTTTATTTAAATGAAATGTGACCTGGCTGTGTGGGGGGTTCCTAAAGAACTCAACCCAAATATGAAGCACGTTTGGTGCTTTACTGAAAGTTAAATGTTGCCGGTTTGACCTCCCTCTCTCACTGTCTCTCTCTTTCTTTTTGCTCAGTCACTGCATCAATGAAACTGTCCAATGGCAAAAGAGTTGCATCAATTATTAAGTGAAATACTTTCAATTACTCTGAAGATGGACAGAGTTCGGTCCTTTGGCGAGCTGTGTGTGTGTGTGGGTGTGTGCGGGGGGCGTGACTCACCAGCTGGGCAAAAGTAATCGATCCCAGAGAGTTAATTGAATCCATTTCACATCAGAAACTGATGCAGATGCTATCGGCACGCAGTTATCCTGTATGCACGACGACTTGTGAGACTTGCTTGGTCACCCGTGCTTGGAGATGCTAGATGGGACACACAGAACAAATGCATCATGGGTAAAAATCAAAACAGTACATGGGCAAAAAAAACTGATGCAAGTACTTCCACTCTTGGAAACACGGTCTACCTCTTCGGTTCGGCCCTTTAAATTTAACACCGATGGGCAGACCTTTGCTAGCATGGCTAATGCTAATAATCTGGACGTGGCTTTCAGGCTGACCTGCTGCTGACATTCCTGTTAAAAAGTACTCATGGACCCTGATTGGGTCTCTGTCACCAACTTCCTCGTTTATTTGGATATGAACACTCCGAAATCACATATATCCTGCAAAATATAAGTTAAATGAGTTAAAATGAAGCTTATGTTACGGCCAGGCCATTAAGATGAAGTTCATTTGTCACTGGACTGTTGACCTCCAGGCCAACATCTCAAATCCTGTACTTTAAGACAAAGGCCCAAAGTTTTTGGACTCAACCTTTGCCTGTTCACTCAACTTTATTTTGTCCTTTGACAGTAAAATGTCAGCTATGTGGAATTCATAAAAGACAAAAGAAAAAAAAAAAATTTGATCCGGGTCTGCAGGGAATCACAAACTCTAAAGTGAAAACTCACAATTCATGAGCGCAGCGGCCGAAATGTTAAATCCAGCGTGGCTCAGCTGGAAGCAGAGCGACCGAGCAGCTGACACGAAAGTCATTAACTGCTGCGGCATCACACATCTGTGTTTTAAAAACACACGGCAGCATCTGACCGTCCCATCTGGCATGTCCCTCCAGTGGTCGTTTTAACAATAACACACTCATCTGTGAATATGCCACTACTCAGTCAACCATTCCTGGGGCAGGAGTGGAGTGACCACTCACTGTGTGTGTGTGTGTGTGTGTGTGTGCGTGTGTGTGTGTGCTCTCCCCCTGGGATCATAGTCAACTGTAATGAGTCATAATTCAAACCAACACACAAAGAATGGTTTTCTCAGCCGCTATACAGGATTACAATTCAACTTAAAAAAAAAAAAAAGAAAAGAAAAAGAAATTCTGTACAAGTGAGTATGTGTGTGTTATTTTTCTTATGCAATGCTGTACAGAAATGTATATTTTTGTAATGTTCATCAGGGCATGAGTTACAGGACATGGTCGCTGCTGTGCGTTTGTTGTGAGTGTGTGCGTTTCTTCCTCTTCTGTGTTCTTCCTATAAACAAATGTCAAAGTTTCTTTAACGGAGAGCGAAAAAAAAAAAAAAGAACAAACAAAACAAAAAAGAAAATACAGTTGCGTGTCGGATATGCTGAAAAAGTGCCATATTTTTCAACTTGATAGTGTCTTATTTTGGGTTTGTGTACATACACATTTATCAGAGAGCTGGTTTTTGCTGTGTAATCTGAAGTGAGTAAATGTATGCAACAGAGAAAAATGCTCAAAATGGTCCGAACTGCAGCGGGATGGAGGGAGAGGGAAGAAGCTGTTATGTAAAAGGACTTGACCTTGATTTTATCGATCACTACACTGAGCAAACAACACACACACCAAAAAAAAAAAAAACACAGACAGCAATCGATTTACCGATTCCATCTCTGGAGTTGTGTCTTTTTTAAACTTTACGCAGCAGCAATGAGAGAGATGATATCAGAGCTTCTGTAAAACATCTTCTTGACGTGCATAGCAGCAATTTGAACAATTCTTTCCTCCATAAAAAGATATGCACTATACTAAACTACAGGAGGAAGGGAGGACGGAAGGGAGGGAAGGGGGGGGGGAGATGGTGCATGAGCAGCATCGGACGTCACAGAATCAGGTTTCCAGTGACGTCATTTTGTCTGAGTCGTGTCTCAGAGAGCAGGTCGTTTCAAAGACATCCCCCCTCAATCTTCTTCCTCCTTTCAAAAACAACCCCGTCACTTTTTCCTCCCCCTCATCCTCTGAAAGACAGCCCTCCTCCGTCCCCCTTTTCTCAGACTTCTCCCTCCCGTCTCCCTTCGTCTTCACCTCTTTCGTCATCCTCTCCCCTGTATCTCTTTCTTCCTCGCACATTTAGCTATCCTTGGCCTGCAGAAAGCTGGTCGGTCAGGCTCCGTCTAAAAATAGTTACCCTGAAAGCATATATATAAAAAAAAGAAAAGAATGAAGGCAGAAAAGGAAAAGGAGGGGTGGGGAGGTTGTAAAGAAGTAGAAATCAAGCCTCTCTCCCTGAGCGCAAACCTTCGCTTTGCTTCAGTCGACAGAATCATCCTCCTCTCTTCTTCATCTCCTTCGCACAAGCACACGTCCATCCTCGTCTATTTTAGTACCTCTTCAGTCACTCCTTTTCTTTTTACCTTATTGTCGCTTCTGAGCACAAGCATTTACACTTTTTTTTTTTTAAAGCGGGGTTAAGGGTGAGTGCCTACAGCAAACAAGCAGGACCCCCCCCCTCCCCGTGACCTATAACCTGCCAACGCTTTTAGGCAAGCAGAGATTGTCAATCAAAAATAAAAAGAAAGCAAAGAAAAAAAACAACAAAAACCATTACAGAGCTAATTTTGTATCGGACCGAGTATGGCCTTCATAGAAAAACATTGTTTTATGCATTGATGTTGTCGGTCTGGATGATGGAGCAGCACGAGTGCACGAGCATCACCGGTTTTAAATCCTCAAAGCGAGGGTGTTATTGGATAATGATACTGTGATGTCACAGACCTAATCATGTTTTTTTTTTTTTTGTTCTGTTTTGTGTTCTCTTTCTTTTTTGTTTCTTGTTGTGAAACAATTAAAAAGTACAAATGCACTTTATGAGATGGACGTTACACATTGCACTTGTAAATGTCGAATGTAAAACCTGGAAGAGAAAGATTTATTTTTATTATTGTAAATAAACGATATGAGAAAGAAGAAGAGACTGCAAAAAATAAAAAAAGCAAAGTGGAGAATTATTTGCCAAATAAATGGAGGACAACTAAAAGGGACGACTGCAATGTTGTGTTTTTCTCTGTGCTGGAATGAAGTCAACCCAGTGACGTCAGCGTTTGTGTGTGTTTGTAGAGTTTTTGTGTGGCATTATCTGCATGTGGGCGTTATTTTGAGTGTGTGCGGGGAGTGAGAGTTTGTGAGAGTCGATATCACGGGTCAGCGTGGTGCTAAAGAAAAGCCTGGGAGTAAGAGGGAAAAAATACTGCTGAATTATTAAACCACTCCCTGCTTGCATAACAGCAGAGAGGCGAGACACACACACGCACGCACGGGCACACACACACACACACACACACGCACACAGGGAGGAAGGAGAAGATGGAAAAGTGGGGGAATCCAGTTGGAGAAGATGCAACACACACAAACACAGTCACATGACATTCACAAAACCCAGAAGAAGGTATGTATATGTACATGTGTGTGTGTGTGTGTGTTTGTTCAGGGACAGGTGGCCTTGTTACAATGTGGCCTGAAAACACACAAACACACAGTTGTTACCCACACTGTGGCAAGATTGTGTGTGTGTTTTAATTTTATCCTAAAATCCAACAAGTTTGCTTCCACGTGTCATCGAAGGCGTGAATGTGTATGAGTGGGTGTTTGTGTGAGTCTGTGTGTGACGTGCGACACCTTGACTCACCTCAATGCAGTCTAGACAAGGAGGTGAGGATCGCCACCATGTGGCCACAGGTGAGAGCTGCAACGACAAGAGAGGAGGGAAAAGACGCATCACACACACACACACACCTTTTACGTCATTACAGCAGCTCTCTCCCACCAAGCACAAACTCTCTCTCCAACCTTACAGTCTCCGTCTCCCTCTCTCTACCCGCCCATATACTCCCTCTGTCCCTCTCCTCTCTCTCTCTCTCTCTTTCCTTCCATGAGTCAGAAGGCTCTCTCTACCATCTGCTGCAGGATGCTGCAAATCACCTCGGTGCTTGGGGGAAAAGAGAGCACAGAAGGTGGTGATATTTCTGCATCTGCTATGTCTGACTAACACACACTTTTCTGCCCTAATTTAAAATGTTGATTACTGTTTGACCAAAACCTGTGAAGCTGATTTTCTCCATGTGGTCAGGAAATGATGAACGACAGCTATCCAAAGATATCACTGATCTGCCATGTTCAAATCATGCCAACAACAACTCTGAATATTGTCCAGTGTCTTATTTTCTTATTTAATGTTTACATTTCCCAGAACGCACCAAAAAAAAAAAAAGAAAAAAACAACTCAGAGAGACTTTCAGAAGTGAAGATAAAGAAAAACGGGAGCTTCAATCATCATTAACAGGAGTGGATACAAGTCTTCAGAGCTGATGTAGACTGTAGGCCCCCCTCCCCGTTCAGTAGTGAATATAGAGAGCTATTCCATACAAAAACTCCTGAGCAGAACATGTGGAGTTCCTCAGGGTTCAATGCCAAAGCCCCTTTTATTTATTACTGACTTGCTTCTGCTAAATCAAATTGTTCAAAAGGTTGAACTGTACTCATAACTAACACAGGCCCCCCCTAAGCTGTCATCTCTGAGCCTCATCTCAAGGTAATAAAGAATAACATTTATAAATACGCAGGGCAGTTCTGGTTAAAGTTATATAACGATACCACAATCTTTCCATAATCTGTCGTAGGTTATATGCCACCAAGTAGTTCCAAAAAGGCCATTAAATCAACCATGCCTCTCAGTAATGATCTTATATTAGCTATTATTAACCGGCTTCATCATTACATGAACGTTTAAATAAAGGTTAGTAGAAAACATTTGAAGCAAATCATCTGTATTTCAGTGAACTTGAAGTAGCAGATATCCTCTCAGCGTTGTTTTTTGTGTTTTTCACTGACCTCTCTCTCACTGCTGTGTCACCATCTGTGTCCTGAAATGACTCGTCACTCCCAAACACCACCTGCCGGTTCCTCCTCCGCCCCGCCGAGGTCCAGAACAGCACAACGCTGATGACTGCTGGATTTACGTCAGTGATAGGAGCTGATTGACACCGCTGATTACACGTTAGCATTTTCCACCTTTTTGTGAGAAGGGTGGATCATTTTTCTTCCAGGAAAATCTGTATTTGCACAAACTGCCACGAGTTTAAATGAAGAACTGGCATCTTTGACAGAAAATCGTTTTGTGTAAAAGGATCAATTCTAATTTGTTGACACGTTAGTAGCTCCTTTGTTCCACCAGTGATTTATTAATAAAGCCACAAAAGAATATTTCACTCTTTTAAAAATTAACTGATGTGCAGCAAACTCAACCAACCAAAGACCCCTGAAGAGTAAAGTGCGGTTGATATATCTGACCTGGCACCCGATATGATGTCAAAGACGATGATTTCAAATGTCATTTCTGGAAAAGAACACAACATATCTAAAATCATTAAACACTTATGCCAATAACATTCAGCCAGACGAGTAAATAGATGAAAAGAGATGCGTACAAATTCAATTTAAATACAAGAAAGAAGAAAACAAAGTGACATCAACGTGGAAAGCAGATAAAAGTGATGCTGTAATTTTCCCAAGCAACAGAACCAAAGTTGCTTTCTCGCAGCTTCAGTGATTTCCAAATGAAATGTACTTTAATATGTCAGTGTCAAAATGAAAAGGGAAAGAATGACTACCAATAAATCACCTGTGTTAAAAAAAAACAAACCCACAGGATACACAATTTTGTTCACCATTTATTGTCTATAGTTACATGCATACTTGCTTACAGTTGGTTTTAGTGTGCGATACACAGCTTCATTTTGTTTCATTGTCGAGGTTATATTATTCCAAATGTATTTTACTTTACACGCTGCCTTACCAAAAGTCTATACAACATGATTCATTTCTCACATTTTCAACACATAATGAATTATTCTTACGAGTCAGTAGCCACAGATACACAAAGTATGGTTGGTTCGAAATTTCTGCCTTTGGTGCCTCCGGTTTCTGTTTTCCAGATAAAGTTTCGCTGCTTTTTTTATTTTTGTCCCCTAAATTCAGTGATTGTGGATGAAAGTGTCCGGTTTTGAAATATTGACAGGACCGGTGTTTGGTGAGCGCTTCCAGTAAGACAAAGTCTTTTTACAGTCACAGCTTTACATTCGAGGACACTGCAAGGCCATGAAGTGCTTGGATCCAGAAAAGCTTGGTAAATTTTAGGACTGGGAATAATCTATGGCTCTTCCACAGCAACAAAACCATAAGATAAACAATCAGACACATTACAGCTGTTCACATGTGCTTTTTTTTCTTTTTTGCTTCAATAATAATAATAATATTAATAATATAATAATGTCTATAACTGCAGCTGTTGGCACATTTCTTTAAACACTCTCCCAAACAAGAGCTCATCAGCAGTCATCAATCATCCAGCTGGGATTTGAATTCTTCGACAGTGTGCAGTTTACTGAGCGAGCCTTTTTCTCTGCTTTTCTTTTTTTATACAGCAATATAATAATAATAATAATAATAATAATAATAATAATATCTTCTGAGCTGTAACCTTTTCAAAGTGTTTTGCTAAACTAAACCAACTTGTGCAACAAATCCATCTTCAAACTGGGCCAGACGAAATGATGGAAATTATTTTAAAAGATGCATCCAGGTTACATAAAACAGAATTTCCCTCTTTACATTTCAGTGTGAAGCTGGTTTTGACGTCACACTGAGCTGTAGTTTGTTTCTGATATTCACCTTACAATGAAAGAAAACGTGGTTCCGATAATTTACAGCGATATAAGTAATGTAGCTGATAGGTAGCGAGATATTTGAACATATAGGACAGCGTGAACGAGCCTTTAGGTGGAACTGGGTTCCTGAAATATCACAAAGTGTTCCGAGACACGAACCAGCTGATGGAAGCAATCGTCTGTAAAGTCTAACAGTGAAACAGCATCAGTGAATATCGACAACCGAGGCTCAACATTTGCTGAAAACAAAAAAGGCGAAAAACAAGAGGAGCTGAAAAATCTTGAGAAATCACTGCTGCTCTGGATAGAAAGCTAAAACAAATGGGGAGATATACAAAAGTACCATTAAATGCTGTTTGAATTCTGTTTTAGTCGGGTATATGCTTTGGCTCAAGAACAGATTAATAACAATAGTTTATACTTAAAAAGTTGAAATCATCCTCTTTTTTTGAAATATTGTTTTGTGTTTTTTTGTATTTTTTATTTTTTCCTTTGGCCACAAATTAAAACACATTTTTATCCGGTCCCTCCATCCTGGCCTTGACAGTAGAAACCCCCTAAGATAAACCAAAGTGAACAACTCACTGCAGCACGTTTTAAAAAGAAAAACCACGTTATAAAAACACTACAGTCCAATCAGCTCACACTGAGCTTTAGCCAAACCTATACTGAAAAGAGATAGATAACTGTATATTGTATATTATGTTGGAAGTCTCTTACACGAATGAATTAATAGTCCATGCTGCCTCCAAAGACAGCAGCGCCGATCCCGGGCAGCTGAAAGCACACAAGGTCATATGACGTGGACGTGACCTTTGACCCTGGACCAGGATGACAAGCTTCGTGAATGCGGCTTCGGTTGCGATTAAGTGTGGAAGCGTTTATATAAGACCAATACCACAGCACACAGTCACTGGCTGAAATGTTAGGCTTCGAGTTATGAATGACAAACAAACAAAAAACAAAACAAACGAATCGTAAAAACACTAAAATAACGGCAGATGCTCGCTCGCTGTGATATGGAGGCTGATCTGAATGATTGAGTTACGAGGCTGGTGCTGGTGGCGCTTGTTTTCCCAAACCAGCCTAACCCTGGCGGGTGGCGTCTTTCGTCACAGTTTTATTACGACACTGCCTCAATGGGAGAACTACTGTGTATCACAATGTTCATGTTGTGAGTCAAAGGACCGCGCTGACTTTATGGGAGTTTGGCCTTCTAATCACAGATTCATTCAAAATGTACAATTTTTTTTCATTCAACACAATAAAATTAAATCTGAATACTATGACCTGTGAAATAAACAAGTAAAGCTCTTGAGTCATGTGCTTATACTTTTTATGGTTCAAGAAAATGAGCAATAGTCCTTTAAGCCACCGCAGAAAATGAAAATATATTTGGATTTCATTTTTTTTTTTTTTATTTCTTCGAATGACTTTGTTTATTTTTTATATCATTTTGAAAATGATCAAATGTTTATTTTATAAATGGAGTTATTTGGGATCAGCTAATCAGCTTTTCTCCCATGATGCATTGTCAAGATTTGGGAGGTGCAAACCAACAGTTACCCATAACACCATTCTCTGCAAACGCTGCATTTCGTGCATCTTTTAATTGTAAACATTGAAATCAAACCGGCACTGATGCAGTTTGCTAACTCGGCTGTTAGTCTGCAGACCGGTTCGTTATCCAGAGATGATTTTCGCCGTCTCAATTGTTGACCAAACTCCCATAAATCTGGTGCCGTGTTTTATAAACAGGCGCAGTAATCCTCTGATGAGTTTGTTTTTCTTCCCTGATTGTTTCATAAATTCTTTCTCAACATTTGGCAGATAAGTTAAAATTGCACTATAATTTTATTTATTTTTTTGTGCTATACCGTTTTTGTAAACACAACGCCCCCCCTCGCTCACCTGGGAGGGGGGGCCCACCTACGTACAGTTTAAGAGCCTGGAATATTGCTAATAATTATCACTCCAATATTTGGCGAGGGACGAGTTGGTGCGTTTGTTTTTCACAGCTGAGTGTTAGCGGGTAAAAAAAGAGCGGACGGGGCGAGAGGGTGTCGAGATGGTGCGAATGTAAGCGTGTGCATGTGTGTGTTTAAGCACGCCATTTGCCCCGGGTGGTAAGACACAGAAACCTCTACATCAGTTCAGGAAGTAGGCGTTGTCGGGGGCAACCAGGCAACGGGCGATCTGGAGTCTGCACATCAACGTATGTCTACGCGTTTTCTTTTTGTTTGTAATGAACTAATCACACACCTTCATGTTTCTCCCCCTTCACCTTCCACTCATCACCACCCACCAAGCCCACCCCCCATTCTTTTTTTTTAAACTCTTAGTCAGACCACTCGTTTTCGTCGAGCTCGGAGTCGTCGTCGGACTCGCTGTACTCCACCGCGATGCGGCGCGACAGGATGGTGGCCACGTCGTTGCCCACGGGCTCCCTCTTCGCCTCCTGCTCCCTCTGCTCCTGCACCTTCCTCAGCTGGATACCTGGAGGGAATAAGGGAGGAAGGAAGGGTGTAGGGAGGTGGGGACCAGAAATTTAGTGCCCCATTCCAGATCAGGTGTTATATTTGGTCAGTCTGGTTCACGTACTGCTCGGAAAATTATATTTAATCTTAAGAATGTATGAGAGCCAAAAACATATTGGTGAGCCAATCAGAACAGAGGCTCTAAACCTCTGTCCTGATTGGCCAGAAATCTCAGATTAGCCAAAATGGAACCTTTAAAATCATAAGAAAAGCACTTTGATGCATATTGACCTTAAGCATACCGACCTTATTGCACTCTTACCTCTACGTATGGCGGCCAGCAGGTCTGAGCGGGCGTCGCTCATCGGGATCATCCCCAACATGGTGGACTTCCTGGTTTGGGGTGCCACATCCACGGCCGACTGGCCCACGGCAGCGTGGGGTGGGGATGGGTGGGCCTGGTGGCCGGCTGGGGCTCCGGGTGGAGGAGGAGGAGGGGCAGCGGGGGGCGCGCCCGAGGGTGGGTGGGAGGGAGACGGCACGTAGTTGGCCGGGGGAGGAGGAGGGGAGGGGGAGTAAGGGCGGGAGAGGGCGGAGGAGGCGGGGGGCACAGCAGAGGCGGCGGCGGAGGGTGGGGCTGTGGTGGAGTCGAAGGCCGTCTGTGCAGAAGGGATGGTGGGAGGAGGTGGGGGAGGGGCAGGTGGGATATAGTACTCTGGGATGGTTGAAGGCTGCCCGCTAAAAATAAGAAATGAAAAGGATAATAATCAGATTTACATATTGCTTCTTAAAAATAACGACACGTTTTGGCTCTAGAGATTCAAAGAGATAAATTTATATCTCATCTTACTCATAGGAAGGAAAAAGAACAATACCAAACCATTATTTTAAAATTTGATGCCTGGCTGCAAATCCAGAGACAGATTTTCCAACACGAGGTGCAATAAAAGGCCAACTACCTTTTTATTGTGCAGGATAAAGTTAATTGGGCCTTGATCGATAAATTCATACTGTCTGCAGGTTCCAGCGTGGAGCCATAAAGCATGACGAGTACTTCACGGGTCTCATATCACATCATCTGTATGAGTGTCAGGTCCAGAGGAAGTCGCGGAGAGACATTTTGCAAAGGTGAGACGACTCCATCTTAAAATTCATAGCAGGACTCAGTCGACATTCAGCCGGCCTTTATAGTTTGAGCATTATCTTTAACTTCAGCCGAGCAAAACTGCAGCCGGACTAAAACCAGCAATCAGGCAGATGTTAGACCCGAAGCAATTACAACAGGGCGGCAAACCTGAAATGCCGTTGATCAGCCAGCCACTGAGAGATTTTCTGGTGCACAGAATATGATGCTGTAGCTGTGAACCTACCCGTGTCCGGCCCGGTAATCCTTCACCGACTGCTGCCTTGGCCCGTTGACCGTTGGATCTCCACCAGGCGGGACCCCGTGTCCGGAGGGGGTCCTGCCCAAGGACGCCACGTGTCTCCCTGCCCCTGCGGCCCCTCCAGCCCCCGGAGGCTGGTTGGCTGGCCTGAGGCCCCGATCTAGTGACTGGGTCTGGGCTGCGGCGGTGAGGTGCTCCCTGCCGTGGTGGTCAGCAGAGTGGGCGGTGCTGGGGGCCTGGGTGGAGGGGTGGTTGGGGCTAGCTGGGTAGGAGTCAGACGCCATTGATCTGTCGGAGGGGAAAGTGAGCGGGCGGTGGCTTTAGGGACGTATTGCATGGAATATAGGTTACTATGGCAAAAGTAAGCAAACTATTGTGTTTAGATATTTGATTTTTTTATTGAAACTGTCGAAAGAAAAAGTAAAATTCATTTGAATTATTAAGGAACCCGCTGTAATCAGCCTTTGCCAGCAGATGGAGGCACAGAGCTTTAAATAAAAGACACAGGTGTGTCCTGAAAAGTGTCTGAATGTGGTGATATCTCAAGCTGACAGATATTTGTACCTGCTGTCAGGGGACAGGGAGCCTTCGGAGGACATGCCGTGGTAAGGAGACGGCGTGAGCCGGGCGTCTGGTCTGAACTCTTTGTCGTAGGCCAGGACGTTCCACTCCTGACGCCGGTTACGAGCCTTACGCACCTTCAGAGACACAGCGGCATGAGTGAGACGTTTCCGTTAGACTGAGAGGAGTTATGGAGAATTAGCACAGCAGTGCGGGAACGGCTTCTATAAATATTAACTGAAGATAGTTTGGGAGCGATGAAGACATTCAGCTTTACTTATTAAAAGCTGCTTTCACTGCAATTAGCTGAAGTTTAGAACAAACATATATAAGAAAAAGAAAATGGATTTTAAATGTACATCAAACACACAAAGCCAATCAAATACAATTTATTCATTTTGCTAAATGAACTCAGGATATTAAGTATTGATGTTTTTTATTTTTCTGCATCATTAAATCTTTATATTTGTACGGTAACATCAATTATTCCTCGTCCATTTGTCTTTGTGAAGCAGTTTAGAGTTTGAATTAGGTTTTAAATACAGTTTCTGAATGAGTGAATTTAAAGATCATGACAAACCTTCTTCACCTCTCTGCTCGGGTCCTCAACCTGTCTCTGCTGCTCCTGGAGACAGAGAGAGAGACAGAGAGAGAGAGAGACAGAGAGAGACAGAGAGAGAGAGAGAGAGAGAGAGAGAGACAGAGAGAGAGACAGAGACAGAGAGAGAGAGAGAGAGAGACAGAGAGAGAGAGAGAGAGAGAGAGAGAGAGACAGAGAGAGAGAGAGAGAGAGACAGACAGAGAGAGAGACAGAGAGAGACACAGAGAGAGAGAGAGAGAGAGAGAGAGAGACAGAGAGAGACAGAGAGAGAGAGAGAGAGAGAGAGAGAGACAGAGACAGAGACAGAGAGAGAGAGAGAGAGAGAGGACAGAGACAGAGACAGATAGAGAGAGAGAGACAGAGACAGAGAGAGACACAGAGAGAGAGAGAGGAGTGGAGGGAAACTCAGCCATCGATTATTGATTTCTGTCGTGCAGGGGGGGAAATAAAAGTGCAGAACCCCATCACCAGCTCCTTCACCATGGGGTAAACTCACTCAGAGCCTACCCCACCCACACACACACACACACACACACACACACACCACCTGGTCTCTATTAGGCAACATAACACACTCTAGTCAACAACTGACAATAGAGGCAGAACGTCTGAGCACACAGGACGGAAAACAAACCAAACCAAGCAACAGAGGGTTGGACACAGGGTGAGGTGGCAAGCTAACGCAACGTAACGCACATGGACACACAAGCAGAAGGGAGGGAGTGTGTGTGTGTGTGTGTGTGTGTGTGTGTGTGTGTGTTTGTGTGTTGTGTGTTTGTGTGCCTTTGCCCAAAAATAGCCACTGACTTGTGTTTTGTGTGTTTGCCTCCATATCTCTACATGTGTGTCTGTGTGTGTCTTACCCATGTTGGTACATTCCTGTACAACAGGTGAGTGTGCAATGTGAGTTAGTGGGGAGGGGGTGGGGCAGGATGGGGCAGGTTAAGGGTCGGGGTTGTCTTACAGAGATGGACAGGGGGCTCCTGGGTGGGGCCTGTCTGGAGTGGGGCCTGTCGGGGTGGGCCGGACAGCCCTACGGAAACATGGGAGAAAGACAAGCTGGTGTGTTAGACTGAGGAGGAGGAGGAGGAGGAAGGGGGGGCTGTGGTTTTAAAGGCCGGTGACGCTATAGAGCGAATAGAAAGAAGGAAGGAGGAGGAGGAGGAGGGAGAGAAGGAGGATCCATCCTCCGGCGGCTGAGCCTCCTCCGATATTCAAACCTGTTACGTCTACAGAACGAAAACTAGTTTCTCTGTAACAGGGATTTTTTTTCCAGGTTGACGGGAGGAAACAGAAAAATGTGAGCAATATTAAATATAAATCCAACAGAAATACTGACAAAGAGCAGCAAACACATACAGCAGCAACTGTTCAGGGTTTGGAAGCAGAGGAGCGTATCATCATCATTATCATTATTATTATTATTATTATTATTATTATTATTATTGGAGGGGAAGACTCCTCCAACACGTTTAATTAGTTTATCATTTCGGTCCAGATGATTCAAACGTTCCGTGATATTCTGATTATTCTTCTTTTTCTTCATCATTCATTTGATTTAGTATTTTTGGTGAAATTTGGGCGTATTGTCTTTGTAATATCAGAATATCCGGTCTGAACACCAACACACTTTTATTAAACTCACAGCAGGACAGATACAGCGATTTTACGTTCGACTGTGTTCGACTGTGATCATTAGATTCAGTCTCTCAAAGAGCGAGATTGTCCTTTTACTTTTGTCCAAAGATGTTGCCATAACTTTGAAAGCCTCATTTCATTAGCGTGATTAGGACTTGATGTGTAATCTGTAAAAAGCAGTTTTCCTTTCCCTCATTGGAAAATGAGCCAGCCCAGCTGCTGCAGCGATAACCCATTACACCACAAAGCGAAGCCAAATGGTGAATACAGCAAATAGAAATGTATCAAATGAAATAACAACAACAAAAACAAAAAACTGATTAGCAAAATTAAAGCAGATGATGGATTTCTTCGGTTCGGTTCGGTCGTATTACACACATCCAACTCAAAGCACGTGCACGCCACAAGCCCAGGTCGTACAAAAAAATGGACTCCACAAACAAACGCACAACCACACAACCACACCTTCTGCCGTCTCTTCTCCTTGCGTTTGTCCTCGGTGGCCTGCAGCATCTTCTCCTTCCACAGGTTGAAGAAGTAAGAGGGGTCGGTGTAGAACTTCAGCGCATCCTTCTTGTCGTCCCTGACAGTCAGAGAAAAATAAAAAGACATTTTTATTTCTGTATTTATCTGATTAAAGGAGATATATTAAAAAAAAAAAGGATGAGATGATGACAAAAAGTTGGGATTTGAGTTGATGTGATGGGTGAGAGGACGTAAAAGAGAAAATGGCGTGAGAGCGCTTAACAGCAGATGTAACAAAACGCCCGGACTAATTTATTCAATAGCTAATGAACCCAGATAATTAGCAGGCTAATCTTTGAGTCAACACAAAAATTATACTAATTTAATCACCACAGGGATGTTGCTGGTATCCAGACAACAGAGAATGAATTAGAATACAGCCAACAACTGTGGTTTGTTGTTATTTATGTAGTATTAAAGAGGACTTGTCTCTTCATATTCTCGGATAAAAAGGTAATAAATGGCCACAATAGTAGTAAAATTAAGTTGTCACACATTTAACAAGCATAAATTCTAATCCGAAGCCACACAGTTTAAAGTTAACGGCGCTGAATGTTTAATGAGCTTGATGACATCCTAAAAATATTTTTGAAAATAATTTTGAAAATAATTGAAGCATTATTTTCTACTTTGTTTTCTCTCATCGTGGGAGTTTGTCGTCAAAGCTTGGACTGCTTCTTATGACTGAAAGCTTACTTCTCTTTTGTATGCAACTGTAATTAATGTGAATGAAATGAAATCACTGCAGGTGATTTGTACCACAGTTATCCTGAATTAATCAGTGCTCTCTCAGCCAATGGGGTGCATCGATGACAGTAATTGCTGACCTATAGGGGCTGAGGATGTTGAGCGGCGGCGGTTTGTCGCAGCGATGGTACATCTCCACCACCGGGTTGGGGACGGAGGTCCTCGACACCACCTGCTGGTCCTGGATGGTGCTGCTCTTGAAGGCCTTCCTCATGTTGATGTCCTGCAGGGAGACTAAAGGAAGACAGTATTTCTGTAAACATTCGCACCAAACAGGCAAAAAAAAAAAAAAAAATTCATCCGCCGCGCATCCTTAATGGTGTTTGACAATGTAATCCCCCCAAAAAACAGCTGTTTTAACTCTTGAAGTGTCGGATTAGCAGCTAAATCCTGAACGCAGCACGGCGCCATCCTCTGCCCTCTTGTGCCAGCTTTGCGAGCATCCTTTATCGGTGCTGTTCGTGGTAATACAACACCAAAGCATCCTGGGACACGGCGGCTGAGCCACCAAATTTAGATTCCATCATAATGAAACGGCCAGACGAAAGACAATTAAATAAAAACAGCACTTCTGCCAGCTCTGATTTGGATGCTTCTCTAATAAAATTTGGATAATGAACATGAGAGGAATATTTCATTTCATTTTGGAGCAAAAATACAGTTAAAATTGGATTTTCTTCCTATTTTCTGAGACCCTTTTCTCTTTTTACTCCTCTTTCGCCCCCAGTGCAACACAAGCAAATTTAATGATTAATTATGTCCTGAAGACTTAATTTGCCTCCCACTCCCGCCCGCCCTCGACATCCAAAACAAATAAAACAGCATGTGTTGTTTGCTGCCGATGTAGAAGCCATTAAACACAGTTTAGAGCGCTCACACACCCTCGATGACGCTGCGGTTTGTGTGGCGGGGATGCTGTGATTTATGGGTTTTATGGATTTTGTTGAAAAGCATTCTGGGAGTGCGGTGAAAAAGGGCAGGGAGGGAGCGGCTGAAGTACAGCAGAAGTGTGAAATTAAGACAGAAAAGAAAAACAAACAAACACTTCATTACTAAATAATTACAGGGGAACAAATGGGCAAAAAATCGTTCTTTTATTTTACAAGAAATCCTGTTTTTAAATGAGCACAAAAAAATATATCACAGGAAATAAAAACACGGCTTCATGTGCTCATAAATCCCCGAGATAACGGCGTCTACAGCTGTGCACAGACACACACACACACACACACACACAGGGTGATAATAGGACAGCAGGGACAGATTAGTCTTGGAGCTTGTTGCATCAGTTTAACAAGCATTTCACACATACACACAGTCTCACACACACACAATGCAGCTGTAAAGGAGTGTGTTGCAGATATAAGGAAGTTGTGTTTCTGTGTGTGCGTGCGTGTGGGCTGTTGGTCTTCATCAAGTCTGTGTGCGTTCTGTGGCATGTATGGCTGGATGATACTGTGATTTGTGCACATATGGGGGTGTGTATGTGTGAGACACAGAGGAAACACTACATGTATGTGTGTCAATCCCTTAACCCCAGAAGAGATTTAACACAGCTGCAATGCTATCCAGGATCTACCAGATGGCTACACACACACACACACTCACACAGACACACACACACACAGTGCACATCAGCCGTATATATAATAAGGTTAAATCACGTCAGTGTGAGATGTGTCCAGAACAGTAGGTGTCTGTTAGCATCACTGTACGTGTGTGTGTGTGTGTGTGTGTGTCTGTGCCGCTTGTGTAGTCAGCGCACACTCCTGTCTGCTCAGTGTTTGATCATTCCCTCCAAAGCTTCTGTCCCCACGGCCAAATGAATAATCCACAAAACTAGCAGCTAATGCAACTTTCATTCAGAAATCTTCAAAGAGACATCCAGCTCTCTCTCTCTCTCTCTCTCTCTCTCTCTCACACACACACTTTTTAAGAACACACTCCACTTTTCTCACCGCACACACACACTTGCCCACTTTATCTCCACCAGCTCCTTGTGTTTGGGCTCTAATCTGTTCATCTTCGTCTCTGCACATTTACATTCACACAAATATGTTGACGTCCTCTGATGACCAGATTAATGTCAGAAATTAAAGTGGCCCAGCTTTCTCCTCATCAACAGTTTAACGTCTGGAGGGATCTGCAGCATCTTTTTTAGTAAATACGAGTAGATTTATGAAGCCGACGAAACACCCCCCCTCCCCGATGGAAGGAGGAGAACTGAGAGAGATGAACGAGTGAATGTGTGGTCGGAAATGGAGGACAAACGAAAGGTTCGTGTGTAGAAGGAAAGAGGAGGAACGGAGACGGAGAGAGGAAAGAGATGAAAGAGCTGGAGGAGGAGGAGACAAAGGACTGCTGAGCTTTTCCTTTTCATCCTCATCTACGCTGCTGTCTGATGCTGCCTGAGCTCAGCGTGCTGCAGAATGACTAGGCAGGATCAGGGAGAGAGAGGGGGGAGACGGTGGGGGGGTGGGGGGGGGGGGGGGGCAGACTGAGAGAGAGACGTAATGAAGCAGAGAAACAAAAAGAAGTAGAAGAAAAAAAAAAAAATGAGTTGTGTGTTTTATTTCCCTCCGGGACCGAGCTGAGTCAAAGGATCATTCATAAATTTATCACCTGATCAGAACGTCTGATGAAGATCACAAACGCACACAGACACACACGGACACACACCTTCCTCCACGGTGGAGTCCAGCTGGGTGACTTTCACAGCGAGCTGGTCGACTCTCTCCTGCAGGCTGCTCATCCTCAGGTAGAAACTGTTGGCTTCATTAAACAGCTCTCCGAAGATGTCCTCTGCATGTCGACCTGCACGGACACACACAGACACACACACACACACACAAGTCTGTTATTGTCACTTTCATGCTGGGACAGTTAACAGCACACATTCATACATTCACCTCGAGCAGCTGAGCTCAGGAAGATTTTACTCACATGAACAAGGTTGTGGTAAAACTGTGTGTTTATTTTTTTAAGAGCACAAACTGTCCGCGGAACAAATATATGGAGAACATTTCCTTCCTCAAAACGCCAACAATTACTGTCATTATTCATCATTCTGTCTGTAGATGACACTCAAAGAACAATTAGATCAACTTAAAGTGAATCTTTTCCTTTCAGAAGCCGACAGGAGCCTCACGTGGACATCACTGCGTGAAGAAGAACTGAAATTTGATGATGAAAGCAGCTGTTGGCCACCTCTTTAAAAATCTGTTTTAATATCAATGTTCACTTCAGCTGATACATTATTTCCACGTCGCCAAGATCTCTGTTTGCAGGGACGTGAGTCAAACAGCAGAATAACGGCTTTCACTTGGAAAAAACATTGATATTTCTCTCCTGGGGAGGTCAAACAGGGTTTCATGTGGGCTGACTTATTCTCAGCGTGTCACAGCCCAAATTAAATAAAGAAAGAAAACCAAAGCAGGACTGAGCAGAGATGTTCCTCCTCTGGCTGTCCCAGCAGCTCAGGCCTCCCCCCCTGCTGTGCACCTGTCGGACAAAATCTATCTGTTTTTAAATGTATTTAGTGCGGCCTTTTCCAAACCAAATGAAACGCACACAAACACCAGCCGCACACCCTCGACACTTCTGCGTCGCTCTTCCCACAGCGTGACAGATGGAGCAGAGGCGCACTGAGCTGTCGCCCGATTCAATCTCTCTCTGATCTCCTTCTTCAAAACACATTTGGCAACGTGTTTGTGTGTTATTGCGTCAATAAAATTTAACATACAGTTCATCCTTTTCCAAACCCCCCCCACCCCCCAAACACCCAGACAGCTTCACTGATGTCCATCAAATCAGCACAAGCATGATGCCTCTGCAGGAACATCACTCTGAATTCGATAAAACTCAAAAGGGAGACGCGTTCAGACATCGAGACCTCCTGAGTTTCCGTGGACTGAGTTGTAACAACCATCTTCCAGAGTCTCAGTTGTAAACGCAGATGTCTCTCCATGTTGACTGGAAGCAAACGTCAGCTAAATTAAGACTGAATGTTTTACATTTGCGTTGTCATCAACAGCAGCTCAGACTTGTTGGCATTTAGCCAACCGCTGCCTCACTGTCACTAACAGGATGCATTCAAATGTAATTTGAACAACAAGCTAAGCTAAGCTAAAGCTAAACAAACAAGCTAAGCTAAAGACTTCCAATGCAGCGGCTCAGCACAGGACGTGTGTGCACTAAAAAAAGCTACTGAAGGAGGAAAATAAGATATAATAATATGAACAAGAATGTTTCAAATAAAAGTAGATTTTTTTTATGTCCACCTTCAAAATAAAAAAGTAATTGGCCGTCATTCACACACTCACTCAGGCTGCCCAGCTGTTTGATGATGGCCGCCAGGGTGCTGTTGGTGACACACTCCAGCTCGCTGGTCACCCCGTCCGGCAGCGCCCCGCGGCACAGGTGCCTGGGCTCGATGTTCCTCTTCACCAACGGCATGCTGGTCTACGCCTGAGGAACCAACACAGGGAAGAGAAGGGAGGGGGGGGGTTAGTTTATGAGGAGGAGCCATCATGAGTTCTGCTGTACACATTCTCACATCCGTTCACACTGTGCGGCTCATTATTTAAACTCTCTGCTGGAAAATAAGTACATTAGCAACGTTAGAGCTCCGAGCTGATGGTACGAGACAAAGCAAACAAGCAAACAGGCTGGTGGAGTCCTGATGTGGATGACAGTGTCGTGCCCGCCGCGGGGCGCAGTCGCTCATCACGCTGCTTAGCATCAGTGAGGATGGGATGAGCCAAGAGCCAAATGAGCCGGAAAGAAGTTTCCAAATGGTGCCAACGAGCCGCAACTGTAGCCACAGAGACCCCGAGGGACAGAAAAAGAGAGAGAGATTTATAAAGTGGTCAGAGGAGGAAGGAGAGCTCCATCCATCTGCCACATCAGGTGAAGTATCTATCAACTTTTTTCCTTCCTGACAGGTTTTTGTTCTGAAATGTGAATCTATTGATCTGTGTCTGATTTTTAATATGAACGTTTACACCATATGGATTAAAGTGCAGCATTTTCAGTTGAACTATTAAACTTTTAGATCAAATTGTACAACTTTTGTATGTACAAGTTGTGCATGTTTGTATGTTGGAATTTTAAAATGTTAAATGACTTTTTTTTTTTTTTTTTCGTAGGAAGAAGCAGGAGCGGTAAAACAGAGAGGAAGAGGACCAGATAATATTAGACAACAAGGGAGAAAAATCAAACAGCAGAGGATAAAAGTAAATTCAACATTCTCTGTAACTGTCGTCATTCATTTCTGAAGTTTGAAGCAAATCACTGTGACACACAAAGAGAAGGCATGCAGGGAGGAATTGGATAAAAGTGAGCGAGAGGAAGCTGCTCTCAGTTTGGAGTCGACTAGCTATGTGGGACACATTTGTTATTTTTGGGCCATGATTTTGTGTGAGTGTGTGTGTGTGTGTGTGTGTGTGTGTGTTGCCAGGTCAGCGCTCTGGAAACGTACCATCCTCACACTCTCTCCCACGCTTCTAATATAATCACTGGCACAGCTAATATTTCCGGGATGAGAGAAATGAAGCCGAGACAAAAGGAGGTAAACAAAAACACACAACTCAGCTCCCCGCCTGAATGTGTCTGTGCGTGCGTGTGCGATTGTGCCTAAACACAGAGTTATGATAAAAGACACCTTCTACCTGACTGACGACGCACACACTGAGTGTGTGAATGTTTGTGTAATTTGTTTGTGCAGACTGAACCACACGTGCCAGCTCCAATAAGAAGTGACTCGTTCGTCCTCCTTACGTCTCTCTCTCCCGCTGCTCCTCCCTCTAACAGCTCCTGACATCCAATTACACAAACCACCTCAGATTGTGTCCTAAGAGTGCGATCCAGCTTCTGTGTG
The DNA here is from genome assembly GCF_900963305.1 of Echeneis naucrates. Taxonomy (NCBI): domain Eukaryota; kingdom Metazoa; phylum Chordata; class Actinopteri; order Carangiformes; family Echeneidae; genus Echeneis; species Echeneis naucrates. Next base: position 2,232,150 of record NC_042528.1, on the reverse strand, counting down.
TGTATCTCAATGTGAGTGTGTGTGAGTGAACACCCCCCCCCAACCCCCACATCCTCCAGCTGCTGTAAATAATCTAACACCACAACTGTTCAATAATACATACACACTCCTCAATAGCTGCTCTTCATCTCTCATTTGTCTCATCCTCCTTCTTCCTCCTCTCTCTCTTCCTCCTCCTCCTCCTCCCCCCTCCTCTCTCTCTTCCTCTTCCTTCCTCCTCTCTCTCTTCCTCCTCTTCCTTCCTCCTCCCTCTCTTCTTCCTCCTCCTCCTCTCTCTTCCTCCTCCTCCTCCTCCTCCTTCTCTTCCTCCTCCTCCTCTCTCTCTTCCTCCTCCTCCTCCTCCTCCTTCTCTTCCTCCTCCTCCTCTCTCTCTTCCTCCTCCTCCTCCTCCTTCTTCTCTTCCTCCTCCTCCTCTCTCTCTTCCTCTTCCCCCTCCTCTCTCTTCCTCCCCCTCCTCCCTCTCCTCCCTCTCCTCCTGTTCTAGACCTTCTCTCCATGTCTGCTCGGTTTCATTAATAAATCAGTGAGGGAGAAGATCTGACCCTCTGACTCCCTCAGCACCAACCCATCACTGTGTGGGTATTCCCCATCTCTGCACAGATCTGAGTGTGTGCTCAGTGAAAGATAACGCTGGGGATTGTGTGTCTGTGTGTGCGGGAGAGGGTGGTGAGCTGTTGAAGGCACTTAGTCTGGGTTTATGATGTAGGTTGACACGCATGAAGTGATGCGGAGCCTCCCTGTTTTCAGACACACACGCTGACTGCATTTTGACCCAAAGGCACTTAGTCTTTTCACACAGGCTCATTGAGGACAGCTGCAGGGTAAAGCCACGTCAGTCTGGTGTGCTACACCTCCACACAAAGGAATAATAATAAAAAAAAAACACCTCCATTTCATAAAAACCCCGATCCTGGTCCTGGTCCTGGTCCTGCTTAGTCCTGCGTCTGGATACTTCTGCTACATTACGCACAGAGAAGTCCCTGCTCTCCATTTGGCAGAATGTCTCTCCATCGCTCCCTTCACACTCAGTCTGGCTCTAACATGGCTGTTAAACTCGGACTGTATGGACGTGGACATATTTAAGGTTTCTGCTGCTCTTAAAGAAAACAATGGCCCCCTCTGGATAACAAACATATGATTGATGACGCTGCAGTTGGTTTCATTAAAGGTTTCTTCAAATTTAAAACAGACTTGACGTGTTTCAGGACTGTTTGGAATGGGTTCACACTATCTCAGGCGCTTGACGACTTTTTCGAGGACACTAAGGGAAGGAGAAAATTAACGAGAAATGAAGGAGGGGGAGAAGTGTGTCGTGGAGCCATGGGAACGTTGTCATGGCAACGCACAGAGGAATCAGCTCCGCTGCTCAAAAGTGGAACTCGGCGTGACTCTGAAAATAGTATGAAAGAGACGGAGAGGAGACGAGGGAGTGAGAAGGAGGGGACAGAGGATGGACAACCCTCTCCGAGTCCGACACCTGTATTTATACAACGGGGAGAGAAAAAGCAACACAGGAAGTTTGTCTAACGGTTAAACTCTGAGGCCACGTTCATGTGGTGGAGGAGAGCTCCGTCTTCATGGTGCAAACTGTTTAAAGCCGGTTAAAGACCAGACACCAACAGAATCTTGATGTTGGGACTTCAGCGATGGGAAGCTGACACCCTGACAAAACTAAAGTTCACCTCCTTCGCTTTGGTGGCTCTGGGTATAATTACAGTTGTAATCAGATAAGACTTGATCCTCCTGATCCAAAGCTGACTGCAGCCTGTTTGCAGGGAGGTGCTGAGCTGTTGGACCAAACCCCCCCCACCCCCAGTTCAGCTGCTGCACCCAAACTTCTCCCCGGGGAGCTCACCGAAACACTGTGTGGAGTCTGAGATGCAGTGACCTACTTCTGCTTTACATTTAACGCGTTCTGGAGCTCGAATAAAGCAGGAAGTGAATCATTTCTGACATTTCAGGTGAATTGTTTGATATGTATGGTGTTTTTAGGAGGCGGTATTAATTACCAAACTCCTCCTTCCTGCAGGCATTTGGGTTAATGCTATTACTGCGCCGTCTGCTCGGCCATTTACTGAAGTACACACAGACAGACACAGACAAACACACACACACACACAAACACACACCCCTCTCCTACTGTGCCACACTGAGCACAGTCTCAGTCTGTTCTGAGAAAGGTTAGCACCCCGCCCTCCACCCCATCACAGTCATCCCTCCTCTGCTCCATAGGAGGCACCGGGGTAATCACAGCTAATCATCGCTCTCCAGTAACTAACGGAAATGACAAGCCCTGATTCTTTATGATGATATAATTAGATGATATACCACGTGAGGGACCGAGTTGTATTCCCACTAACGCAACGGCTCACTGCTTCTGTACACTTAATGCAAATTGGCATGAAGACTAATATAGCTGACATAGATGCTGCAGAGTCCCTGCATGGCAGTGTGTGGACGGTCCACCTATTTGGACCGACCGTTTCTATTCTATTCCATATTCAGATTGCACATCCCTTCAAGAAGATCAGTAAGAATTATAACTTCTTAAATTCATGATATTAAATTTTTTAATATTCTCCATTTTGCATTTCCAATCATATCACCAGTGCACATACTTTCACAGTGAACGTGAGCTGCTGAGAGATGTGCTATAATTGACACTTTTAAGCTTTTATGCAAAAACAATAGCTGAATTTGCAGCAAGTGTCACAGCACACGCACACACACATACACACACACACACAAGAACCCTCTATTAAAGTTCTATTGTGCTGCTGCCTTTATTTCATTTACATGAGCAATGACCCAATAACACATAATTATACGTTTGTGCTTGCAGCTTCGCTCTGAGCATCCATAAGCTTTGATTCTTCGCTCACACAGCTGTGCTGAGTGCTAATTAGCGCACAGCACAGTGTTGAGCTATCAGAGCATTAGAGACAGTTCACAGGGATTTATGGATATTAGTCACTTATGTGACCTTTTCTCCAAAAGGTCCAAAGGTGGAGAATTTCTTTGCATTGGCGAAAAATTGGCTTTTCGTTGTTCATATCAAACATATGTGTAGCTTTTAGTTAAAAAAAGGTATATTTACTAACTAAAATGTTCCTCAAGGTTGCTTTTGCTGTTTTGTTCAACACATCCTACGTTACAGCTCATAGATAACTGGGAAAGTAGCTAGTTAAGCATCATTTCAAGTGCAGCTTAAATTCCCACAATCAGCAATCTGCATAGAAAAATACTACAAATCAGTTTTGAAGAAGACAGAATAGTTTATTTAATATCTAAAGATAATAATTTGAAATTATTTTGATTTCCCGCCCCTGAAACCAAAATAGTGTGCATAAAGGGTTTTTTCCCCTCATAGACTTCAGTTGGGTGCGTTTTTGCAAAACTAGAAATGCCAGAATATTTTAAAAGCCACAAGAAAATATTTAAATTCTCTCTCTTTTCTTTTTTTTGATGCTTCTCTTGCACCAAAGTTAAGACCAAGCAGGTTGAAATCCGTGTAAAGGAACAGGCAGCACTGTAAAGCCTGACAGACAGTCAGTGAAAACACAGCTATGAAAACAGGAAAGTGAGCCAACACAGCGACAAAGAGCTAATGTTTTAGTCTGAGTCAGGATTACTCTGGTTTTGCTCTGCAGGCCCGGGAAGCTCTCTGCTTGGGCCTGCGCCAAATGTCAGCTTGCAACCATCCCCCCCCCCGAATAAAAAAAAAAACAACAAGAAAGGCATCAGCGAATGGGAGCAGAACAAAGCTGTGCTGTTTGGGAATCGAACATTTCCAAAACGGCAGCCGTGTTGCGTTTGATGTCGCAGAAAAGCAGAACGCTTTGTTCAATGTTTCTGGAGCTGCACCAAAGAGGATTCCAGTGTAAAGCTTCATTTTAACACCCCCCCCCCCAAAAAAAAGGCAAAACGTAGACCCCCCTCCTGGCCTCCTTTCTCCTCCTCTTCCTCCATCCCAAACTCCCAGAATCCTTCATGCCTGCTCCTCGCTCCTGCGTCTCACCCTTTGATGTCTGTATTTGTTGATGCTCTTGGGTGAGGAGCCATTGTACAAAATGATCATAATTACCCCCCCCTCCCCGCCTTCCTCCCCACCTTTCTTCCTAATCCTCCCTAAAAACAAATTATGCAAAAACGGAGTGAGAGAGGAGAGGAGCCTCTTCTCTCTCTTGCAGACGCTTCAGTCGGCTGCACGGAGTTGTTGTCATGGTTTCCTTGAAAGTATTTTCATTTTTTTTTTGGCCGGATAATGAAGTGATCAGAGCCAGACTGAGAAGATCTCCCATCAGTTCATTGTCTGTAAGGGTGTGTGTGTGTGTGTGTGTGTGTGTGTGTGTGTGTGTGTGTGTGTGTGTGCAGATGAAGTGTTATGAAACAGCCACTTGAAGGGAAAGTGAATAAAACATGTGAGACAAAAAGAGCCACAAGCACAGTGACACACACACACACATACACACACACACACACACAGAAACAATGTTCGCAATTCATTAGTGCAATTTGTTTTTATCTGCTGACCCCCTCGCACCAAATTCTGCCTTAAGAACAGAATAAAAAAACACACACACACACACAGACCACTAATACTCGGGCCTTGTTCACGGTTACACTGGATCTGTTTGTGTCCCAGACAGAAGCACGGTGAGCTATCGTCCTCCTGGGACGAGGGTCGGTCTTTACTCCACTCTGAGACGTGTTGGACCATAAAACTGGATTTACTGGTGATTTTCTAAGCACCGTTTTTCAGCGCGGCCTTTGTATGAGCGCCAACTATTTCTCCTTCCAATCGGTTCTGTTAAATATCAGGCTTCGTCTCTGACCGCTCTCGTGCGTTTCTTGAACGATAAACTGAACGCATGAACTGGATAAGATCAGCCTTGCGTATCAGAAAGTGGCCATAAAGCCATTTTCCAGCAGCAGAGGAAGATTGACTGCGTTTTTTACAGCGTTACCTCAGTATTCACGGTAAATTGAAAACATGAAGTCAGAGATGGAGCTTTCATTACGTCGACCCTTTAACAGTGAACCGCCAGAGCTCATTTTCAGCCTCACAGCCCAAACAGAAGGAGCGTACGGCCCTTTAAAATGCCGCTACAGTATTCCTCCACCTTTTATTCCCATTAAAGACATTAAAAGGGGTCAGAGATGATGTTACAGATATTGAACATCTTCACGAAACTGCAGCTTCAGACAGGTCCATTTATGTTCCGGCCTCATGTGGTTAGTAAACAGGTCAGTTACTGAATGAAAACGTTTCTGAGCTGCATTCAGTCCTCTGCTCACTGTGTGTGTGTCTGTGTGTGTCTGTGTGTGTGGTTTTGCCGGATGACTTGTTGCGATCGTGCTGAGGCCGACACATTTAATAATGAGGGACGGGGTCACAGAGGGGGGGTTCTCGCCACACAGACACACACATTCACTCAAACTGGGTCTACTGGTGCAGGAGGGTGAGCGGACAGCAGGACAGGCCACATTAAAGCTGTCCCACATTTCCCTGCTCCCAGTTCCTGGACCGGCTCTGGTCAGGGACCCGATTGGTCCTCTGAGAGCAGTGACAGCGTTGCGATTACGTTAAGCTGCTACCTGCTGCTCATGGGAAATCTGATAAGACCCGAGGACACCTGCTGCCTAAAGTACTGCATGTTTTCTGACTTTTTCCGACCTCGTTCTAAGCAGCAGAGCTAAAAACGAATATCGTTCGTTTTCTCATTATAAAAAGATGAATCAAATAAAATAAATGTGGCATGACAGTGCAGGATAAATATTTAAACTGTTAAACTGATGAATTACCGGAGGGGAATGTGTGTTGTGTATTTGTGATGCCTTGAGGCAGCGCCACGTCTCCATCAGCTAAAGGAGACGTGGAGCCTCACAGAATTATCAGCTTCAACTCAAACAATGCCTGAACGGCTCGAGTCACTAATCAGGACCAGGACGGAGGACGACGCTCTGAATGCTGGTCTCCGGTCACAGGAAGTGAATCCCTGCTGTCTGCGGAGAGGCAGGAAGTTTCCATCAACACTTCTGTCTGCTCGCCACAGACCGGCTGAGCTGGTTTTATTTTAATGGCGTCTCTGAAGTTTAGAAGCAAAGATGATGCACTGACTCTTCTTCCAGCTATTTGATCTGGATTTGACCCGAAGTTTACTTTTAGGGCTGACGACTGTGTGACTGAATAATTAATATGAACAATTGATCTTGATATCTTGAACATTAAATCGCCTGATGATTGCCTAAAACTTATCAAATGTCTTAAACAGCTCAAAAATGATTTTGTGGCACAAACGGTTAGAACCAAACATGTTGAATTTAGAGTTACATGAGAGAAAATTAATCAACAGTAAATCACTTAATGAATCCCAACACATCTACTGCAGCCTTTCAAGAAGGCTGGATTAAAGTGGAACTTGATTTTCCTTAAATGGAGCAACTTCAAGATTGAAAAAAGAGCAGAGGAGGGTGAGATATTCTGACGTTCGGGTCAAAACATGTCAGTCAAACTCACCGTCCGAGTCGGTGACAGAGGTTTGCAGTCTCTAAACGCAAGCTGGGAAAAGGAGGACTAAAATGACTGAGGTGTAAAAGTCTGAATCTAGTTTCCTCCAACACCCAACGTTTTTTTTTATAAACTCAGTTTCAGCCAAAAACTTGAAATGAATGGATGAAAAATAAAACAACTTAAATCCTTTAAAGGTCGCATCAGTCAGAATTCACTCTTTACTGGACTCAAGAGCTGAAACTATTATTCAATTACTCAATTCATTATTGGACATTTCTCGCCCATTGTGCTAAATATTGAAATAATAATCACAGCTTAATTTGATTTATTTAAATGCTCTGATTAATTAATTAATATTTAAATAATTAATTCGACAGAGCCGAAGATGAATCTTCTGCTGGAATCATGTGACTGTCAGAAGAAACAGCCAGTTTTCTCTGCTGCGTCATCAGCGTTAGAGAGATAAATCAATAAATCAACTTTAATTTAAGAACTCTTGACCTTCTGACAAACAACATGATAGCAGACAGTCTCTGCTAACAAAATGACAACAGGTCTCTCTTTACAGGTGCAAAAGTTTGAACTGAATCCACTTTTTCTATCTGCAGCCACTCAAAACATCCAATTTGTCCCAAAATTAAACGCTCAAGTCGACATAAACTGTGTTCTGCATATTTAAAGTTTCTGTACACACATTTTAGTGTTTTTTTTTTTTTTTGAGGCTGTTCCATGTTGCTTTCAGCACATTCATCTCAGCAGAATCAGACTTTTCCCAAAGTGCATGCATACAGTACCTTCAGCTGTAACCATTTTTCTATAAGTACGCCATCCTTCAATAGACAGATCCCATTCAATGTGTTGGATGGTTATTCAAACTATGAATAGCCCCAGAGCGGATCTCTAAGTGGCCACATCACTCAGCCTGAGTGCACACTGAGGAGGCTGCAGTGCATCTTCGGAGTTAATTCGAACCATTAGCCACAGCAAGACGCACTCAACATGTGTTCGAAATCCGACAAGGCAAGAGATCTGTTTAAATAATACAATAAAATCCCACTTCCTTTCACCTGGAAACGTTTAGAGTGGCCAGATCTGGTTCAACAGATCTGGAGGCAGGAGGGAAACGGTCTGGAGAGTCAGAAACAGAACAAGCTCCTCTGGGAGGGGGAAACTGGAAACGTCCATGGGAGAGAAACGTGCATCTGGAAAACCTATAACGTCTCCAACCCGATGACGGCGAATCGCTCCTGAGATACAATTTACTGTGAGAACACGCCGCTCACCTCTGGAATCCTCATCCCTTAAATCTTAATACTCTGGCAGACCCAAACATACAACGGGGGTTGTTTTCAGGTTGGCAGCCCTCCATGTTTGAAATAATACAGTGGACATTTTATGTGTTTACTCCCCGAGTGATGAAACTCAAGACTAAACTTCAAGCAGAAGCATAAAACACTGAAGTTTTCCAGACAATTCTGTCAAATTTCTGCTTCAGTCGCTGCAGCAAAAATTCACATGGGTGCACGGAGGCTGTTGTTTTACAGCTGCCATCAATCTTTCCCCTCTGGTGTAAACAAATATTGAGTCAGAAAGACCCACAAAAGAACAAAAGCACTGAGGAGGGAAGCGAAAGGAAAAAACTGATCAAGTGGGTTCGTGTTCGTTCTGAAATGAAGGATCAAATGCTGCAGAACGTAAAAACCATCTTAAAGCTGAAGGCCACGAAGACCGAGCCGAAATGACGAGTCTGGCTTTGTGTCGCCGGCTGAGCTGATCGTCGCGTCGGCTTTTGTTGCTTTGATGAGACAAAAAACAATGAATAGAATACAAACTAAAATGATCCATCCCAAATATTCATCTGTTATTCTAACCAGGAATATTAAAGGACCTGTGCAGGCTTTTTGCTACATTAGCTTAGCTAGTTCAGATCTCAGTCCTGAAGTTATCACTGCTGCCCCCCCTGCACTGTGTTGAGGGTTGTAGTCAGAGATCTCTAAACGCAAAAGCCAACGAGGAATTCCTTTTTTGGAAAAATAGGATTTGTGCATCCAAAAAAAAAAAAACCCGGCCTGGAAAACCAGAACGGTGCCCTTTGTGCCCTCAGTGGAGAGTATGCCTTTGTCAACCAGCACAGCATCAGCTCCCCTTTGTCTCCGCTTCAACCTCTGAACTTAAAAAACTGTGTGTGCTTGGTTGTACGTCCATGTTGTGTTGTGTTGTGTTGCGTTGCGTTCCTATCTGAGCGTTTATGCCTATTTAGCGCTCAGCTTTCTTCGGACTCCTTCCTCAATAACTCGCTTACGTAAGGAATCAGCACAAGCTTGTTTGAGCAGCGTCACTTATGAATACAAGTACTGTGATATAACAGCAGACACACACACACACACACACACACACACAGAGGAAGCCTATTATCTAATCACTGTTCGTTCAGACTGGAGTCTAGACTTGAAGAGACTCGGTTGCTGTTTCCAGAGTTGGACCTTCTCAGGACAGAGTCTAAATCTTCCGACCTTCCATCCAGCTCTACAGCACCACGTAGTTTATATGTCAAAGTAAAACATAAAAGTAAAAACACAAAATGACTAACGAGCAGCTTCGACTTCCACGTGAAAAACACCCAAAGCTACAGTAGTAAGCAGATCAATCGACTGATCGATAGGATGAGAGACATTCTGTCAATCAGCGGTCACCGTCTGCACCAACTGGATTTAAAAAGAGTCAAAGAGTCTTCAGCAAAACACCCTACACTTCCCATGATGCACCTCTGCGCCTCATCCTTCCAAATACACACACACACACAAAAAAGAGAAGAAGCCGCAAACCTTCAAATGTGAGAGCAACATTTTTTAGTAAAAGTGATTTTTTCATCTGATCAGATCTGAAATTCAAACAGTTCACAGCGAGTCCACCTACAAGCTCCCTTCTGGCTTCAGGCCTTTAAAATGGAGGGGGGGGGGGGGCTGCAGGTGCAACAGGGGCAACACGAAGAATAAAACTAGATCAGTGTTGGAGATGAACAGAGATGATTTTAAAGCAGGAAAAATAAAAATGCATGATGCAGAGTGGATTCTTTTTTTTTCTGCCCCACAGCTCTGACACATTCGGCCAAATGGTGACATTTTGCAGCAGGAGTGCTGGAAGAGACACCTGACCGGTTACAGATGGAGGGGTGGGGGCAGGTGGTGTGTGTGTGTGTGTGTGTGTGTGTGGTTGGGGGGGTTGGGGGGGTAAAACCAGCAGGATTCGGCTGCAGATGAATGGGCTTTACTGAAAAAGCATGAAGGTGGGGGCTTTTTGTTTTTGCTGCGTTTGTGCGCGATGCAATTACAAAAAACAAACGCACCCTCTCTTCTCGTAGCGCCCCCCCCCCCCAAACAAAAATAAATACAATAAATAAACACACACACACACACACGTTCTGGTTTACCTGCTCTCACCTTCTTCTTCTTCTCGTTTATCTGAACGTCCCTCTTTCCGTTCCGTCTCTGCAGATCCGCATTTCAGTCCAGCTCGTCCATGTTCGCAGCTCCGAGGACCGGAACCGGGACCGGGACCGGATGGATGGCTGGATGGATGGACGGATGGAGGGACTGGTGGAGGGATGGATGGGTGGAGGAGGAAGAGGAGTGAAAGGCTTTGAAGAGAGGAAATCTGGGGCCCAGCTCGCCTCCCAGCTGCGTGGACCGGATTTATGTGGTTTCCACGGCAGCGTCCGCCGACACGAGCTGCGTCAGGCTGCCGCTTTTATACGCCGCCGGCTCTTCCGGCGAGCTGTTCACAAAATAAAATGCGAAGCAAGAAAATGAAGCTTTGCTGTGCAGAAATGAAAGAAAAAGCAGCATCAAAAGGGAATAGCATTCAATGGCGTTGCATATTTTGAAAGGTTAAAAACAAATAAATGCTCATTTTCACGTGAAATGAAACTTACTAAGTCTATTTATTCTATTTAACTTTTATTGATGGAAAAAAAGGCCGTGTCTCGGCTAAAGGTGGCCAACAACAACGATGGAATGTATTTTTAAACTTTAGGCACACTGAGATTTAATTTGAGGAGTCAGCTTTTCACAGCTTTTATATTGAAAGCTAAATGTCTCTACTTCCGGTGTGTGTCGCTAACTTGACGTCACACTCACGGCTGACACACACCACGGAGATGCAGCAAATCGCTGCGAGGACGCATGCGCGCCCGAAGCAGGCCGAGTCTTTCCGGTGATGGCCGAGACCACCACCCACCCGATCCGGCGGAATCCGGGAGCGGAGCGCCGCTCAGAGGAGGCCGAGCTGCTGCAAACCGGAGGATCGATTCCCTGTAATTAATGAACTGAGAGCCAAACGACTCATTACCTGATGTTTGTTTTATTTTTTTTCCCCAGCAGAGCCAAAAACTGCTGGAGTCATCCAACCTGTGTGATTAATATAAAGATATTAAAAATGACACTGCAGTTTTGGTTCAGACCGGAAATCTAACTGCAGGCTGAGCTTTTCAGAATGAGATATTCTTTATAAAGAATACAAAGCAAACGTGTGGAAGTAAATTCACTTTAAACAGCATCAAAGCCAAAAAAAAAAAAAGTTATTCACTGTAATAAAAATAAAAGATGCTGTCTAAATAATTATGATAAAAAAATTTTCTGCTCATTTCGGCCAATCAGATGGGTTTTATTTTCACTCATTGGACTTCATTGGACCTCATTAATCGGTCCAATCCTGCCATTTCCGGGTTTCTCCGCTTGATGCCGCTGACGTCACTCTCCTCAGGCCTGTCGCTGTCCGCGGTGCTGATCTCGGTGAGCCTAAAAAAGAGTGAGCGATCATCTGCATGTTTTTAATGCATTCCTTCAACACCCCACTGACAGAGCTGATATTTATAAGTTATATCACAGAAAATAACCGCGTTATGAAAGGAAAAAATAGTGCCTCTACATTTAGGGCTCCATTTCGGCTGATTTAGAGCTTTTTTGCATTAATAGTCTCCTTGAGTTCAGTTTTATTGATCAGCTGCTTCGATCCCTCCCTGTGGTGGAATTCCACCTCATGGCCACAGGAATATTAAACGCACACAGCGCGCAGCATGTTGTATGTATTGTTTGGGACAGTGCAGTCATTTTTAGTAGCTCCCTGATTCAGAATCAGATTTTGCGACGTGTGATAGAAATTTAGACTCATATAGAAAAGAAATAAAAATTGTGTGTCTCTTTTGTCATCTGTGCTACATTGAGGGGCTTCCAGGGATTTACTCTTATTAATTTATTATTGATTGTGGTTCGTGTGCTTTGGCTCACTCTGGTGTCTAATTTCTTCAGACACGTGAGGCTGCAGTTGTTGGACGTTGCCTGTGAATCGTAAAAACAGCCATATAACTTCATGATAGCATCATCAACCGAAGGGATGATACTGAATTATATCACACAACACTGAAGTGTAATGTTAGGGGATAACCTTTTCACTTACTTTTACCACGAGCATTGCTGTTCTGTTGCTCCGTAGATTTGTGTTCTATTATAGTGAGCTGAAAGACATTTTCAGGGCAAAAGGTTTTGTGCATTCGTGGTTAGTTGGTTCAGAGGAGATCTTACAGGAGAACGTCGTACAATGACTGAATCATCTTTAAAGTTGTGGTTAATATACAAATAAGACAATTGCCCAGACATTAGAATAATATTTTAATAAATAAATAGAAGCATCACACAGAAAAAAATAAAATAAAATATACATTGTGTGGATGACGGCTTGTAGACAAACATTCACAATAAAAATGGTATAAAAACAGCCACTGCATAACAGAGGAAGGTTCGACACATAAAAAGATAGTTAACCTACGAGCGCCGGATCATACAAGAGCGAGACAAACCAGACACCCAGTCTGTGTCGAAGCAAACGAGCATCAGAGAGCGCCGACAGCTCAGGTCCAGAAGTCGGGGGTTCGATGCTGGGGAGATATGTTTGCCAAACTCTTGAACAACCTGCAGCTCTGGCTATTGGCAGAGCCATTTACTGACAGAGTCACATGTTGGGGAAGAAGGAGAGGCAGCAGACATGTTAACAGACACTTTATTTTGAAAAACAAAACAAATAGTTTTAGTGCTTTTAGGCTTCCCTACGTCAAAAAGTTAGTTTGTCATGCCTTAGAAAAGGTAGCACGTTGAGGTATTTGTATATTTAGATTTGAAAACTTGACAATTTGGGAACATTTTAAGGATTTTAGAAATTAGCATTCACTTTCTGACCGAGAGAAGATCAACATTTCCATGACTGTGTGTTAATATGTACAGCAGCTAAGCTTAGCCACAGGTGGGAAACAGGTGCACCTGAAAGGCCCTTTACTTCTTCTGGTCAATGCAAACCAAGTAACCAACCACGTGAGGGGCCGAGGACGGTCCTACACCCCCTGCAAATCAATTTTCTTTTACAGTTTGGTCAGAGGATTGATTGGAGGAGGCATTAGGTTCCCTTCAGACAGTTTCCAGCTGAGATAAGATGAATGAGCCAGTTTCAGCCATGAAAGTGAAGTATATTTCCCAAAAAGTCAAACTGGTCCTTCACAGAATAATATCTGCGTTCATTTCACCTTTATTTGAAATGAATTCATGGCATGAATTCTTTTTTTTAACCCAAGTCCCTGGATTTCTAACTAATCTTAACCAAAAAAAAAAATATATATATATATAAATAATGGTTGAGTTTCTCAGGGAGCTTCGTCTTCACACTTCAGATACTTCACATACTGAATGCTCCGATTGTTTGAGCATAAAACATCTTACTCACAGAGTCAGACCATTTTCAAATATTCTACATCATTTTCTTTGCGATGCATTGTTGCCTGGCAACAATAAATAGTCCTGGAGGGAGAAAAAGCCCAAATCAGTCCCCCCTCTCTGGCCCAAATGTATTTAAAAATGAAACTTTGTCAATAAACGGCTCCTTACAACGTCTACACACACCAGACCTGGATCACATTATTAGCTGAAATCCTCTCGATTGCCTCCATCCATCTGGACAGGACTGGCGTCCTCAGGGACAGCCTGACTTGATCCATTGTTCCAGACCCGATCGACCATGACTCACAAAATGGCCAAATCAATCTCAGATAGCAATTTGAGCCAGGCCCGGTACACACACAGGTACACGGGAAACACTGAGTTATTACATTGCAGCGTACGGCGTTGGCTGGCCCGGGATGGATCAAACAGAACTCATCCAACTAAGTTCAGAGAGTCCTCTCCCCTCCAATTTTCCTCTTATTTACATTGGTATTGCTGGCGTTTCGCTTTCTGATAAAGATGAAAGGCCCAAGAGAATTGCATGCTGTTTGTCGATTGCTCTTTCTTTCCTTTCTGGACTGCTTCATTCGTCCTGAACATTAAAGAAAGAACAAAGAGAACCAAATGAGGCAGAGAGGACCTTTTGAACAACACTTCAAACATGCAAGATATTTGTCGGGCAAACTGCGGAGCGCCGCTTGCCAACATTAGCTCATGTAGCTCTCTCCAAGTGGAGGAAAAAGTGGCGCCGTGACCGCCGTGCGAGTCTGTAGCAAACAGATTGAGGGTGAATTATACAGAGAAGCATCGAATCAGAATGAAGTGTCTCCCCGTTTGTTATGTTTCACTCTGATTGTATGCAGAAAGGGCTGCAGACCTCTGGTTGGATCGGTCTGCTGGAGGCTTTGACCTTGGAAGGGGAGGCATTGTGAGTACATTCAAGTGTTTGTATTTTGGTTTCAGTGATCATTAGCAAAAAAAAAAAAGCTCTTTACATCAGGAGGGTAACACCGACTTAGATACATTAATTGCTTGGACAGATAACTTATGAGGGAAATTGTTGAACTGTCCCTTTAAGTAACCTTTTAAAATATCTGAATATATTTCTCTTCGCTCTATCACACTGAACTTGCTACCTTTAAAATCCCCACGATATTTAACCCCTTTCTGAGGTAGTCTGTCGCAGAGATTTCTTTCTGATGGAGATGTGGCGTGGAAAAATCACTCCATTTGTCAGGTATTGATCAAAAGTGGCAAGCAGGAGGACAGAGCCTTCAGTGAGGGGGCGACCTTTCTTGATAGAGTCAGAGGTCTGTATCTTAGTGGATTGATTTTCTGTCCGTCTTGTGAAATCTACAGGTATTCGCTCAGTCACACACGTCTTTATTGGTTTTGGTCGTCAGGTTGTCGGCTAAAAACTCACAAACCAACATCAGAGTGAAACTGTAACAAGGTCAGTGATCATTAATGTTCTTCCTTCCTCTTTCACTGGACTACACAAACAAAACCACGCAGCTGAGGGGACTCGTCTGATATTTGACCTTCAATAGAAACAAGTAAATGAGTTGGAAATTTCTGTCCAATAGGAAGATACAGAGACGAAACTGGAATCTCAAACAGCCGACGTGAATGCTCTCAGATGTCATCTTTTTCCGTGTTGGGTTCATTAAACAGGTTGTTGACCACTGACTGGATGTGTACGACAACAATCTCAATGAAGCACATAGCGAATTGGCAGACATTCATTAGAAGTGGGAGCTACTAATGAGCTTTAAACCATAAACACGTACAATCTGTGTCCATATTTCACTCAAACAAATGGATTTACTGCGTGTGGTGAACTCAGTCCGAGCTGATTGGTCTATTCCGTGGAGAGATATTCTGAATTTGCATATTTGTGGCAACTATGATTTTTGTTTTCCTGATGTGAAGTTATGTGTGTGATGTGTGTGACCGCTGACGGTCACGAACTTCTTGGAAAGTGACTTTTATATTGTTTCATGAAGGCGATTCAGTGATAAGAGATGGACGATCTGTTAAAGTACACAGTAACACAAATAAAATTGCGGCTGATGTCATAAAATCTTAATGTTTTGTTCCCTTTAAAGATCATCTGAGGAAAATTTGTGCCTTCCTGTTAAAAACTGCAAATCTTATTTCTACTTCTGGATTTCTCCATTTTATATTTGAAACTTTACTACGGTAAAAAAAATTGGGAATGTTGGACTTAATTCTGTGAAAAGTGGTGAGAGAAGCAAAAGTCTGACAGTTGTGTTGGACCAAAGGCCTGCATTGGGTTTTTGTTGTTGTTTTGGCCCCTCGTTGGGGGAGCGACCTCTGACCACCAGATGGCACTGTGAGTCCAGCAGAGTCCAGCAGAGTCCACTCACAGTTGTACATTCCTTCATCGTCGTCATTCTCTCTGACAAACTGTGATTGCAGCCTCTTTTTCCGTCAGATCAATAGTTCGATTATTCACGCTGGAAAAGGGTCATTTCGGGACTGTTGGCGCCAAGCTCGGCTGGCACGAAAATAAGATTTGGTTGAGTTTGCTCGACGTGCAGAGACAGTCCACATGCACCAACCTGCATTTTGACCCAGTTTACCTCGGCAGCCGGTGCTCGAGTCCGTAAGCTGCATGAGTAGGACGACCGTTCGACTTCATAGCAGGTTAGAAGAGAGTTCTCCTTCACCTGACTGATCTGAATCCCAGCAGGCGCCTCCGTCCCCACGTTGTGTGACTGATGCTTGAATTCCTGACTTATGGTATGAAAAGCAACATTTTGTCAGCAGATACAAACCAAAAAGCTGAAATATCGGTTTTCATTCCAAAGCGGCCGTGGAAATTCCTTGTTTTTCTGCACACTGATACAAATACTGCCCTTCAGTCTGGGGATGAGACCCTTTCACAGTAAAAGAACCCACTGGAACCAGTGAGAAGGCTTTCGGGCTGTGAAAGCCGCCCCCCCGCCGCTGAAACGCCGCTGGGCCCAGTATCTGCAGGTTATAAAGAAGACACGAAACGAGAAGAGCCAGGCGGTCACACGCTGCTTGTGTGTTCTTTGGAGGCAACGCTGTAGCTGATGAGTGACAGCTCCTGATCCAGCTCCGTCTCTGGCTCTGTCTCTGACAGTATGCCAATGTTGTGGCACTCGGAGAGGCTCTGTGATGCTATTCCAATTTGTGTCCCGTCATCAGTCGTGTCCTCCGGGTCCACCGCCAGCCTCCCGTTGTGGCCCCTGCCGCCGTTGTGGCAGTTACTGTTCCGGTCCACGCCGGCTTTGCCGTGACTGCCCATCAGAAGCGGGGTCACGGTGTGCGATGGGCACGGCGGGGGGACCAGAAGGGTTTTGCAACTCTGGCCGGCGGCGTTGGCCCCCATTTTGTACTGGCACCTGATGTAGCTGGAGAACGCTCTCCTGTAGGTCTTATTGAAGAGCGTGTAGACCAGAGGGTTGACTCCGGAGGAGATGTATCCCACCCACACAAAGACATTGAGGAGGTCGTTTAGCAGCGACTCGTTGCAGGAGCCGCGGCACAGGACGAAGGTGACGTTCGTGATGAAGAAGGGACACCACATGATGAGGAAGAGGAAGAAGACGATTCCCAGGACCTGAGGGCAAATAACAACAGATGTTTATTTATGGCCCTCTTCCAGGGTTTGAAACACACTTTTGCATCATCAGCAAATTTGTTTGCAGTTTGATGTATCAGCATCAACTTCAGTTTCATTGGTGTTTGTTTTAAAGCTCCACTAATCAATATTTTCTATAAAGAGAGAGACCGAATGGAGTATCTGGAAAGTAAAGACCTTTCTTTGGGGAATATAATAATCATCTGCAGGTCTGACTGATCTGTTTGGCCATTAACCTGATGATGACATCACCGTGTACTGGCTACGGCCCGATTATGCTTCTAAGTCGCAAAAAATATTGTTTAAAATGAAAAAAAATAAAATAAAATAAAAAATCAAGCAAACAAAAACAATAAATAACATTGTATTCCTGCTGTAGATAAATCAATCAACACCAAGACCGACACCTCCATGCGGTGATCACCTGTGTGGGAGACCTTTATTCTCACCTTGGAGGCGCGCTTCTCGTTCTTTAAGGCCTGCATCATCCCCCGTCGCCCGTGGCAACCTGTGTCGCTTCGGCCCGGCCCCGTGGCTGGCGAGCTGAGCTGAGACGCCACCTCCGAGCTGGGAATGATGCTTATGCTGTCTGATGTGGAGACATTCAGCAGCATGCTGGGCTCCGCCCCTTTTAGACAGCTCAGAGTGTTTCGTCTGCTCTGAGGGGGCGGGGCCTTTAACTCTGTGGGAGGGGCAAAGCAATCCGTATTTCCTTATATGATCAAGCATTCCGTCTTTTCCTTATTAAAAAACAACACTGTTATTTGTGGTGTTGATGACTACATCTTCATATTTATGATTCCGGGATTCAAACCGAATGTTTTCTGATGTCATGGCTGAAAGTCCGCTCAGTGTTTACCTTGTGAGTCTGCAGGGGCAAGTGTGTTGATCTGAGGGATGTGGAAGGTGCTGGGTGGCGGCTGCAACGTGTTTGTCATGGCTGGTGTGTGCAAAGGCTGCTGGGGGGACGTCTTTGCCTCATATAGGAAGACAGTGGCCTGCCGCTGGAGCACCTGCAGAGGAGAGAGTGGAAGAAGTAAGAGGGAGCAGAGAGCCAGCGTTGCTGCTGTCGAGGAAACCGAAGGAAAAAAGTGAAAATATCATTCCTGACACTCCCACCTGTATGGTGAGGCAGTATGTCACCACCATTATGACCAGGGGGATGAAGAAGGCCACGAAGGAGCCAATCAGCATGAAGCGCTCCTCATTGAGGACACAGCTGCCATTAACAAAGACCTTGTCCTCGTTGTGGAGGCCGATGACCGGGATGGGCATCGACACACCTCAAGAGAACAACAACAATTTTATTATTTTGCAGATAAAACACAGACGTTGTTGCAAACAGAAGCACAGGTTGGTAAAAAATAAATTGAGAGTTTATATATTGAATATTTTCGCTGATGTTAATTTAAAACACATCTTAATTAGCTTTTTTCTTTTTTTCTGACCCAGATACTTCACGAGTTGGACCTTAACGATGTTCATGTACATCTATACAGATTTACCTGTAAGAAGACTAACATATAAATCCATCTGAGAGGATAAATGGAAGAAGTGGGAGATCTGCTAAAATAATATTTGTAATGCCAGTCTCTGACACAGGGTGGAAAACACTGAACATGCAGATGTTTCAGATGTGACCTCTGCAATCAAAAGGCCCCCAAAATACTAAAAGTCTCTGAGATTAACGAGAAAAATGGGTGAAAGCATCAATAAAAGTGTGCAGGAAGACTGAATAAAATCAAAGGGGGAGTAGTGCATTAATAATAAAAGGATCTGCTGAAAATTGAAAAGCCATTGTGTGATACATGTGCAAATATTAATGTTCACCTTCACTGCAGAAAGCTCAAGATGAAATACAAAAATGTTATTTCCACAGAGAGTTGGCTGATAAAGCCACCTGCCTTCTATCCATCTTCTAAAACTAAACATTCAGGGCTGGTAGTCATTATCGGGGAACACATGGGGTCATTTTAGAGTACTAAATATAAATAAAGGCTGCAGAATGTGAAACCATTTTATTATAACTACCCACAAACGCATAAAATGACTTTTAAACAGGAAAAATTATAATAAGAGCAAGAAAGTATAAATAATCCAACACACACACGAATGAAAGCTACACTTGTACAAATCATTGCCGCTGGAGCTTTTAATATTTGTCGGCGTATGCTGGATGTTCATTTGAATAATGCATCAGCTGATAAAAGGCTGAGGTGAGAACGAGGCTACGGAGGCTGAGCTGAATTGTTTTGATCTGCGATAATTACGTGTCACGTCTGGTTTCAAAACATTTGCCGACTTGGGCGCAACTTTCGGGAAGTCACACATTTTGGGAGAAACAGGAGGTCATTTCGTCGACAAAGCTGGGACCATCTCAGCGAGTCAGCTGTTGAAACTGCACATACGCTGCTCATTAGGATGAGTCTGTTTGCAGTATTTGTGAACATTTGGCCTAAAAAAAAAAAACAAAAAAAACTGTTTGGTGGAAATAATTCTGACGAATGAAACTGTCCAGGAGTCTAAGGTTGTGAAGTCTTCCATTCCCACAGTGTGTAACAGTCCCACAGACTGAAGCGTGCCAAACCAATCACAGAATGAAGAAATACATAAAGAAAGAGGTAAAAGGAAGCTTCTAGCTTGGTACTGGAGAAACTGTTGGGCTTCTACTCCAACAGAGTTCAGTATTACATTTAAAATATTCAACAGCAAAATCCTTTTCGGTACATCTGCATAAAAAACAGATCTCACTGCCAACCGTCTTTGGCAGAAAAAAATCAAAATGAATTCAGCTTTAATGTATTGATAGAAATTGGAAGTGAACTGATGGAGGACCGCGGGGGGGGAAGTGAGCTGCTCTCTGTGAACCTGAGAGCCAACGTGAGGCCTCATCTACAGGCCGTGTTGGTGACGTTGATCTGTCGGAAACCAACAAAGTGTCCTTTACGGCCGTTTGAAGTGGATTCACTCTCTACTGATTGGAGATTTAACAATATTACGACTGTACGTGTAACAAAGTGAGCTCAAATCAGTGGAGGTTGTTGAGTTTGGCCTGACGGATTCTCCGATCTGTTCCCTGAAGGACTCTCTTCAGGTTTTCCTGTCTTGGTAGTAAATCCACGCTGCCATCGTGATTTGTGTTGTCGTCTTTGTGTGACATTGCCAAAGGACCCGGTGTATTGTGTGTGGGGATGCACTCTGTTACGATCTAACAGAGGAAATCTATCAAAGGTTATAAAATCAGTTTCATGATTAATGAGGAGTTTCTCTTTTGTAGCGAATTCAGGTTTATTTTATTTCACAGCATTTGTAGTCTGGACCTTCATTTTAGTTGTTTTTTTTGGTTTGTGAAAGTGCTCTATTATTTATAAGCTTAATCCCATAATGTACATTGTTTTTATGAGACTCTGTATGAATCGTTTCCAAAAAGAAAAACAAGCGTAAACAATGAGGTTACAAAAGATGGGGGGGGGGACCCCGCGGTCAATTTAACCAAATCAGTAACTCTATAGTTTTTATAACAGAAAGTTACATAATGTCCTGTTATGTAAGATGCAGCTGTAATGGGCCGTACACATCCAGCTTTAAGTCGAACTGAGTGTGTTATTGCACCACTGGGAATCTTCTGTTGGACATTTTGCCGTTAATCCATCAGCATTGATCACTGTAAGCCCTCGCAGACCGCAGAACCTCTGGAGGGGTCAAAGAAACGGCAAGTGGAAAATGAGGGATTTCTAATGGTCCGACAGCAGCCGGCTGTCAAAGACGACGGGGGAGGATGGAAGGAACTCAGACTCCACTGAGCATCACTAGATCTGTCAAATCATTGGGGATCCAAATATAACAATAATCATCCAGGTTTTACTGAGTAAAAGTTTCAACTTGAGCTGATGAGCTTATTCCAGAAGTGACTGCACATAGCTGGCGATTTTAGAAATCATCCAATATTTTCATATTTTCTAATATTAAAATGATCCCAAACCTGGCCATCATATGACACATCACATTTAAGGCACAACAACAAGCTCTTGTCTGCTTTTCCTCTTTTGAAATGAGCCCTCTTCAGTCTGCTGAACTCATTATAGATTCAACTGCTTGCTCTCAAGAGATTTATGTTATTTAACTTATTGGCAGTTAAATAAAAGTTTTCTGACATATGTTGTTCGGCTTATAAAGATGTCAAACTTCAGAGCGAAGGCAATGATTGCCCATTTTGGAATGCATAAAACAAGGAGGGTAAACAGCTACATCCATCTGCTGTTTGCCTGATTTATATCAGTCGGGCGAATCTCCATAAAAGCTCCAAACTGATTTCGGCCCACAAAGGTGTGTCTGGTAGATGATGGATTGAGCTTGAAGAGTCGGTTCTGTTGCTGTGCAGCTTCGCAGAGCCTGCTGAGGCTGGCATGGATAAACTGAAGGGGCGTTGTTTGTAGTTTCCTCTTGTGGAAGGGAATGCAGCTCTCTGCAGCAGCAGTGCTGGGGCCCATTGAAGACTCAAAGCCCAGGAGCCCACGGGGGCCCCGTCCTGTGGAGGAGGAGAGAACATGTCCCGGGACTTTCTAGCGAGCTACCTCGTCCCGTTGTGGCGGAGGCTTTGCAGATGGAAGATGTTCAGCAGTTTTTCTCGTCTAGTTCAGGAAGTCCAGACCTCTCTGCCTTTACCTGCAGGCGGCTCTGTTAGCCGGGAGTAGATCATATAAGAAATTTAAAAAAAAAAAATGTCTGGGAGGCAGCGATCACAGTCATCTGCTCATTAATCATCATACTGTACTGGTTTTGCCATCGCAGTCACTGAACTTTTGTGCTGACGGAAAATCAGCATTCCCTCGTGTGTGAGATCTTCTCCATCGTTGTGAGTTCACCATATAAGGAGCCGTTTTTGGAGCAAAGAGTTTCCCATCAGAAACAATCAATCTCAGTATTAAGGCCCGCATCCAGTCAGGTTAATAGATAATATTATGCATTCTTTTCTAGAGGAACATTTGAATTACATACAGAAACGATCTGATCCCCGGGGGTTAGGTGAGCAATGCCATAGATCTGTATTTACTGTGAGGTCAGACGACATTAAGCTAATGAGACACAATCTGTAGGTACGTGTGTGCGTTTGTGTTCTGTGGAAACACAAAAGCCCTTCTGGGTCTGAAAGGGCAAGAAAAAGCATGAGATCAGGCAGACCAAAGAGGACGACGAAGGATCGAAAGAAAACTTTTTAAAGTCATCTGATCCCAGAGGACTTTCCTCAGAGGGAGCCATTACTTTTCCACACACACCTTACTGCAGACTGCTCTGACGAAGGACAAAGCAAACAAACACAAAAACTTCTGTAAAGATTCATTTCACTGAATGGACTCTGTGGTCACATTAATGTGAAACCTGCAGTTAGTTGAAGTTAATCATTCCAACATTCAGGGCCAATCAAAAAGCTGAAGAATATTCAGTGATACATCATCTTCCACGCTGCTCTTGATCACCGCCATACGTTTTCAGAGGACGCCATCCTTTCGTCTGCACATTATTGTCTTTGCTGCTTGGTAACGATGGATATAAAAAGTGGTGGGGTCGCCTCAGGGGATTAGAAAAGTATGTGATGCAAATCAGCTCCAACTGTAACAACAAGCCACCCGACGCTCTGAGCGTCAACAGACCGATTATATATTTGGTGTTTGAGAGTAACAGTAGGTGTGTGCTTGGCAGAAACTGCCAGGGGGTCCCGAAAAGTCATTAAATTTAATAATAGTCATCAATCTGGCGACTCCGTGTTTGAGCCTGTAGGGGACGGACAAATTAACGAAGAAGAAGAAGAAGTACACTGTCCAATAAAATTAAATCCAACAATTTCAATGCCAGAAATGACCGCAGAGGTTAATCAGCGCGCCTCAAAAGAAACCTGTTGTATAAGCACAAAAATTCAGCTAA
This sequence comes from Echeneis naucrates, assembly GCF_900963305.1. Taxonomy (NCBI): domain Eukaryota; kingdom Metazoa; phylum Chordata; class Actinopteri; order Carangiformes; family Echeneidae; genus Echeneis; species Echeneis naucrates. The sequence continues at coordinate 2,209,316 of NC_042528.1, read as the reverse complement.
AGTAGGAAAGAGAGGGACCTGCCACCTGAAATAACGCCCCCCTGGAGATATGGTTACAATAATATACAGTGATGATAAATCTATCATCATCATCATAAAGTCACGACTTTGGTGAAGGTTTAAAAAAGATGGCGGTTTGTGTTCAATATTAGATGACCTCTGTCGTCATGGTTACAACAATAATGCGAATATGACTGACTGTGTGTGCATTCCTGCATTCTCACCTATAGAAATGGTCCAGACGGCGGCGATCTTCATCATGGCTTTGGTTCTGGAGTTGAAGCGGCTGTGCTCGATGGGGTTGCGGATGGCGACGTATCGGTCCAGCGAGATGGCGCACAGGTGCATGATGGAGGCGGTGGAGAACAACACGTCCAGGTAGATCCAGATGGGGCACAGGGCGTTGGGCAGGGGCCAGGCGTAGTCTGGAGGAGCAGGAGGAAGCAGAAATCAGCAGTCTGCGTTTGATATTGTCGACTTTGAAAGCGGCGAACTAAGTATGTTCAGTGATGTCATCAGGGCTGAAGATGCGTTAAAGCTCACTTCACAAACACGAAAGAACCCGTAAAAACTAAGGTGAGATTATCGAAAAAGAGGAAACACACTTGACACATATTTTTCATTTAGTTACACGTAAATTGTGTGTCTGTCATGTGTCTGTGTGCGCTTTTGGTTGTGGCTGTGTAGCTTCTTTGCTGAAAGACTTCACATCCGATTCCTTGACGGCAAAAATAAGATGACAAGATTATGAAAAGGAAATGACAAAAGAGAAAAATGAACAACCGTGTTCATTGTGCTCTTCCCACACTGAGAGAGCTGAGTCATTAAACGAGGCTTACATCTGATTTTTCCCAAACAAAGGGATTCATTTGCATATTTAAAAATACAGAAATATGATGATAATACAAATAATGAGCAGGACATTGTCCAACAGCTCTTTATTTACCGGCTGCTTTGATCACTTCTGACTCGAGTTTCAAAGACAATCACACACTGGCAACAAAAGTCCCAAAGAGCCCCTTTAACTCCTTTAATGTTACCACGATAAGGATGATATAAGCACAAACTACAGATCAGACTGGTGGGATGTTAGGTTTGGTTTTTTTTTGTTTTTTTTTTAGACCCCCCCCCCAGGTCAAAGGTCATCACTGATGACAGCGTTATACCCTGTAGGGGCTGGCAGCAAGTCAGCGTTGTGCCTCACTGCTCCGCAGAGCGAACAGTTTGGGTCATCGGGTTTAAAATCCTGTCTTTACTCTCTCAGCACTGGGCCAGTGTGCCGCTCGGGATGACTACACAGCAGCTGGGCACTGAGAGGGAATTAATCAGCTGGTTAGTTTATCTCTATTACCCGCCAGCAGGACAGGCGGGCTGTATACAAGGAGGCGGCTGATTCTGTAGGAATACAGGGAAATAAAGTAAAATCACTAAAATCCAAATCAACAGCTCCAAACATCCTGAACGTGATTTTTTTTTTTCTAATCCTCATACTCCTTATATTCTTCAGACACACATCTTTTCTCGTTTGCACAAAATGTTTCTCTTTCAGAGGTTGACAACGTCCAGAATGAAAGCAAACAACAGTGACGGCGCTTGTGTTTCGTTTCGGGCTGCGTCAGCATCCTAAAGAGGACAAATAACACAAAGTGTGTGTGTCCTTCGGTGCCTCCGGCTATTTTGTTCTTTCTTCACAGAGGACAGCACTCGTGCACACACACACACACACACACAGATATCCAGTGACAGACTGTTTAACTTCGTCTCTTATTTGCAGAACAGGCAGCACGTATGTGATGCATGTGGAGTGAATCACGCGATTTCTTGAGTGTGAGTGGGAAGCAGCTTGTGGAACTTCTCTGAGGTCGAACACCTATTGAGGGCACTACATGACACACACACACACACACACACACATTAGGTGTTACTCAGCTGGCTAGCGGGTGTGCTGGTAAATACACAGAGTGTATCAGTATTTCAGATAAACACTGTTTATAAAAGACTTCACTCTCAACAGAAGACCATTTCGCATTCATTTCGTTGCGTCAATAACATTTTAAAATATGTATTTTTGGCTGAACGGTTGTGTTATGACTTAAACATAAACATCAGATTAGTCAAAGAGGGATTTGAGGTGAGCTTTACACAGCTTTTTTGTGTTATTGATTTGGCTCTGGCCTCCAGTAGATTTACTTTAGTGAATTATTTCTGATTTTATGTATATCATCTGAAAGGAATGAAAGTGAACTACTGATGTTTGAATCAACCCCAGTGATTTTGAGAGGGCTGATTCGTATGTTAACAATAAATGATAAACGACTTTAAGCTTTTAGAAACTGAAAAACATCATCTGAAAGGTTACAGGAAGGCAGTAAAACGGCTGGGCAATTGAATTAGGGACGAGTTGTTACCTTTATCTTATATTGTGATGCTCAGGACAACATTTTGTCGACGTTCAGATCTTTTGCCAGAATTTAGCTGACGAGTTCGCTCCAGAACAAAATGTCTGACGACAGTTATCAGGTTTGCTCAGACAAACGGCAACGCCAGATTAGCCACTACATGTCTGCAGGGATGTTATAGCCACCCACTTCAGAAAGTTGTGTCCTGTTGTGCGTTCTTAAGTTTTTGTACAGGAAGTCGATCTGAGATTGAGCGAGTCAATCAGTTTCCAATCTGAGTTTCATACAGAGAGAGAAGCCTGCAGCAGTAACTTTGATTAAGTTGACCTTGAAGGTGCCTGTGTGTGTGTGTGCGTTCTGTTCTTCCTTCTTCGTTGATGTCAGACCTGGAACATAAGAGCCATCTCCTCTGTTCATACACCATCAGTCTTTTATTACCACTTCTGGAGTTTGTATCCAGCGCCAAGAAAGAAAACAAGCTAAAATAAACCCCACTAATTCCTGACCTGCCTTTATTGCTCAGATCACATTCAGAGTAATTGGAACATGTCTAATTAGTGTTGAACAGTAAACTGATTTGGAAAATGGGCTCAAACTGCAATTTCCCTTTTTCCTGAGTTTGGCAGTGTTGCAGTTCTTTATGAAAATGACTTTAACCCTTTTCTGAGCAGAAATCCACCATCGAGTCAGTCAATGACTTCTTTTTCGATAGTTTACATTTGAAAAGCAGCTCGATGTTAACTGAGTGAACAGCCCAAAACTCCAGCAACATTTGGTTTAAAACAGTGTGGCCAAACTGTAACTGCAGCGCTGCCATGCTGTAAAATTGATTTATTTTCAGGAGGCTAATGCAGATTGGAGTGAACCTTCAAGAAGAGACTGGACTGCAGAAGGCTGGTAGCTCTGGTCTGCTCACATCCTCCTCCCCGGGTTTTATTTATCATTTTCAAAAGACCCAGCCAATGCTGACTCAAGTTATATTCATTACACTTAACACAGAGCCAGAATTTGTGGTCTTGCTTCCAAAGACCTGCGTGAGATTAAATTAAAAAAAAAAAAAAATGCAGAAGGCTCAATTTTTCTCTCCATATATATAAAATTTCTCTGCCTGATTTAAACTTCTTAACTGAGTAATGCCGTAAATATTAAGAATGTCTGGCATGTGTTTAAGTTCATGTCTTCACTTTCAACACAAGACACAATGAGAATGAGGTCATATGTGAGATCACGTCCAGCTGGAGTCTCCTGAAATCGTGACATTTGGTTTACTGAATCACAACGATCCTTATTTCCCTCCAAAAAAGAATGAATGAATGTAAATGTTTTCACTGGACTGGGAGCAAAAGTGTGTTTGTTGCTAAATTACCATCTGTGTCATATTTTGCCGGGATTGTCGTTATCATTGTTGAGTCAGTTTCAAAATATGTGAGAACACTGTGGCGTTTGTCTGGCCTATGACACAGCAAGCCGTGAGGATCAATCCAGTCAAGTACCAGTCTGATGAGCAAATATCCAGGCGCCGTTCAAGTGTGTGTTAGTGTCAGCATAGTTTTTTTTCATATCTGTGTGTGTGTGAAACATTGATTACCGCTGCGAGCAATCAGCAGCAGCGACGTTTTGAACTAACAGATGGACACAGGACGAATACACAAGCGTGTCCACTGACCACATACGGACCATTAAACAGCGTCAACCTTCCCTCTCCTCTTTAGTATTCCTGAGGGGAGCCAGACGGCTACAAAGCTGTGTAGAGAATACAAAATGATTAACCTCTGCTTCTGAAGCAACTTTGTTTTGTACTTCCATAAATTTGAGGTCAAATCTGAGGCTGAGTTATCCTGGGCATCGATGAAGCTCCATAATCAGTGGATACTACGTTTCCCATAATGCAACTGGCTACACCACCGTGAGAGGTGAATACTTCGACTCGACCGTTATGATATTTGAGATGAAACCATAAAAGCTTGCCGACCTTTAGATGTGCTTGATTCTGTCTGAACAGAAGCCGTGACAAATAATGGTTTCAATTTGGTGTCTAGGATTTAAGGTGTTTTCCTCAGAAAGGGCACGACAATCTTTGTGCTCGTTAAGATTTTATGGTTACAAGACTTCCTGAAAACTACCGACGCGTTCAGGAGGGAGAACTGAGCGTACGGAAGTCAGGTTACGCCAACAGTCATCTCTCTCTGCAAAAGATGTTCCATTAGAAACCGCTCCGCGATCGGCTCCGTGACATTTCCTGGAGAACGGCGAGAAAACCTGCCATCCTGGCTTAAATGTGAAAAAGAAGCTCAACACACACAGAGCCTATGAAGGCATTCAGATAACGCAGGTGCTCGTTTGGACCTGGACAGATATTCTAAGCAAGAGCAGCAGCTGAGCAGATAGCTCCTATGATATTGCAATTACCAAGCTGGCATCCGTTGCCTTTTGAGTCAGTCACCAAATAACTGTGCAATGTCTCTGAGAAGCAATAATTATTTCAATAAATGTGCTGAAAAATGATCTGAAATAATGACAGGGAGCGCGTCTCAGTGTGCTCGCAACAGCTGGTGAGTGGGTGGCTGCTCCAGATCAGGGGCAGGAATCTGCAGTGAAGATTGTTCAAATGTTGCGTGAGTTTCACAGTTTCATGATTAGAGTGAGAATGAAATCAGTAATTACAAGCACTTACAACATTTAGCACAGTGCTCCGCGTTGGTTATCTGATATCTGGAATCCTGGGCTGAAGCGAGAGTACCAGTCTAAGAGATGTCTCGGGAACTTGGGACTCACCGTAGAGGATGTTGATGAGGGAGATCGGCATGACCAGGATGCCTACGAGCATGTCCGCCACAGCCAGCGACCTCAGGAAGAAGTTGGTGGCGTTCTGGAGCTTCTTCTCCAGCGACACGGCCAGGATCACCAGGATGTTGCCGCCGATCGTCAGCGCGATGATGACGAGTATCAGCAGCGCCGGCCAGTTTTTCTCCTTGATGGCCGCCCTGGTGACGGGCCCCTCTGTGAAATTGTCCAGACCGCTGCTCATGGCGGCCGCCCCTCCGGCACCCACGTTCCCCCACGGAACAGTTTTATTGAGGTCCAAGGGGTTGTTGCTCGGCCAAGACATCCGGCCTCCCGCTTCCAGCGAGGACGTGGTCGTGCTGAACCCTCCGAGGAGAGCCCTCGCTGGACCGCCCATTCTAAAGAGAGACCTTTTCCAAAGTGAAGCACTCCCTCGGCTTTAATCCACCTTTTTCACCAACAAAGTGAGGGGGCAGCTTCATGAAAGTGGGAAAACAGGGAGGGAGCAATTTAGGAAATGAGATTTAAACTGGGACAAACGAGCTACGGTTGTTCTGGAGTGGTCTTCCAGTCGAGTCCTGCTAGTTGGAAGCAGCAGAGAGTTAAATTTCCCATTTCCTGCCAATATATCGCTGGCAACGAGACATAAGGTGAGTCAGAGCGTGTGATGTTCAGTCACATCCACCTCATGATGTAACTAAGAATTTACCAGTCCCCATTTCAGAGCTAAAAACAGCGTTGTCACATCCACCTCTGCTTCTCTCCATCGCTGTCCATCCACGAGGTCTTTGCTGGATGGTTTCACTCTCGGTGTTTGAATTCGACAGTAAATGTCGCTGGTGTTGTATCTGAGATGGTGCAAGTGCCCTTTCTTGTTCTTGTTCCAGGTTAGAGCTGCGGAGCACGTCGTTCTGCGGTAGGAAGAAAATAACAACAAAATAAATGTGAAACTTGTTTTTAAATGATTCCTTCAAACTTCCCAACGTTCCCATTTACACCTTTCACTCTATTTTTTTTTTTTTTTTGCTTCTTTATATCTTCCTTTCGACTATTCTTCCAACCATCTGTCAATCCACCCACTCAGTTTGTGTCCTTTCCATCGTTCCTTTGTTGTTTGCCTCGTTGCAGCTTGACCAGACCTTTTCATGATATTATTTTTAATCTTAAAGTATACAATCTATAGCTTTCAAAAATAGACATTTAAGAACAAAAATTGAGCTTCAGTGTTTACGTTCTCACATTGCAGTATGTGAGCAGGCTGAGCAGAAGTACTGACTGTCCTCTCCATTTACCCTTACCACTCAGACAGCTTAGTGATTTAACACCTCATAAATGTCTTCAAGGATAGGTGGCATAGTCAAGAGTGAGTGTGTGTGTGTGTGTGGTGCACATACACTCGTCTGTCAGTAAGACAAAGCGTGAAAGACTGAAAACCAATGATCCCCCCCCCCTCACTATGTGTGGGTGCATGTTTAAGAATGAAAAGTGAATGGGAGTGTGTGCTTCCATGCATTTCAATCTTTGTGTGTCCATAAATGTGTGTGTGTGAGATAAAAAGCCAGCACATCTCCAGATGGACTCGGGCCTCCAGCTGAAATAGTTCAGTGGGTGTTGAGTCTATGATAATACAGAGCAGAGCAGAGCAGGCTGAGCGCAGCGATAAAACCTGTTGTGTCTTCACTCTGTGTAGGCATGCTGACATTTGTGTTGCTGAATGTGAGTCCATTGTATCTCAATGTGTGCCACCGTATTTATTTCTCCCAGTTTGGCTTTTTGTTCCTACAAATGAATGTGCATTAATTAAACCATCTAGGTGTGATTGTGAGCGCAAAGGCCATAATTCATTCAGATTATTTGCTTGTGTGTGGGAGGGCACGTTGTGTGTTCATTCTTCTCCAAAAACATCCAATTAAAACAAGTCGTTTGCAGCCTCTTCTGACCTTCAGTGAAATGATTCATGCTGCTCTGCATCCATTATGTTTTTGCAGGAATAGTTTGACATTTTGAGAAATGAACCTGTTCAGAAGAACAAACTGCTGATCAGGACCACTTTCGTTTCCGAACACCTTAACCCGCTCCACTTACGCCTGTGCTGCATCTGTGCTGCTAAATTATTACTTCAGTCTTTGGTTGTGTTTGGAGGAAGGACATACACTCAAACTGAGAAAGTTTTGGACATAAGGAGCCAATATTGATTCTCCATAAGAAGCTCTGGGGAGCAATAAAAACATCCAGAAAACAAAAAAACACAGTAGGACTTATTGACGAAGTTTGGAGTTCCTCTCTTGGCTGAGGAACACGTTAACCAACATTCATTGATCGATTGTCTTGGACACGTTTGTTGAAAGAAAGAAATTGGAATTTGTGCCACATATAGTCAATATGAAGCCCGGCAGAGTGGGGATAGTAAACAACATTATAATCTGAAAATCTGTGTCTATGGTGAAAACAAAACAGAAGACGGCCGCATAAACAACCTTATATAAGGAAAGATGATTTGTGCGTTTGTATATGTCGGACTGTGTGTGTATCCGACAGGCTCCTCCCTATCTGCTCCTCTCAGCGTAGGAAACGCTGCAGGCGAGGCGGTTAAGCAGCCTGATAAAGCAGCAATACATCACAGAGGAGGATGAAGGTTAGATTAGGACAGAAGGCAGGGAGGGAGAACTGAGCCAATCCTCTGATCGCTCCTCCATCCCCTCATTTTGGCCTTTAACCTGCTTTGAATATGTGCAATAGTGCAGACGTGACCTCAGACCTGCCGAGGATCTCGCCGCCGCTGTTGATTTGCTTTTCATCGTGGGCACAACTTTCTGCTGCAGTTGAAGCCATATCTACCTCTGTGATAAAGGTGTCGGAGGATTGAAGATTTATAGTTTATATCCATTTAAACTTCCAGCTATAAAGAGAATGTTAAATGATTAAACAGCAGCTTAAAGAAAAGAAAACGTCTGCAGCAACACATTTACTGCAAGCCTCATTTCATCAATTTCAATTTTCGAAGCAAAGTTTACTGGACCGACCGACCAACCAGCTTCTGTTCTGAAGGTGAGAAAACGAATGATCTAACGTGGCCTGTTTGTTTCAGCCTTTATGATACGTCTGATGCAAAAGAGTCTTACTGAACGAACCGACAGTGCTGAAGGTGATCCATAAACATCAAAATCTGAGTAACGAGAAAATTACATTTTTGTCAATTTTTTATAGAAATCGTAGATATCGTTAACTACTTTTATTCTTTGTTGTTGCACACCTACTTGATGATAGAATCTAAATGATTTGGTAAGATGACAAAAAGCAAAGAGACGCCCATCGACGGTTTCCTGTGTCTGTCAGGTGAGCGGCGTTAGAGAAGAAGTGAAACCAGCACAGCGGTTTCCCGCTAAGAGCGGACGTGGAGTTGCTAATGTTGTGAAAGATGAGACGTCTTCAAACAGAAGCTTTAGAAGCTAAGACAATAATACTGTGAGAACCAGCAGAGCTGCAGAAAAAGCACCGCGCTGCATCGCAAGAGCAACTTTGAAGCAGCTTTTGAACGCTGCAGGTGTTTAACAAAGAAAAGGTCCACAAGGAGAAGCAAAAAAAAAAAAAAGGAACTGCTCCTGAAGAAACGAAGAGCGGGGAAGAAAGAGGAAAAGTTTTACTAAAGAAAGAGGCGGAGAGAAACCATCGTCTCAGTTTCAGTAAATCTGGTCACTTACTTCTCCTCCCGATCGATGGGCCTCCACGATTACAGACGGCGGTGACCCTTTCCGGCGTACTCGGCCCCTCCACACCTCTGGAGCGAGGGATCAGCACCATCCATCTGCCTGCAGCCGAAGACGCAAAGAAAAAGGGAGAAGGCAAACAGATGAAAACTGAAGCAAAGGTGGAAGCGACTCAAACTGCACACACTCCCGCACGCCAGCAACAGCAAACCGCTGGTCAAGATCGAATGATTACTGGGAATAATTGGCACTGAGCAGCAAAAATCGGTCTGAGACAGGAGCAGAACCGATCGAGACGAGCGAGAGAAAGCAAGAAGGACTAAAGTCAAAGATTCAACGTTAATAAATGACAGCCAGTGACAAAGCCAGAGTGATGAATGCATGTGAGAAAAACGATTGTGGGGGGAGTGGAAGGGGGCGGTGCGGAAATAGAATATTAACTGATCACTGCGACAGCGTTTCATATTTTAAAAGAAGGGAAGATGAAAGATTGATGGGACGTCGGGGGATTGTAACTGTGTCCGCCATTTTCATGTGGATTCATTTATATGGCTGAAATATGAGGTCGAGACGACTTTGACCTTTTGAGGACCACAGTCGAATCAGTTCATCCCCCAACCTAAATGGTCTGATCCAGATGTTAGCAGGTGTGAGCTGCTTTTCTGACCAGCAGAAGTCCAGCTTTTTTATTGAACTGCGATAAGCAGTCAGCACCGACTGCTTCGCCTCCACGTTCATACTGATATTTAATTAGCACCTTTGAGTTTATATAGCCGGCGTCTCGCTGGGCAATTTGTACTCTTAACTCCAAAGAGGAGAAAATGGAGGGATGAGCAGAAAAGGGAAGCGAATAAGGAGGATGAGCGGTGAATGGAGGAAAAATGGGAAAATGTCACTCAGAAAGAAAATGAGGCCGATTCGTTTCCGTCAGCAGAACAAGAGACACACACAAACAGGGAGGCATGGATAACGCACACAGACGCACACACAAGTTCACACCGCAGAAACTCATTATGTTTCCTGAATGGCCTCATGGTTAATATTCAGAACAATACATTTATCAGCCACTAGATAAAGAACATGAGAGACATATTAAGTGGACAAGAAATGTGTATCTGAGAAGCTGCGTCCTTCTGAGGGAGATTAAGTCTCAAATAAAAACACAGACTGCAACTTAACATTAGAAAATGTCAAGATGCAAAATCAGTGACGCTCTCGTGGGCACACTGAAATAATCTGCCGTTCCAAGTTGAATTATTTTTGTGCTTTAAAAAAACATTTTGTCATTATAACAAATCATTTGAAATATTATGATTCACAGATTGAAGCCATTCTTAAACGTTCCTGTGTGGTAAATGGAAGATAAGTAATAAGAGGAGTTGAATTTGATAGTTGATTCAGCAAACACGCTGCTCAAGCCGGCTTTGGCAGATTGTCTCCATCTCACACATTTTTTTTTTTTTCCACTGCAGGAACTTAACCTGCAACCCGGCATTTCTATAAATATCCTCAATCTTTTTGCACCAAGTGCTTTCACAGTATTAACGTTTACAGTTTGGCATTTAAATAACTATAATGGGGCCGACTGCATTATGCCACTTACAAGCATGTAACAGGACCAGCAGCTTGTCCCGCTGGGACCATTACAATCTTTACAAGTATCTCTGCAAGTTTTAGCTTTGAGATATCCACTGTCTAATTTCCAGACTGGACTATTGTCCCAGTTGATGCCAGAGACTCTTTCAGTGTCCCCACCTGAGCGCCGCTCCAGCACAGAATGAAAGCCTGTATTCTGTTTGTTTGTCTCCCCGTTGTGTTGGACAGCTGACGTGGAGGTCGTTATTTTAGGTGTGACGTTGACCTCACTGCCGAAGCCGACGCAGACTTTCACTCTCACTTTGATTAAAAGTTCCAACAGAAGAAAAAGGGAGAAGGTCAAAAAAAAACAACAACACAGCAGCTGTCAAAAATTCCATTAAAGCTCGGTTGATGCATTGACAGCAATATTTGGCTCTCTGAGTGCACTGAGTGAAATCCAGCCAATCGGAGAGTAAAAGCTGTTCTTTTCTCCGTGGCGGTGATCCTCCTGAAGGAAGAGGAGTGCTCTGAACGATGTTAACAGCCAAACAGCTTCAGCTTCTGAAGCGGCTCTAGAAAGGTTTTCTCAAATTATATCTGCTGGGAAAGGTGGAACCAATTTTTTTATTCCTCCACTGACGGCAAATTTCACATTGAATATGGTTTTCATAACTATATCAAATATTCAGCCTCCTTTTTGGTATCTATTAAATGATAGCTTTAAATCTTTCAGCTCTCGTGACCTTTTTTTTCCTCCTCCAACCAGGAATTCGTCAAACCATTTGGGCAAATTGAAACGTCCCCAGTTTAACCAAAGCTCTCAGCAGCTTCCCAGTTCTGTGTTGTCAAAGTAATAAATGCAGCCGTTTCCTGTAAGAATAAGACCGCTGGATGATTGATGACAGGAAACATGCAAGAAGGTGAGAGAGGAAGAGGACGAAATGAACTACGAAAAGTGGTTTGTGTGCTTCTTGACTCCAGTGAATAGTGTTGTTGTATAACTGAGGAGAGAACTGTGGCACACGTTTCTGTCAGAAGGTTGTCGACTCCAATGGAATAAAAAGCACTGGGGAAGACAAACATACAGAAGAAAAAGAAGTTAATTAAATCTGACGTCGGCCGGTTCGATTCTCAAGGCGACCTTTTCATGATCCAGGCAAGACAAACTGAATCTGGCTGGAGGGTCGTTGAACGGACGAGCAAGCAACTGTGGCTGAATCCGACAAAAAGAAAACTTTTATCCTCAAAAACAACGAGAGAGAAAATTCTTGCCGCTGTGTAACATCGAACCAAACTAAAGATAAGCTGTGATTGGTCGAGGACTTCTCCCATTATTACCCATAACACCCTGCTTTTCCCTGCTGGTGCGTGCACGGCTCACCAGATGCTTGTCCAGTTGTGGCTTTGCTACATGTTGTGTCTTGGTATGTGTGTATGTGCGTGCTAAAGTCCGGCTGTTTGACAAAAGGGCCCCCCCCCCCACCCCCATCGGAGGAATCTGATTGGTCCAACACACGTCCCAGATGTGCCTGCTAATGCCGAGCTGCCTTTTACTTTTCTGATCAGGCAGCTGGCTGACTGACCTTTTTTCTGTTTTTTTTTTAAACCAAACTTTTGTTATTCAGATCTTTTCCATTCATCTTTTTTTGGGGTGACTGTAATATTTCCTGCCAACTCAAACAGATTTCTCTGCATGCCAGACCCCCCCTCCCGCCTTCCCTCCTGGAAATCCCTGCTTTGCCAGCTTAAGGTGTCAGAGGTGGTTTTATGACAATGAGCTTTTCATTGACTCCTGAAATCCTCTTTGCCTTTATCGCTTCTTCATTCAGCATCAAACGCTGTTTTCCTAAAACCAGAGCATACAACATGACACCTATCATTATCTGGAGGCTGCTGCGAAGTGGAGGTCCAGGTGAGGGATTTTGCTTTTATGGTATCAAGCAGGAAAAAACCAGAGTCAGTCTGGATAAATGCCAGACTTTGTGACGACGAATAAATGTCGCTAAGAGCTGAGACAAAAGAATATAAATCTGAATTCCCGTTCCTTTTTTGCAGATGTTAACTGGAAGTGGGTGTTTTTTTTTTGTTTTTTTTTTTTACTTGACTGAAGAATGCGGCAGCTTTAATACTGAGCTGCTGATTAAACCTGCTGGAGGCTCAGACCGTCTGATCACACAGAATCAGACACCGTCTCAAATATCAGGGTGGCTGCGTTTGGACAACAGACTGCAAAATTTAAAAAAATTATCTAATTCTGTACATTTAAAGGAGACAGTTTGGATCTGCTTGTCTTGCTTTAAAAAAACACAACAAATGATCCTTCCATCTGTCCATCTTCCTGTCGCTGAGAGCGGATGATGGCGCCTCCATCTGCTCCAGCTCACTGGGTTTTAGAGGTGGTGCGACTTGATGTAAAAACCTACCGGGATGCCACACAGATGGTAGTCGTACATGCATACACACGTTCATACATGTATGCTGACAGAAACTCACTGATGACACAACAGTCCATATTTTGTATGTCATTTAAATACATGACAGTCAGTCTCGCAGATCTAAAGCAGCTATAAGTCATTTACTGACTCTGAACCACAGCTGCTGTCCGCCATGCTTCGCTCACTTTGTTTGTGTCCTCCTGGATTGATTGCACAGGAGGTCTGCAAGAGTTATGCACCTGCGGCAACAGAAAAAAGTGTGGCCTTTGCAGCTAATGGGCCAGATTAGCTGTCGGTGGTGACCAAAGCAGAGGTACGATTCAAGGTGATGCCAGCAGAAGCACGACTACCAATGACACACCTTTCAATGCAGCCAGCGCAAGGTGACGGCAGAAAGTCTCTGGCTTTTATTCAGAGATAACAATCAGCAAAGAGCGAATGAAAGGAGGTAAATATATCATCTGTGGTTGTGTCTCTGTGCGTTTTGTGTAATATATTATAAATCAATGAAAGCTTTTTCTCCTTCTAAACACACCGCGAGGACAATAGCTCTTTGACTTACACGTTTTATTTTTTTTAAGGCAACAACATGTGCATTGTGATTAAGTCTGTGTGTCACACTCATTGTGCGATGTTCCCAGGTTTATCTTTTCACTCAAGCATCAAGGTTAACAGCTCACATATGCCGATTCACCTGTAAACACCCGGCATGTCTCTATAAAAGATTGATGCAGCATTTGTGCGTGCGTTTACTTTGTCTATGCAGATGTCACTGCGGCAATGTACGAGACGGACCAGACAAAGACAAACACGGTTATTTATAGGAGATGCATTTTATTACTATGCAGGTTTTTATTCTCCTCCCACATAACCGCAAACAAACACACACTCTTTAGGGAGCACAGTAAGAACATCATCCCCCATCACTGTGATTATGTGGGGCTATAAGCTGATCAGTTATCCTCCTCTAGTTTTCCACTCACACTCTGAGGTATTAAGATGGATTACAACTGTCTGTGTGTACAGTGTGTGTGTGTCTGCATTGATTTAGTCCTGCACTTACAATACATGTGTGCACATTTTGCTCAACAGCATTTTTCTCCACTTACCTAAATTGTGAACGTATATTAATAATAAATAATGACTGATTTATGTGCCACAGTCAGATTAGAAACCGATTTAAAGGTCTGAGCTGAGTCCAATTTGGCGGACCAACTGGTCTTTCTATGATGATTCAAGGAATATGGCTTTTTTGTGAAGTAGACAGGAGCTGCGTTTTCATGCAGGGTATCTTTGTTGTGGCATCTGGAGGATCATTAAAGCTTTATTTTCCACCAGCCTACCTCTGCAAAGTGTTGCTCACACTTAAATTTTCATACCTTTTCCTGGTTACAGTATGACAAGAATGAGCCACCAGAGAAGGAGGACGACGAAAAAAAAAATAATTAGATGTATAAGAGACACGAGGCGGCACAGGGAAGGACAGAAATCGAGAGAGAGAAGGAAAAGAAGAAGAACAAGCTGACAGGACGGGTCTTTTTGCGAGGAAGGCTGCCAAGGTGCTCTTTGCCCTTGAGTGGGCAGCGACACACTCCTCCATCTTCCCTGCTTCCTCCTTTTCTCTCCTTGTCCATCCATCTCTCCACGTGCCTCGTGGTAATCACAGTAAAATTGAAAAGACACTCGAGGGAGAGTGACACATCTCACTCCGTCCATCTCCTGCTCTCTTCATGCTTGACTCTTTTATTTAGAAGATGCTTGGGGAGGACAAGTAGAGACTGGAGGATAAGGGACTAAAAACTGTCTAAAAATTTCCACACCTTTGTAGTATCTAAAAGTCTTCAGATGCAGCTAGAAAGGTCAAAGTTTTGAACTCTGCATTAATGGGTCTATGTGTGAAGAGCCACTCCACTGCAGGGACGGGCAGCATATTTCTTTACTTCCTGTTGTCATGCAGTGAAACAATCATCTGTAGATTGAAATTTTATACCGACTTTGCGTCAATCATCTCACAATATGTGAGGATAACTTCATTTCATACTGAAATGTGGGAAAAAAAACAGGAGAAGATAGAAGGTCAGCCTCATGTTTGTTGCAGAGATCCCACTGAGAGAGGAAGCAGTTAAAATTCTCAAAGCCTGGCAGGCAGAAAAGCAGATTGAAACTATTTTTCTGGTGCTCTCACTGATCCTGTGTAACGGGATAGCAGAGTGACAGTGAAGTTATTCAATGTTGTGGTGCAAATGTCTCTCCTAGAAACCAAATTTAGTGCAAACTGCTGCCTGGATTATGTCTTCTGTCAGATCAGGCGTTACATTTCTGGTTTGGGGGAAATCCTAAATATGTCCTTTGTTCATCTGGTGAGAAAGAGACTCCAAGTACAACAAAGACCGCAAGATCTGAACCAAAAGTCTGGACAGACGAGAAAAGATACCATAAATAAAACTCCACGCTCCCTCCAGTCTTCCTGCTGCAAAGGCATGAGCTGTTGCTGCAGACCGGATGTTTCCACCTCCCTCAGTCTAATGCAGCGTTTCTTAGCTTCAAATACTTTGAAATTCTGCTTTTAAAATGAGAACTGAACTCACGAAACGGCATCCATGTCATGTTGTTTTTGTGCAAAAGCCTGAAGACTTCCAATATGGCTGCTAAATGTAGCCAGTGTGGTGCTGTTTAGACAGAAAAAGAAACGCTTTCAAGAGGTGACCTACTGCGAACCACATGACTCTTTTATTGTGTTTAAACTCTACACATCATCTACTTCACTCTGACAAACCGCAGGAGTTTTTTTTCTTTCACTGAAAAATCATACATATAAAATCGACCTGTTGTGTCACATACATCACAGAGGCTTTCACCCTGAAGTGCAGAAGGACGGACTATTTTTCATTATGTGCTTCCTGCGCTGGAAGATGGCGTGATCGATTCTCCACGGCCCCAGGACGCACACAAACACGCAGGTTGTGTACATCCAAACACGTTGGTGTCGAGGTCGGGCGCGTGTTGATGGATGCCGATGTTAATAGGTGAGGGGAACGGCGATAGCTGCACACACACATTTAGCATTTAGACAGTTCAATGCTCCACAGCAGCATTCATCTCATTTTCCACAGTTAAATCAGCCTTTTCTTTTTTTTAAATCTCTTCGTCTAGAATCTTCTCCTTCACCCCCCTCACATCTCACCGTGAAAGTTTTTCCATGTTCCAGGGAGGAATATAAGAAAAACCCTGAAGATCCCATAAAGGGGGAACGCACAATTTGGCATCAGAGAGTACAACATACAAAAAAATGGGACAGGATGTGGGTGAGCTCCCTCTCTGGTCTCCTGGAGGTTTTGGACTGACCCTCAAACCCCCTCTGATCGCCCCTGACTGCTATCGAGCTGAAGAATACCGGTTGCTGAGTTGACTTATCAGGCAGTGAGAAAGTGCGACGGCGCTGAACGGTGTTATTACGATGTTGATACACAATGCTGTGAAGCCGAGGTGGCTGGAAAGACACATGATACAATTTGTCATCGAATTTGCATTTCATAAACCTTTCAGGATCTGTTCATTCATTTCTTTCTTTCAAAAGTCCTCACTCATCTTCTTCCTTTCATACCGATACCCGAAATATTGCAGCTTTTTGCGTCCTAAAAACTTTTTCCACTTCTCTTCGACACAACACAACTTCCAAGTCAATTAATAATGCAAACGCAATGAGTTAAACTTGATGTCAGTCAGCTCTGTTTCTCTTGTTTGCATGAATTTCATCGTCACTCAGATCTGCTTTATTTCTGAGCCCCGCTCCGTCTGCGTCCTGGCAGCTTTCGAGTTAATTGGCCTTAATTGGCACGACGGGACGGCGTCCAGCCAACGCAAGGCGTGGGGCGGACTCGTGTGTGAGCAGGAAACGTACATCTGCGGCCGGTCTGCTGAGGCGTTTGTTTGTCTCTTAATTCACCTCGATCACAGGAGGAAGGCGTATGCTGAAAACATACGGACCGGTGTTTACATTTGTGGCCGCTCACACAAAGATACACAAAAAGACACACACACACACACACATAGGAGTAGGGGGTAATATGCTGTGAAATAAAATACACAGCAGGGTTTTGGTGGAGGCCTTTCAATCCCCTGAGGCGCTGTCACTCTAACCTTAGAGTGTGTGTGTACTGTTTTTATGGGTATGTGTGCCTGCAGACAGAGTACATTTGTGTGTTTTCTCGTTTAAGATTCCAGCTCCTCTTGTGTGCTTATAAGCCATCCCAGCAGCACAGTTTATGGCCAGTTGAGAAAGTCTGAAACAGTAGCCATCAATATTTAAAGCCACCCATCTTCCTCTAGACTTGCGGAGGAGATGAGATGGGACGAGGGGAGTGGGGAAGGTCAGCCAAGTTTGCAAATGACAAAGAATCTCAATATCCATTACCATCCATGAAGACCAGTTTTATTTGAATACACATGAGGAAGAAGATTTGTCAAACTGAACTTTAACGTTTTGCTAATTATTATTATTGTCATCATTCGTTTGAGGAGCTCCGTGACATTTTAAAGTAATGGTGGTGAATGAGGAAGGAAAAGTGAGAGAGTGTTTGCTGTAGTGATTAAGGAATGGAGATAAATCAATTATGTGTGTTTGCCCGAGGTTAGTCGATAGCAAATTGACCGCGATGGAGCTCAGTGAGATTAATTCATACACAAATACAAACGCACACTACTGTAATTAAACTGAGGATTACAAATTAAATGATATTGGTAATTATTCAACCAAATTAAGTTGATAAAAAAATTTATTTTGCCATCTTGGTAAAGCAATAAATCAGTCAGCTCGGACACTTTATTAATTAATTATTAATTAATTAAGTCTGCCAACCCTGCAAATGTCCAAAAGACCTCCACGAAACACGATGCATGAGACTAAACTGTTATTAAAATTTAAAAAAGGATTCGTGTTAGATTGACGAAGGCTTGCAAATAGAGACTACATCTCATAAATCAAATAGACTTCAACTTGAAGGAGTCGCCACTTGATGGTCATCTGATAGAACGAAGGTTTAAAATTTTTCTTCAGCGTGGCGTTCACTTAAAAAAAAAACAAAAAAAACAGATGATCTATGACAACGCTTTAATCTGAAAATCTGTCGCCAGGTCTCCCTTATTTCCAGGTCTCCTGACAAAATATCTGTTTTGATTTCAAAAGAGTAAAGAGTGCGTTATGAAACCCAGCAGGTAATAAATGGACCTTTATTTCAGATTGTTTACAAAATTTTGTGTCCCAATAAGTTAATGATGCTTCACTCGTAGCTGCTTTTAGCTGTGGGGCTTATTAAGACGATATTCTGCTACACACAAGCCGAGTATTAAAATATGTTAATGTATGATTTAATCCCCAACTTGGGGCCCTTTAATAAATTGGTCTGGATATACTGTAGGCTTAATTCGGATCTAGTGTATGTTTAATAAGATTAAATGCAAAGCCTTTAGCAATTAGCTCATCTAGTGCCGAGCTACATCTATTCACCATTCTGTTGGAAATAATGAGAAAATCTACTTTTTTTTCTGTCCTAGTGGGACAAACAGCTGCTGAATTTTTCTGCACTCAAAAAGGTTGAAAATGAAAAAGAATTGTTCTGGCCAGAGGACACTTTTTGTGAAAATGGTTTCTTCATAACGGAATAAACTTCCAGGAAAGACCGTCGGCCTCGATATCCACAAGATGTGTCCGATGTCGCCAAGAATGTGTCCAAGTCAGATATGAGTTATCTGTGTGACGCACACAGAAGCTAAAGGTGACCCCCTCCCTTCAGAATGAAGAGCAAGGAGGAGTCCGATGGGGTGGCGGCGGTCTAATGTCCATACCGCACGCACACACACACACACACACACAGGAGTCAAATGGATGGCACGCTGGGACGACTGCGCAATAAAGCCATTCATTATGGAGCAGCTTCCTGAGGCGGCCATTAGCGAGGACGAGGGCCTTCCTGTCTGCCACACGCCCATGTCTGCTCCCGTCCGTCCATCAGCCGCTCACGTTTCCCAACCAGACGAGCACACGAGGAATGATGGAGGTGAGCGACGTGAGATGGGGTTTAAGGAAAGATCTGCCTTAAATAGCTGAGGCCGGCTTTAAGCACGACAATGGAAAATCACTGCAGCTCATTCAAACGTTCAGCCTGCCTCTCCCAAAACAATGAATAATGCCTCAAGGCTTTGTTCACTTGAAGGACTTGCGTTGTCGTCTCTTTTTTTTTTTTTTCCCCCTTCAGTTATATTGCAGAGGCGCGTTTTGGATTCCCAAAAACAGGTTGTGACAGTTGAATCCAAAGAGTCCACTGTGCTTTGGAAATTTGTTTTTAGAATGTGAAGAATGATTGAAAGGGGAGGGTGGATGAGAGGAAAGTCGGCAGACAAAAGCAAAGCGACGGGACAAAGGAAGTACTAACGTAATCCAAGTGCAGTCAGTGTCCTTCAAAAAAGGGGTCGTCGTACCCCCGAGTATCATTTTCTTCTTTTTTTTTTCAAAATCTCTATTTCAAACTTGTCGTTTAAAAAAGCTGGTTAAACCAATCAGCTCGATTCAAACCAGCGCCACCTCCGCTCCTCCTCCCCATTTTCATCCATCTCTACAGAAATTTTTGTCCTTATTCGAAGAATGGAATTAACAGCACGTGGGAATAAACACAGTTTATGTTCAGCCATAGAGGATGTGATCACAGATGAGCTGCACTCTTCAGCAGAACTGGAAACGTGGCCGCTGGGGATTAGAAATATAGAAATCATCGCTCTACAGCGTTTCAACTCTTCTTACCTGCCCTTTCTCCTCACAGACTTCTGTTTTTTCTATTCTCACCTTTGACAAATTAACTTGAAGTTCACGACGATGAATCAGACCAGCAATTTACAAAGTTTAGCTGTCACCCAAAACTCCTCCGTCCTCCGTCTCCTCCGTCATCTTAAGGGCAGCAGGTGCCACAAAGTGAGCCGTGAGCCGACGGCCACGACAATAATTGTGGCCTTCGATCTCGACGCCTGGCGTGTAGGTGGCCCTCGATTGTCCTGCTGACGCGGAGTTTAACGGCGTTGAGGAGAAGCAAGGCGACGGGGAAGAATAACTTTATGAGCTCACTGTTTAACGGCTGACTAAAAGCAGATAAGATGAAGAAAACTGCACTTAGTTGGCCACATTCTCCATAATTCTCATTATCTGGATCATTTTTTTTAGATACCTGTGTTGGCAAATCATTAAACTTTTGGAGGTCAGAAGGTCAAGGTCACTTTGACTCAAGGACACGCTGATTCGATTTTGTGGTGGGGGGAGGGGTCAAAGGTCAAAATCCGAGGACACAGTGACTTCATGTTGTCTCAAGAATGTCATACATCAGGAACGCTCTTAAGGAATTACATTTCTGTGTGTTCTCGGGGGCGATGACTGTTCTGTGATTTCAAACCTGACTCCTTCTACCAAATCTGAGCTTGTTTGCCCCCCCTCCTCCTCCCTCCTCCAACTCTGGAGGTCTGCTTTCAGACTTGCCCACCGGTGTTCTTGCCAACAATACGAGAACAGTACAGACAATGTTATCATGTCAGGCACACATGCATAATGTTCCTCCAGCGGGAGGACAGACTTGGCTTCCGCCCAGGTTGTAATTTTTCATTTCCACTGCTTCGGTTGATGACAGAAAAGAAAAAAGAAAAAGACAGCACTACATCTGGAAAAGACATGACAGCATGAGTGGATCCAAACAGGTGAACTCCAGCAAACCCTGAACCTAATCCTAACAATCTAACCTACCTTTCAGCACGTTTAAATCTTCCAGATGGTGCAGTGCTTAAATATAATTGCTGATGTGGATGTGGAAGGATTTGTTTGATTCAAAACAGTTAAAAACTGTTTCACTTATGGGGAAAAAAAAGTCCAGTATCAAATAATTGATGTTTAAATCTTTAATTCTTCTCTTTGGCTAAACTTAAATAATTTAGTGGCTAATATATGAAAGTAATCAGAATTTCTATTCTTATCCTCCAACAACAATCGTCGCTATTTACATTTTGACCCTGACAAAAGCAAATTATTGTAGGAAACCAGGATTTTGTGTTTGCCGTCACATGAACAGCTGCAGAAGAGACTCCTTCCTGAGGCTGGAACGAAATTCACAGTCCCAGGAAAAGATTTCTCTGCTCTGAGGTTCTCTTTGGATTCAATTCAGCAACTTTTACGTGAGACATTTTTCAGGACTTTGTTTTGGAAACATTAAAATGGATCTCTTATGCTGCTGCTACAGATTAGGAGTTTTTGTGCGGCCGTAAATCTCCGTCTGACAGTTCGGACTGTTTTTCCCCTCAGCTGAGTCATTTTGAGCCAAAAGCTCGACAAAGACCTGCAAGATTAAAGATGAGCTCATAAAGCTGTGGACATTACTCAGAGGCGTTGTGCGTTTGTGTGCGTTTTGTCTTCCAGGAGCTGCTCATACACACTAAAGACAGTGATAGTGAGTGTGTTTGAGTTCAGAGGAAAGCTGCAGATGACACACAGAAGACAAAGACTTCAGCATGGCTTTGCTGCCATCACCATCGGCCGGCTTTGACCACCCACCCACCCACACACACACACACACACACACACTCTGTGGGCTTCATGTCCATATTTAATGAGGGCTGTTCAGTAGTTATCTCTCTCTTCGCATCAATTACGCAGTCAACGGGGGAGATATGTTCGATAATTTATGCTAATGTCATCTCTCATCCTCTGTCGTTCCCTCCCTGCTCGATTTTGAATATTTTAGAGCCCCCGTCCTTTTGCATTAACACACACACACACAAAAAAAAACTTTGAGGAGCGAAAGAAAGTGGAAACAGTAGGAGGATGTTGTGCGAAGCTTTGTGTGTGTCAGCCCAGTGGAAGTGTACTGTGTGTGTGTGTGTGTGTGTGTGTGTGTGTGGGCAGTCCTGGACACAGCTACACTCAGCATTCTGACACAGGCCTCCACTTTTAAACAGGAACATGATTGGAGATGAAACAAAAGCACTCGCTCCTCCTCATCCGCACTAACACCCTTCCTCGCTGACATTTTCTTGATGCGCCTGACTTCATCAGAAACAAAAAACCCCAAAACACAACAAACAAACAAACAAACAAAAAAACGAAAAAAAAAAAAAAAACCCAACAACTTCAGACAAGCTAAGCTGACAGAACAGCCGCCGCCCACCCGGGAGGGAGCGGAAGAGAAGCCGGAGCGAAAGGCGGGAGACGAGTTCTCTGCCGTTTTAATTGCAAAGCTTGTTAGCCTTTTTGTCTGCTGTTAGCTCCTTATTAGCATGTCATTATAGAGCCAGACAGCGTTTGACAGACAGCCTGTCTTCAATGCAGATAGGCATTATTTTTGTGTTTACTACTTATCAAAATGAAGGTATGAGGATCCATAGAGACTTCATTTATTTTTTTATTTCAGCTTCACATCCAAAAGTGTGAGGGAGGTTCAACACTTCGCTGAAAGACATTTCATAATTAGTTGGGATTGGACACACTTGTGACCTTCCTGAAATTTGTCAGTCACTCCCTGAAAACAAACGCGCAAATTATGCCCACAATACTCTACAGAAGTAGCCTCCACATTAAAAATAGAGCCCGTCCTGTCATGTCCACGGAGAAATGAACCAGAATGAGTGCCGGTTCTGTACAGCCACATGCACACTGAAGGCAAAGGTGGATGGTTTTTCTTGAAATTGCAAATAATAGCTGCTATTACATGAGTTTGACTGACCCCAAAATTATGATGGCATGCCAAGAAAGCTGACCTACATACAGGGAGGATGGCAGTTTGCTTCGTTAGCAGCATTTGACGCATACAGGAAACTGTAATTTGACAGACGGACCGAGTCATGGCGACATTTCTTTGCAACGCTGACAATGATTGGTTGGTTTTGTCAGGTTGGAAGAAAACCACACAGGGCTGTCACTGTTTTTAAATGAGGGGATCTGTCATGGTGAGTTAGCACTAGTTTCTGTTCACGGGACAACTTGTTGGGTTCAGGTTTTAGCAGAAGAGTAAAGCTCACTTTTAGACTGGTGCTGGAGTGAGTTTCATAAATATATCAACAGCGTGGAAACGGCTGAGCAGGGCGTCATCACAGAAAGCAAAGGCGAGGCGGCAGAGGACAGTAAAGGATCAGATCTCACTGTCCGATGATCAATAAACCTCCACAGGTTTCTGTTACGAAATGTCACAACGTGAGCTTTCTGGAAATATTAAAATAAATAAATGAATAAATCAGCGAGGATTTTAGGATGGTTATATTGTTACTGCGCTTTTTGATCAGACCACTGCACAGTACTACAGGCTGAAGGAGAGTCATGTCGTGACGCCTTCGTCCTCAGACAGCGTGTGTTAACTACTGAGAGCGACGCTTTCAGTCTGACTGCACACACACATTCAGGAGACGTTTCTGATCTTTGCCCTCGCTGGCGTTCTGCAGACGGTACGGGGCAGCAAAAGTCGCTGCATTAGATGCTGTTGGCACAATTTATAGAAAATGACTATCTCAAGTGCTGTAAACCATAATCAAGCAGAGAAGGTGAAGAGGAGTGAATCGGCTTCCTGATGAGCGTAATGCTCTCACTTTAGCACCGCGTGGATGACAACTGCACACAGAGAAAGAAAGAAAGTGACGGGAAGAAAAAAAATTACAAATGACAGTAATTCAGTTTTAAGGGAGGGCAGATGTGACTCTGTTAATATTTAAACAATAAAAGATGTAAGAGTGATGAAGACTTTAAGGTGGCAGCAACAGAGAATCCGTATGTCCGACATAAACACATGCAATAAAATGGTAAGAGTGGTTATCCGACCTTCACGTTCTGGTGGCAAAGGAGCGAGACGAGGAAAGGAAAGCTCCTCCACACCGGAGGGCTGCAGAGACTAATTAGCTTAAGAGATGTGACCTTTCTGTCCCCGAGAGAAGACATGTGTGCGTCTGTACGCGAGCACTTTGCTTCAGTACGAGGGCATCGTCATCACAGCCGAATGGACCCGTGTGTCATGTCTCATCAACACGTGAGCGCCAGAGAGGCAGCAAAAGGTGGAGAGAGAAGTTCCAATCTGAACCATGACTGGCTGTACAGTCTTAAAATAACCTCTCTGAGGTCGAGAGCCTGGAAAACACAAGGACGCAGTTTTTGGGTGAAGTTTGCAGTTTGAGATATAAACAGACGATTTATTCAAGAACCAAAACACAACTCCCAGAAAAACTATCAGGCCACATTAGGCCGAGATAGAGAACCGGAGGTCTGAAGTGAGGGCGATGCTGATTAAAACACAAACAGAAATGATTCAACACATACTTTAAACTCCGTCTCTGGTCCACCGTGGTTTTCAGGATCCCTGATATGAGTGATCAGAAACTCAAACATTCCTCATTTCAGCGCTCCTCAACTACAGAAGAACAAACCAGCAGCAGCTAAGTGGGATGAAATCAACCCAATCTGTTGATTCGGTCCAAAGATGAAGCTTTCAAACTTAATCAGTGCAGTACTTGAACTGATTTCACCATAAGAAGCCCATTTTCTATTTCACACAGCTACATTTCAAATCCGTCCACATTTTGCAGATTTCATTTATATTTTTGGACAGTTTGGATGAACGCGTTTGACCCGAAAAATCACAGTTTGTCTTTGTAAAGGACACAGAATGAACCCTGACCCTTTCTGCCTCTACAACGTTACACCAGCCGACACTCCAACATTTCTTTAGCAGCTCTGTAAATGACACGCATATTACAAGCCTTCCTGACCTTTAAAGAAGGAGTTCACAGAAACAAAAAGGCTTAAGTACTGACATGATGTTGTGAGTCTGACGTGTTCAGCGAATACACAAACCTTCAGGAAATGCGCCGTTCTCCCGTATTCTCCCACAAAACCTCGAAATACCACCAATTTGCTAACCAGCATGAACAAGCGAGCTAATTTAGGCAAAGTTGTCAAACTCAGTCAGATGCTGCGTGACAGGCAAACAAAGCGAGAGAGGAGAGAAGGAGATAGAGTGTGACCGTGTGTGTGTGTGTGTGTGTGTGTGTGTGGGGGGGGGTGATCCCTTTAAATAGACACCATCGGATGCTGTGGGAGACCGAGAGGAGACAGAGCGGAAAAAGACGGAGGAAGAGAGGGGAAATCAGCCATCCACTGGAGGGGGATAATTAGGAACTGTGTGTGTGTGTGTGTGGTATTGTACATACTGTGCATCTCCCTGTGTGTGTTTTGTGGCCTCGTGTGGGAGTTTTCCTGCTCGGGGGGAAGATGGTGCCACTAAACGCTGGATGCTGATGTTTGCTGTCTGAACATCTCTGAGCTGTGTAACAGGAACGACACTTGACTCTTCGTACTCTGTGTTTTATTCGCGCGCTTGCCGCGGAGATCAGTAACAAGGAAATCTAGTCTTACCCCCAAAAGGATCACAGACATCCTTGTGAGCTCGCCGCTGCCCAAAAGCTGACTTGATCTTTCGTGGATGAGCCGCCTCAGTCTGTCATCGGCGTCATGTACCTGTCGAACACACTTCCTTCAGACCGGGATTTGTGCTTTTCAGCCTGAAACAGAAACAAAGACGTTTTTAAAATCTGTGTCCACGGGTACCGCACGTGCTAACATGCTAATATTTGTTATCCTGTGTCTTCATACAAATACTAACACGCAGCTCAACAACGCAGGCCTTTTGGAATACTAAAAACTAAATGACAGTTCTCCAACTAGGTTTGTCTTTAGTAATGCCATCTCCGACATGCTGCTGGGAACTTATGAAATACATCAGACAGTTTGAGTTTAAAGATAAAAGAGCTTTTGCTTTGTGTAAAGCGTTTCTAAGTGACGATCGATTTATTTGTATTTAAGGCTTCATTTTTTACATTTTACAGAAGCAGACTGGACCAACAGGACAACAGCATGTTTTGAGGTTAAAACACTGATTTTGGTTATTGGGTGACGTTTTGTTTGTGGGAAGCAGCCGTCCGCCATGAAGCGTTTCCCCTTCGGTGTAATAAACAGCCTCCTCCAGCTGAGGTAATCCATCACTGTTTTTGTCAAAGTGCTGGTTTTATTGTTACTTCATTATCCCCTAAATTGAATGTTGTGTTTTGCTTTGTATTTTTTGAAAGGAGTGTGCTGTTTTTTTTTTTATTTTTTTACGCTCCACTTACTGTCAATCACCTGACACTCAGAGGAAGAGTTGTCGGAGAGGGAATAAGCCATCACATCACATCATGACAGCCTGCCTCAAAAACTTTGTCTCTTGATACAAAGTGCCTTTTAGTCCGGTCAGCCTTTAATGCGACACCATAAAGTGTGTGTCTTTAAAACAACACGTACTTTATTTAAACATCACTTCACATCTAAATAAAGACCAATTTCAGCGTTGATAGCTTAATAACCTTTATTGTCTAAATGTTTATCCTCCCTGAGACTCAATAATAATTTGCAGAGTCTATTAAATGCTACTATAGCTGCTCTCAGTAAACTTTTACACATTCATATCCACAAACATAAAAATAAATGTCTTGGATGGATGTCAGCAGTCCGATATGAGAGGATAAAGTCCATTGTGAGGATAAAAAGGGGAATTTTAATATTTGAATGAAACTTAACGCGCAAACTCTCTTGAAAGAAAAGTCACTTCGTAGCGGCACCAGTGGGGAAAGGTTGTCCCTGGGGGTTTGTCCTCTGGGGATCAGGAACATCAGCCTTCTACTGTTCGCACTTCTCGTGTGGCTGAAACTAAATCATTCACAGCTTTTGAAAATGGCGTAAAGCCATAAAAACACAAAAAGTCTTTCCAAAAAATTTTATAAACAACAAACAGCTTCTATGATATTGATTCTTTCCTCTTTCACCCTCTGTCACTTTCTTTTTCTGTCTCAGTTAATTATTAAAAGCAACAACAGCGAAGTCGAATAATGGAGTACGGCTGAGATTCCCCGGAGCGGCCACTTTGGACCTACGCTATTATTACAGGGCGGCACCATCACAAGCTGCCAAAATGAGGAAAGCAAGGGTCAAAGCCACAGCAGCAGACAGTCGGAATAAAATATATTGCTCTGTCACTCTCATATTATTCTGCAATGGAGAAAATCTCTGTATAGATTTTTAAAGTCGAGTACCACGCCTGAAGAGAGAAGCAAACCGAGAAAGTTTGGTAATTCACTAATTAGCTCCCCTGTTACAACTACGGCGGTCAAGGCTGTGTTTTTTTTTTTTGTTTTTTTTTTTTTTGGGGGGGGGGTGGAGTGTGCCTCAAACCAATCAGAAAACTCAGCTGTCAGCAATAAGCACTGCATGCTTTCCATTGAGCGACGCAAGCTTCCTACTTCTTCAGAGATATATTTTATATTTTTAAATATGCCCAGGGCTTCAAAATATCAGTGACACCTTCCGACATTATTCCTGCTCAGTGATATTTGCAAGTATGATCCGTTTATCGGAGAAAGTTTCATCCATGTGAAGTTAAAAATAAAAACTAACTTTTAACCTCATTGCAGCCTTCAGTGAGGTTAAGCAGCTAAATATTAATGTGCTCACAGCAACAATGCTGACGGTTAAAATGATCCTACGTTCAGTACCTTAGCTTAGCATGTCAGCTCAGGAATATTTGGAACCCCGAACATCTTGCAGAGGAAACCGAATGATTTGCAGTTTTGACCTTAAAAGGCAGAAAGTCAGAATCAGGAATGCTTCATGTTTCATCCTCTGGGAAACATCCGATAGCTATTGGAGCTATTTCTCTCAACATTGTACTCATGGGAGCAGATAAAAGTGAAGGGTTCATCTGGGAGACATCAACTTTAGTCCTAAAGGCTGCTTCGCTCTCAAAACGATTCTTCAACGGCGCACCAATCCAGTCGTTACCTCGAGATATTTCCTTTGGACCGACGGTCCAGATCTTCAGTCTTACTCTAAAGAATCCAGCAGCGTTGGAGACGTAACGGAGCGAGCTGTGGGAAACATTAACCCACACGGGCGTCGCAAGTGTGCGTTTGTGCATAACCACATCTCATACTAACACTTTAGTGACAGTCTGGCCAATTCATTCAGCTATATTACCATCATGAGCAGAACACAATCACTTCTGAAAAAGCATCAGAGACACAAACACTCCCTGACATATACACACACACACACAAATACAAAACGCAGTTTTCTTTCCACGTTTAAGGGAGAAACACGGATTAGACGGCGGCACAGAAGACTGAGACAGGAAAAGTGGAGAGGAGGAGAGAGGAGGGACGTGGTTAATGACAGGCTGCAGCATCAGATGGAGGGAAGATGGGCCTCAGGAAACAGATGGGACCCCTTCAACACACACACACACACACACACACGGTGGAAGCCTATCAGCATTTTCACTGCAGAAATATTGAACATGCACAGAAGGAAAACACTTTCACTGAAGAAGCTCTCTACTGATTGCACACTCGCTCTTCTTCCATCTTTGTCTCCTTAAAGATGGCGTTTAAATGGTCAATGCACGATCGTTAGTTTCCATACTCAAGGGCAAAGCATGAAGGCGATGCATGTGTGTGTGTGTGTGTGTGGGGGGGGGGGGGGGGGGGGGTGCTTTTGTGTTCTCTGAGGATCAATGCTTACAAATTAGTTAACCTGTTGAGAGGTTCAGTCCAAAAATAGCTTACCCAGCAAAAAAAAAAAGGTCGATATTGGACTTTCTTGGTGTCTGGTTTGAAGCCCCCCCTCCATTCTCCCCCCCAATCAACTAATCAGCTCCGAGCTCCTGAAGCCATTTCGCCAAAACAATAGTCTGTGATTTAAAGGTGATGACTCAGCAAAAAGCAACTCCAGTTTCACAACCAGCATTAAGATGATGCACTTTGGGTAAATCGATGACGGCTTCATCAGCAGATATACAACAGATGACCCGGCTACGTGAGAGGAACGGTGATTCTCAGCTCCAGGAGTCTGAAGAAAATGAGCTTAACATGGAGTTCACCTTCAAATTAACACCAGTTTCGGAACGCGCTGCTTACTTTCCCCTTTTTCGTGTTTGTGCATCTAGCGGTTGATTGCTGCAGACTGATGTTGGCGACAGAATTAAAATGCTTCCAACGTGCAGGGTTTCAGCGGGGAGGCGCTCTGATTACGTTCAGTTTTTTGTTTTTCAATTACCAACCAGACTGTCGCTGCTGCTCCTCTGGGACTGGGAGTCAGTTTGCTCTCTGAGAGATGGAGATTTTCACTGCGTGTCTCGGGTCAGTGCACAGAAAAATTAATTTATGAATCACGTCGGATTATTCATAATTAGTTTGGCTGCTTTGAATTTTATGGAGGCTGCCACTCACAAATAAAAATGGATCTAACAATCTGACTCTGGGGTTAACAGCGCCAATGACAACAGGGATTTATTGTCAAATCAAAATATCAGCAGATTTACACTGAAGAGATTATCAGATTATCTTTACTGTGCGGCTCAGTTCTTTTGTTGCTGCCGTTGTTCTTTCTGTTGGATTAGTTCTTCAGACTTTATGGTTTAAAACACCAGATAATTCAGAGCTGCCGGTCAACAGAAGCTCTTATTTTATTTGGGTTGTAGTTATTTACATTGTTTGAGACTTGTGCAGATTGGACACACGACAGCAACAGTACTGCAATATTTCTGACAAATTGCAAGAGAAAGGTGTGAAATGGGTGTTCACGTTGGACAAACACTTTTTTTTTTAACAGTAGCAGCTCATGAATCTCCCCATCTGCCTCCTCTTCCTGCCTGATTTCTCAATTAAAACCACGATGGGCCGTGTAATTACTTCACTTAGTTGGTCCAACAGAAAAACAACAGCAAAAAAAAAAACCAAAAAACAAAACTGCACAAGTAGTAAGACGCCCTGTGTGCGTTTGTGTTGACACGTCACGCTGCCAGGCCTTGACCAAAGTTGATAATGCTGTCTGTCAGACCTCTTTTAACCGGCTTCTCAGTGTGTGCCAACCGACTGAAGCCTTGACCGCCGCTGATAACATTCTCTCTGGGACTTGTTCCACCTTTTAACTGTGCTGTGTGCACCGTTGTGTTTGTGTGTACACACGACTAGAATTGCACTCGCCGACATGCATAAACATGAAGCCGGGAGCGCTTATGAGAGGCAGCGGCATCATCTGCGCAGCAGAGAGAATGAAAGTGAAGTTGGCCGATAAAATGATTGGAAATCCAAGAGAGGAAAAAAGAGGGGCGGAAGAAAAAGGAAATTGGAACCAAGTGCTAGATGCAGAAAGTCGGCTGGTCAACAATCGGAAATACTGCCACTTCGACAATGGCTGCAATGAAAGTTGGGACTGGAAGGAAATTTCAAAGGTTTTCTGAGATGTTTGAGGACAAGATGTACAGATATGTGAGAAAAGAGTGAAAGGACTCTAAGTAAAACACCCAAACTATAAAGAAACCTTTGGGCCTGAAAAATAAACTGGAGTTCATTTAACACCAACGAGTCAAACCTCAGAGACCATTAAAAAAAACAAAAACGTTTGGTCGCTACAGCGATATTGACAAAAACCTTTTTCACCGCATGATTACCGTTTCTTTAACATCCAATAGGGTGACTCAGTTTGGATAATCCATTCAAAGCATGAAAACAAACACTATTTTTGTGAAGGTCGACAACGATGACACGGTTTCCTAAAGGAAGTGACTGGAAAACCACGGGGCTGGATGATCCGCTGTGGCTTATCGTTCCAAGAGATAAGAGTTCAGCTATGAACTCATCCAAGTGAGGAGGAGGAGGAGGAGGAGGAAGAAGAAGAGGGCAACTCTTCCCTGAAGCAACTGCATATTATCTGTAAATAACAAAGAGGAAGGACCGCAGTCCAATTAAACTTTAATGAAACACGCCACTGCAACAACAAGCACAAAAAGGATACTCTGGGAAAACATTGTCATTGTGTAAAAACTGAAAAGGGGGGTCCAGTTGGGGAGCACAAGACGTTCCTGGAAGGTCGTGCAAGAATGAACGATACAAAAAAAACCCAACAACAGTAACAACAACAAAAACAAAACTTGCTGTCTGGGGTGATTTTTTTTTTTTGTCCAGACCAGCAGATCATTAATTCCCCTCTTGAGTTTATCTTCTTCAGTTTTTCCATTTCTCCTCCTCTTCAATCACACCATTAATTTCCCTCTTCTCTTTTTTACGCCCTCTGTGTTTTGATTTCCTCTTCTTTTGACTTCACTCGCTCGCTTTAGTCTCCTCGGGGGTCGACGTGCGAAATTAATTCTCCCTCCTCGCCTTGGCTTCCTCAACCGCTGCTCGCAGCACATCTTTGTGCTGCATGATATCTACGTCTTAATACTGCACGCCCCCATCTATCTGCCCGCTGATCCGTGCAGTCAAATGGACTTTCCTCTCCGTCATTGTCATCCCTCTTTCTTGGAGGAAAGTTGAAAGAGCAGTGAGGTCTCAAAAACATCCTTAAATCATTTACCCCTCCAACTGCACCTTCCCCCCTTCGTCTATTCTGCATCTCAGTCCGTAGTCTATTTGTGCCTCGCCACCTTCACGCTCCATTCCCAATTGTGTCACTCCGCTGCCATTAATCTCGCCACCTAAAATTTCTCTGGCTGGCTCTCCGTTTGTTTGGTCCATTCAGGCCTCTCTATCTTCTGGAGAGTCCAAAAAAAAAAAAAAAAAAAAAAAGGGTAATCTGTTGAACAGTGAAACTAAAACATCTGCAGACAAGCAACAGGAACACTGAAGTTTGGGGTTAATTCAACTGAAGCCGAGGCTGCCGATGCCTCCATGTTTATTTTTCAGCGTTTCATTGGAGATGTCAGCAGCTCTAACCAAAAAACGTGAAACAGCTACGATTAAAAAGGTTGAAAGGAGGCATGAGGATCCTTTACAGCATCTGAGCCTCAGTTTGAGCATCCTTGATTTTCCAAGATGTTGCTTTGTTAAACACACTTCACAGTGAATTATGGGAAGCTAGAGCCTTTGAAACAGGCCTTGAGATAAAAAAAGTTCACTCTTGTTCTTGGAGCTCCACTCAGCAGCTGATCCGGAGCTTTTGATCACATCACAAGAGCATCGCTGAACACTAATGATGTGTTCAGTCTAAATGTGTAGACTTGTGCTGCACAGAAATCCATCCACCCACAACTACACCACTACGACTCTGCATCTGTTATGCAACGATAATATTTGCATCTTTTGCAGAGTGTAAACTCTTCATTCGGCGGCGTGGGGGCTTCGGCGGCTGGCGAATGAGATTACACACCAACACACACTGAGTTCAGTTAATGTTAATCAGAATCAAAGCGCAGGAAGAGGTGGTGGTGGGGTATTCTTGGCATGAAGCAATGAAAGGACTCATGGAGAGAGACAAAGATGGAAAAAAAAAAAAAAAAAACAACAACCCAAAAATACTAAACCGATTGAAATTGAGACCAACTGTTGAAAGGCGAGGCGTTCTGCCACACTTCCTCCAAAGAGTGTGTGTATGCAGCGGGACCAGCAGGACATGCAGCTTTGTGATTCCCATTAATCCCCTCCTCTGAGCCCCCACCCCTCCGGCAGCTTCACTTGTGTTTCAAGAAGCTGTTTGAGACTCAGTGACTGCGGATTACCGATAAGGGAAAATTACACTGTCAGAATTTATCAGCGGGAAAATCATCCAAAGTGTGTGTCTCGGCGTGGGTGCGTGAGCGTGTTGTGCGTTCCCGTGGTCTGAGACAGAGGGTTTTCTTGCTTGGGCATATGTCTGCATTTGTATGTGCGCACTTTGTGTGTGTTTTTATCCTCCTCCGGGGAGACCCCACGCACCGTCTGTCTTCGACTCATTCAGTATGCATTGCCACACAGACACAGGAAAGAAACGGTCAGAGAGAGAAGCAGAGATGAGGAGGAGGAGGGAGGAAGGGCAGAGGGAAGGGAGAGACGCAGAAGACAAAGCTCAACAGAAGGGCTAAAGGATGGAAAGAATGTTCATTCAGCTGTTAAACATATCTCCTGATGCCACCTGCACCTCCAAAACAACTTCATAGGAACGCTAGATGCAGACTTTCCATTTTCCCCTTTTCCAAATGACGGATTTCTCAGCAGGAGGGACAGATGCAGAAGAGAGTTGAGAGAGGTGTTTTCCATCCTGTTCCTGTTTCATTAGCATTCCCAAACCTAATGAGCGGCTGACAGGGAGACAGAGAAGACATTCAGGAAGTGAAGGAAATACAGAAAGTGTCCGTAACACAGAGGGGACAGAAAAAATGATGAAACAGGAGCAATAAATAAGTCGCAGAGGACACCCGGTGCTGAATACCAATCCGAGCCGGGGTCAGAGGTCATTCAGGCGAGTTTCTTCTCCTCCGTCCACATTTCCAAACAGCCTCTCTGATTTATATTCCTGATGGAGTCTTCTGCTGTGCCAGAATGTGATCGTGTGTCAGCGACAAGATCTGAGGTGAACAACTCAAGGACAGTTCTCGCCTCCCAAAGCGGCACATTGAAGCAGGAAAACAAGACGGAGGAAAGACAGGCCGGACAGTTTGTGGATTCAGGACGCTCCTGCCGCGATGCCGCACTTAGCTTGGAAGTGCAGCATGATATTAATAAAACCCATGAATCTTCTGTGTAACGTCACTGTCACAATAACAAAGGCGCTGTAGATTTGAGCCAACCGTCCAAATGTAAACACTCTCAAGAACCAGATGTGACTGAAAACAGCACTCTTTACTTCCATTTGTCTACAAACTAACAGCTGTTCCAGGAATTACTGAACCTTTTTCTCTTGTTTCCAGAAAACAAAACAAAACGAACAAATGCATTTGTCACAAGCGTTCACTTCCTGCTGGGAGCTGGTGGTTTTGGCTCGATAAGAGCTTTGTCTTGTCGTCTTCACGCCCTCCGAGCTGCATTATGTCTTCAGGGCACACGCTGCAGCGAGACGCTTTCGGTGATAAGCAATAAGACGGGCCGGGGTTGGCTGGATAGGATGCCAAAAAGTCATCCGTTGTTTTCCATTACTGCAGAAAGCTTTTGGTGAATAAAGGGATTAAGTTTGATACAAAAATCACTACATTTCTTCCAAAGAAAAAGAAGCACAGAAGAAATTGGTTATATGAACTGAACTGAATAAGAGCCGACCGTATTATTAGTTTTGGTCTTTTCATCGATTCCACCGACAATTTCCTGAGAAGAAAGAAGAAAAATTCCCTTTGATGTATTCTCTATAGAACTACACATGAATTATATCGTGACATTAATAACAGGTCTATTATAACCCTAAAAATAATGATCAAACTTTCTGAAAAGATATTTCAAGGACAAAACAGTCGAGAGTCAATCCAAAGATCCAATATAAACTCTTTAAGCTGCCTGTGGATGCAGCCAAGTTTTCCTGAACATGTAAGACCTTCATTTTGAAGTGGATGGAAACAGAAAGTCATTATTTGTTATTCACAGATTCGCAGAGCTTCACAGGCCGGGTTAAGAAAAGAGATGTCATCTTCTGGCAAAGATAACTGTCTGGAGCTGCGTTCATGGAAAACAGCAGTTTGTCACAGCTGAGTGAAATAAAATGTAAAAAAAAAAGTGTTAAGGTTGGAACATCTGTCTTTTTCTTCTTTCGCTGTCTTCAACGCCGTAAAAAACACACAAATGACTGAGAAACCAGATATTCAAATAAACCACCAAAGAGCACGCTTTCCCTCCCTTAGATTTTATCTTTGGCTTCAAGATCGGTGCGTTGGTATTTCACTGTGAGAATTTGTGGACCAAAGCACTTTTGTGGCTCATGTCAGATTTATTCGTGGCGTCCAAACCGGAGAGGAGGACGGGAGGAGGACGGGAAACGTTGTGGACCAAGCGGCTCCATTTCCATCGCGCAGCCTTGAACAACAGGTAATAAACGAAAAAGAGCCGGAAACATTCAGCAGAGTCTATAAAATTGGAAAAATTAAGGACGCAGTGAAAAGAAATTAAGAAAAATTAAACGCTGTATTCTTTCTCCGCTGCCCGGAGCTGCGCCTGCAGGAATGAAAATAGAGATTACATTGTTGAGAAAGCGTGGAAATGTCTTTTTTTTTTTTTTTTTTTTATACATATCAATGGCAGCAAAGTCTGATGCGTAGTGTAGTTGACTGAGTTTCTGTTGAAAGAAAGTTTGAATAACTTTTTTCAGGGCGCCATTCATGCATGTACCAAACACTTCAGCGAAGCGTGCCGACACCTTTAAATAAGAGCCGTAACGTGAAAGGATGAGGCTCTGGAACCGGAGCCGACACGGCGCGTAACTCGTTTGAGATGTTGGACCTAACGGAGTCTAATAGGTGTCGGACTGGTGTGTAATGTGGCGCGTCCTCCCCTGTGAAATACCGACTGTGGCCTGTTAGCACAAGAAGACTGCGCTGTCCAACATCTCATCCAGATGTGCCAAATGGAGCGTGGGCCGGACCGGCACAACCCGAATCTGCCTTCTCTGAATAAATGAATACATTTGCTGTGTGTGTGTGTGTATCCATTTGATGTGCGTTTTATGTCTACGTTCATGCCTGCAGGCAATCAGTGTGTGGGCGAGGCATGTGTGTGTCCGTGTGCGCATGTGCGTTTGTGCATGTGCTTATTACACAAGGCCAAGTTGCCCTAAGCCAAAATGAGTAAGTGAGTGACTCCCCGAGCTGTTTCTCTCTTTATTTATTCTGCCTTGCTTCTGTTTGTATTCAAACGAGCAACGCTGAAAATCTCTGAGACTCGGAGAAGAAAGCTGGTGGATGAAAGCTGCTCCTGCAAAATTTCAGCAGCGCTTTAGCCGGACATTTATATTTATACTTCTGCAAAAAAAAGGTTCCAGCTTTGGATATCTTAAAATTTTAGACAAATGCATCCGACACCGTCCGCGTCATTCACCCATAACAGTTCTAGTTCCACAGGAGTTTGCTTTTGATGGACACGTAATCAGCCTGGCAGCATTGTTAGTGATTCCTCTCCTTCTCTAAATGTGCTGGTTCAAAGACAGATGCTTCCTACTCATTTATCAGCCTTATTATCATTTTCCCTCCTACATGTTCCACTTCCTTCTGTAAATCCTCCTGCTTTTGGGACCCACGACTGGCTGAGTCATTGCAGAAATCAACCCTCTTCAGATGGCGCCAATCATCCTGATTAGGTTCACCTTCCTAAGTACTCAGAGCTCTCAGAGTCAAAAGGCCAACTGGACGGGAACACTTCATTTATGAAGTGTGTGATTTCCATCACAGCTTTAATCCTCCTCTCTACTTCCTCCCTCGCTCCAACTCAAGTGCGTCTTTCCTACGCTGACAGCATTACAGCGGGATCCTCCGGAGACGAGCAACCGTCTGGAACCGAACACAGGCCTCCGCTCTGCCCCCTGGCTGCACCGATTAGCCCCAAGCTAATTACCCAACAGCACTCCCAAGTGGGAATGGTTCACTCCACACTAAACTAATTAACACGCACCTCATTTAACGGCCAAGGTTGGCTGTGCAGGTGGAACCAAACATGGCCGACAAGGAAACAGAGGTAAATTTAGACCAATTAAAAAAAAAAAAAAAAAAAAATGGAATGAAAAGATTTGGCAGTTAGTGAAGTAAAACACTCAGCGTCATTAGAAAGAAAAAAAATAAAATAGAATGGCATTCGGGGTAATTAGGAAAGGAGACTGAGCAGAATGAGCAGCTTTTTGAAATTAAAAAAAAAAAAAAAAAAAGCGGCCCGCAGACCGAGTGAAGGAGGGAAAGTCATTTGAAGCAGCTGATGCTCTGCTGTCGGTCAGTACGGCGCACGCCCGTCTCTCTCTGCGTTTGTGGAAACCTCGAAATAAAAAGATGCGTACTCATCGGGTCGGAACATGTGAAATACTTCTTCGTGCGACTTATCCGTGAAGCCAAAAGGTCATCGCTGCACATCTCGACCTCCACATTGCAGGCGCTGTGCGGTACACACAGAAATACACACAGCATGCACAATGAGGAGGCCGCGACACGCTGTTTCCACGGCAGCACTGCAGCCTAATCAGCGCCTTGATGGATGAACAGATCAGCTGGACAAAAAAAACTCTGTCAGCTAAAGTTTCACGTGTATAGTTTTGATAAAGGGCAAAATAAAAACCAAAGAACCGTGAAACCAACCAAATCAGTCAGTGGGACTGGAAGTATGGGGAACTATCTGGTACCCTACAAACATAAAAGTCTGTGCTGACCTGAAACAAACTAAGCAGCTGCTCTCTCTGAAGAAGAGCTAACAAACACTGTTTCAGATCAGCCAACTCCTGGCTGGACTCTGTCCATCTGCCTGGACTTCAAATTGGCTCATTTCAGCCGACTGATGCGTGCTGTCTCTCTCCGCCGGCTTCATCTTTAATAATAAAAAAGAAAACGGAGCAAGAAGAAGGGACCCGAGTTAAAGCGTACTTATTTTCTAATAAGCTGCGTGACATCGTCGCCTCGTACCCTGAAATGAGCGCCACGTCCCAGACTGGTAGAAATGTCTGACATGATCCAATGAGCACGGAGGATCGCCATCACCTTTAACGACCTCGCCGCACCACTTCCTGTGTACAACTGGAGCCAAAGCACCATTTTGCAGTACAATGCATACTGGATTGATTTTGTAGGCTTCATCCACGTACTGTACGCACAGCGAGCAGACGAATGCAGAAATGCACTTACACCTTCCTCTAATGTTCGCTGCATTTGTGCCAATTCCCCACTAACAACCCGGACAGTGTGACAGGTGCTCAGATAAATTCCCCTCTCCGATCCTCGCTGCGAGAAAGCACTTTCAGAGTAATTGGAGGGAAGAGAAGTGGAACAGTCAAGGGCAGGACATCCTTGTTAAAACGAAACTCTCATTAGTGGCCGAGATGCTGATGATCAAACCAAAAGGCTCTATGAGGAATCGTATTTTGTATATTTACACATCGACTCCATCGACTTTCCATTTTCTTTTTAGGCATTTATCCGCCATGATGGTACAGTAATTCATTATAGATGTTGATATTTTCATCTGCTGAGCCCTTTAAATATTAATGCCGGTTCACAGCCGTGTTAAACTGCGGCTTGGCGGCGAGCGCTCGCGGGCAGTTTCACCTTTCAGACGAAATCGTGGCGGCGCTGTACCTGCTGATTTAGAGCTGCTGTTGTGCCTGACATACAGCGCTGCAGATGGTACCACGTTCTCTGCAGAACAGAATAGCCTCAGGTCAAATAATGTACAAGGCGGGATTTTAAAAAAGGTTGGCTCATTGAGAAAGCAAATATCTGTACTCCTGTTGTGTCTCCATTCTAATATTTTTGGAAAACAGCAAATGACTTTAAACCCCCACGCCGCCCCCGCCTCTAAATTAAAACCTACATCCAGAGCAAAAATTCAATATTCATCTTTGCAGGAAACAGCCGGGCAAGTTTTAATTGGCTTTGTTTTGGATTTACAGAAGACATCGCAGGCTTTATTAGCACCTATAAATACACCTTAACACTGCTTACAAAAGCAGCAGGGAGCGTGTCCATCGTCCCTCTGTAAGTCTCAGCAGGTGT
The DNA here is from genome assembly GCF_900963305.1 of Echeneis naucrates. Taxonomy (NCBI): domain Eukaryota; kingdom Metazoa; phylum Chordata; class Actinopteri; order Carangiformes; family Echeneidae; genus Echeneis; species Echeneis naucrates. Next base: position 2,170,902 of record NC_042528.1, on the reverse strand, counting down.
TCTAAATTATTACTGACTATTATTTCTGACAAGCGCCATTTTAGCTGTGCGTGCCTCAGTTGGGAGAATGAAGTGGGAAAGTTTCTCTGTGCTGAAACACCAACAGCATGGACCAGAATCTTCTCCTGCTCATCGGCGTCTGACACTTCCATTCATAAGCTCGCCTCTTTCTGCACTCTTCCAGCTGCTCCTTCTGCCCGATGACTCAAGGCGCTTTCCTGCAAAGCTCTGGCCCCAGACATCGATCGTGTGGGGGAATGGAAGCCTGAGTCAGCGTCAAGAGTCAGCTAATAAGACTGTTTTTTTTTTTTATCCCATTCAGAGTTATAGAGTCTGCTCTGTGGGAAATTTTATATCTGTAATTTAAAAAAAAAGTTTGGGATTGTAGCACCTGGATGAAGAAACAAGCACGACAACCTTCCTCAGCATCATCGATAATAAAGCCTCAACAAACCCTCCTAAAAATAAAAGACAGCATCCGATGTGCACAATGACCACCTCCCACAGTGAGCTTCATAATTACTTTTCATCAGCGGAATGGTACTCGCTGCCAGCTGCTCCACCGCCACTACGCTCACTTTCAGCCAGGTGTATTTCAGCCTTGTTACCAACGGGGCCCTGGAGATGTGTCTTAAAGGTTCAGCACGCTGTGTGTTGTGTTTTTAGTGTCGACATCGTCTGCCTCGCTGGAGGACATCTGGTGGATACATCCAATGATTGCACGATGACTCCTAAAGACTTCAGGGAGCCTCCATTAGGTCCACATTTGTGGATTTTAGTGTGTTTTAATCCCTTTTTGATACATTTTGGCAAAAATTATTAAACGCGCATTGCTGTTCCTTTTAGGACAAATACAAATAACTTTGGTGAACAGCAGGTCAAAATACTTTTAATGGCAAACTAAAGATAATCCCATTTGTTACATTTACAGGTTCATCAGTTTGGTCACCAAAATAGAAGATATTTCATGTCATTATCTATCTGCATTTCTACTTTTGTTGGCATATATTTTAGAGATAAGTCACATTTATATTGTTTCCTGCATCCAGGACCCCTGAGAGGAAATATTTGATATACATGTATATATTTTGGTTAAATGAACTGAATTTCAAAACTTAAGTCTCAAACGTTGTGTAACTTGCACACGCAATGTGGACGCAGGTTTGGCTCCGTCTCCATAACCTTGAGTGGAGGTGGATGATGAATGTGGGTGCTTCTGTCGCTGTGCAGCAGCAGCAGCAGCTATGACTGCCTTTCATTTTTATATAAAATAAAATAAGTGCCAATCATCATTTTTCCAGACTGAGGCAAACTATAATAAAAAAAAAGAGGAACGTCTTTAAAGATGATTTTCTCTTCAGAATGCCTCAGCTTTTCAAAATCATCTCATCTTGTATGAGATTTATATTTTGCAACTTCACATTTCAAGATTGGAAATAAATTAAGTATACATTTATGTCTTGTTGCAGATTTGACCAATGTGTCAAAGAATAAAGAGATGCATCGTATATGGCGTTCACGTCTGCAGTGCTTTTGACTTCACCTGGGGATGACTGTGCTTATTCTAAGTGTAGAGTGCAGGAAGGCATTCATCACAGAGCAGCACAATCAGGCCTCCGAGGCAGCATCCTCGGATCAAAGCAAACAGGCACATTCGAATAAATGAATACATAACTGCAGCCAAAAAGGCTTTACTGGGGACCCAAACTCTGCTGCTGCATCGTGGGGACAAAATGTAAGTGTTTGCGTGCTCCCATCTAACCTACGGGGTCGTAAGGCTAATAGCAACACGCTTGGAAGCGGCCAGTGAATCATCTTCCACCTCTGGGCTCGTGCGGTGTCCCAGCAGTAACTTGAAGTTATATTAAAGGCTGCGTCACACCACAAGTTTCTCATCTGGCTTCATGTTCTTCTCGGATCCCGCTGCGATCGGCTGAGTCAGTGCTGTGGGCGTCTTCTTACAGCGGCGCAGTGAAGATGTGTTCTAGCTGCAGCTCCTGTGGCGTTAGCAGATTTTAATGAGAGCTGCTGAGCTCAGGCTGCCCTTCCATCGAAAACTGGACATAAGGGATCATAATGAGCCGCTTACGCAAAGAAACGACTTCTCCAGCTGCACCACAGAGTGCCAGAGGTCAAGCTGAAGCTAAAAGTGTCCCTCCTCTGAGTCTAATGTTGACATCTGCCTTAATTCAATCTGCCTGGACTTTACATTGCTTCCCTGCTGTGGAACGGATCCGCTGAGAGTGTAAGAGCATAAAAATACTCGGCAAGCAGCTGATGAGCTGGATTCCACTCAGATACGGTCGCAACATGATCCAAATTCTTTGAAAAGGCTTTCTCCAGCAGACGCACAACGAGATCGTAGTTCCACTCATCCCACTCCATAAGAATACACACAGCTGTGTGAAACTGACTGCCAGACATACACAATATAATGACAGATAGTTCCATACATTAAACAGCAAAGCATGACGTTAGCGCCGTAATGAGATCAGGTTGAGCTCCTCCAAAGATGGTTTAGAAATCTTTTTAATCTGTCTAAAGCTAGCCGGAGCTACAGAGATTATATCAGGAGTATCTGGCACAACAACACACACACACACACCTTCATTTTCGTTTTCACCCAGACAGATGGGGACAAATCTTGGCAGAAGTCTGCCTGTCATCCAGGGACGCTTCAAGAACCTGCAGTCAGCGCGTATATTTATGACACCTGTGATTTTTACGTCTGATCTGAGTCAGCACGTCTGGAAGTTCCTGTCCGTCAACTCTTCAGCATCTGAGGAAGCCTGCTCACAGCGTGGCGATGAAGTGAGGACGCACGCTGAAAAGATGCAGTTTAACATGTTGACTAGCAAGAGCTGTGTGTGTGTGTGTGTTTGGTTTTGAGGTGTGTGGGGAGTGAGAACACTAGGAATTCTCTTTGTAGAATTTTTGGGTCGTACGGGAGTATTTTCAACAATCACTGAATGATCCAGTGAAGAATATCTAACGTGTGTGACGTGCGCACACACACACACACACACACAAGCAAAGAGAGCTATCTGTGCTCTAATTAAAGGAGCAACTCAGGAATTTTCCACTTAAAACCATGTTGCATGAATGATGGCATCTTTTCATACCCAGGCGGAAAATTGTGCGTTTTATGACGTACTTTACATTTTTATCAGCTTCCTGCACACAAGTGAATTTATATTTCACACAAACCAAACCGAAGCTAGACAAATCGTGCCCGAGATTAATAACTCTGTTCATGCCCAGCAAAACAAAGTCGCATAACAAAGCTAATGGGCTGCGTTGAATGATTCAGGTTTAAGAAATGCAGCTTGATTTAACAGTGTAATACGAAACAACATTAAAAGATCAGCAATCTCGAATTTCACTTTCTTCAGCAGAAATAATGGAATAATCAGTGTGCGATCTAAACTTCTCTAAACTCTGCATCATCTGGTGAACACAAAGATTTTTCAACCTCACTCCATTTTATCCCAACTCCTTCTCCTGTGCATCCATTGTCGGGGCTGAGTGAATATAAATATCAGGTCACACTGTAATATCTCAGGAACTACGGCCCACACAGTGATGTATGGCATACACTCATTCTACCTGCATATGTTCCTGCAGACGGATGACAGCTGCTCTATGGAAAAGTGTCAGTCTCCTCTTAATCCCTTTTCAATATCTATCTGGACCCCGGCTTAAAAAAAAAATAATGATTTTGTACATTATTAATTATGAATGCTCCTTCAAATCCACAGCAAAGGCACACCAGGCGAGCTAGTTAGCGTCATTCATTAGTTACAGCACATTGATCTGTTTTCCCCGGGATCAATCTATAAGCTTGTTAGGATGCAGACAGCTGCGTGCACGCTCGCTTGTTACAAGGCGGCGAGATGCCAGAGATTATTTTTCCTTAAAAATCTGCAGCACGCTTCATTCATCATTCGTTTTCACTCATCTTCCTTCTCTCTTTATTAGCCTTCACATTTTATAAGCAGGCTGAACGTCTGCTGATTATTCAGCGGTCATAAGAGGTGCATTTATTTTATTAAACCGGCTTTACATTTTTCCTCTCCTCACTTAAAGCTGATTGTTCTCCTCTACTGCTGATCTAACCATGATAATCTTGTGAAGTCCTGCAGTTTGATTAAATGCTCCACAACAGCCTGAACGTTTAACTCCATCCAACTGCATGTTCTTTTAACTCTACCGTTTCCTGAAAACACCCCATTTCTTTTTGCTCTAATTCAAATTTTCTTGGTGAACCGAAGAGGCCGTGTAAAATGCTGCTGAGTACAGAGCAGCTAATAAAGATAAATGGATGCAAAGTAGCAGTGATATCCTTCATGGTGGGGGGGGGGGCAACATATGAATCAATAGTCTGAATGTGCGGATGCCGATAACCATTATCATGTATTGTGTTTGTGTGTGTGCGAAGCCATTACAGCTGATGCATCGGATCCACTTACATAGCTGGACTCGGTGGGAAAGTATAAACTAATGAGTCCCCATATGGACTTTAGGAGACTTCAGTGTTTACATCATCTCTCTCCCTACGCTCTCTACTTGTTTCTCCAATTCACTTCTTTCATGGCAGTTTTCACAGTTTCAGTTAATTATCACACCTTTAATCGGTGATTTGTCTGATGTCGCAGCTATTCTCCACGTAACCGCTCAAAAATCAATGAAAAACCTCTTTACCCGAGCGGAAATATCGACAGAGCCGCCGGAGAACTTGACCAGCCTGCTTCACACGCATGTGCGCAAACAGTTCTACACTTGTGACTTCAAATCCATCAGATGAAAGTCAGAAAAACATAAAAATACAAAAATAACAGCAATTATCACTCAGATCGATCTGAAATATTGAAACGGCACCAACTGAGAGAAAGAATAAGATAAATGAGCTTTACAACAAAGGCAATTCGACTAAATCCCTGATTGGAGTCCACAAAGCGTCCAGGAGGCAGTCTGCAGTTTAATTTCATCGCCATCAGGGATGTGTAGCACAAATAAACCGCAGCCTTTAAAGAGCCTGTTGAGCAGACTCAACTTCGGAGGCGAAGCCAAACGCACTGATGAACAAACGATTTGGTCCAAACCTGAGATTGATCATGATCTTATTATTATTATTATGCAAATTACAGCCATTTTCTAAAATGTGAAATCGTCCTTGTAGCGGAAACCTGAACAGGAAACAAAGCAGATGGTTCACTGCCTTCTTGTTCTGTCCAGTCCAGTGAAGACATTTTCCTCAGTGAATCGTTTACACACATCACATTACAGTTAATAACACAGCAGGTGTGTGGTGGTCCGTATGGTGAGAGGCCGAGAGAGAGAGAAAGTTCTGCAACACAGAAAAAAGTAGGCGAGGCGATGATTTCACACTCCATCACCCAGCGATAACCGGGGTGAAAGGTCAAACCTGTTCCTCTCCGCCTCGCTGTCTCACATCACTCAGACCCTTCTGCCACTTTGTGGATGAAATTATTCTGCTGCATCGTCTCCACATCACATCTTTCATCAGTGTTTATATGACAGCTTTGTCTGTTTGCTCTCAGGCTGACACTGTTGCGCTTTTCCTGTTTTCCGTGTACAAAGTTCTAACCATTTCACAAAATGCAGAACAAAAGAAATGACTGATGATGAACGATTTGACGAGACAACCTCAACAATGAGTGGTAAATAATCCAGTTCAGCCATTTCCCCTGATGCATCTGGCGTTCAGATTTTCCCGGAATGGATCACCTTTCTTAACCTTCCTTCACTTAAATTACCTTCCTGAAAAATGCCAGAAAAGCCCATTTCTCATTTTTCACCGGCACATTTGTCATCATTGATCAACGCTCATTGTGATAAATACACTGCAAAGGCTTCATCCACCATTTGAATGTAAAAGTATTTTTAAACTTCCAACCAAAATAAGCGTCATGTAAATCCAGGCTTTCTGCTCGTTTCAGTTTATTTCCTTTCCTGCTTTTATCGCCTTCAGTTCCCTCTACATCGTCTTCATCGTTTCTTTTTTCCATTATTCTTCCATTCCTCCAGCGGCTGGTCCGCTCTGCTGAGACTGAACCATCTGTTACAGCTCGACAGGGAGATTCTGATGGAAGATTCGGAGAATAACAAATGCTGCTCAAGGTTAAAATGTGCTGTTAAACCTGTGAAAGCCGCAGATGAAAATCAATATTTCGGTGAAGATATGCTCTCAGGGAGAAAAATCTTTTTTTGCCCAATCCAACCAAAGAAGTGTAGAATTACGTCTGAATCTTGAGGAGGTGAGTAAATGATTGTCAGCTCAGCGTCAGATGCCGTCAGACTCGACGGTCCGCTGCTCTCCTCAAGCCGAAAATTCTGCAGAGTCAGAGACAAAGCATGAGCCGGCGAGGTCACAACAAGCTCAGCAGCTGCGGGCACTACTTGGCAGACGGTCAGTTTTTTTAACTACTCTGGAGTCAATGCTGTAAAGACAAACAGACACACTAAAATAAAAGCCCACTCTGAAAACCATTGGACAAATCTGACCAACACTGCTCTGTCGGCAGACGCACAATTTGCCTGCGAGGCCCGAGTCACTCAGATCTTCAGAGAGAAGTGACGCGTTAGATTCAGCGCAACACAGATTTTAAAAAGGAAAGTCTCTTAAACTGTCTTAGTAGTTTTCAGTATTTTCTCTTTTCTATCTGATAAAACATTACGCCTTCATGTAAACGTGCCACGCAGTGACACCGAGCAGGGAGCGTTCAAGGTCAGGTCAAACAACCGCAGGAGAACAGAGAGGCAGCTCATAAATTACAGCAGATTAATTTAAAAAAACTAAATATGATTAATCATAAGTTTACCATCTGGAGCACAAACATCCTGTTTACCGGAACATTTTTGAGTATTTGGAGAACCTTCATTGTGCACAAGAGAAGAAAATCTGATCTCCCTGCAATTAAAACCGGCAAACAGTGACTCACCTTCACAATAACATCGGCTCCTTTAGAGCCATTTAACACTGAAAAAAATAAAAGTGTTGAATAGAATGCACAAACTGAACATTGGCTCCAGCTGATCGTACCCAGAGAAGACAAACACACACATATCCTCCTCTATGTCCCCACACTGGACACACACACACACACACACACACACACACACTTTACTATCCTGCTGCTTTCTTTTTTTGTTCACATCATGCTAATGCATAAAGAGCAGTTAAAAAACAGAGAAAATTTTCAGACCAACAAAGTGGACTTCTCTCTGTTGGGAGTGAGTGTCACTTGTACTTTTCTATTAGACTGCACGGGTTTTCAGTGCAGAGAGTTTATTTTTCAGAGCGATACGGAGGAGTCCGAGGGCACAGGAGCACCGCTCAGCTTCTTCTTTCTAAAAGCGTGTAATGTTGAGGTGACAACTTGAAGGAGCAGAACAAGGAGGGTTAGGTCAGTCAGCTCGGAGAAACGAAGCAAAGAGTGGATTTACAAAAACTGAATTTTTATCTGGTAGCAAAGAAGGAAGGATTGTTTTGCTTCATATTTTGCTGTGAAAACCTGCATTTCCATTAATAAATACCCAGAATGAGACGCTTTTGAAGAGGAAGCTGTGAAATGTTTCTTCCACGTTTACCACACGTTAGTCTTTACGGGGAAAGTCTGACTCCATCTTATGTAACGACACAGTTAATGGCGTTTTTCCATAGCAGAGTCCAGACACTGCCACTCCTCTCCCTTTAATCCAACCAATTCTCCCATTCATCCAAGGTTTGGATAATTTGGTTCTTAGACTATTTATTTCTATCACAGCTGAAGTTTCCACCATTTATTTCTTCCCTCTCCTCGTTGCTCCTCTCCTTCATCCATCATCGCCTCACCTCCTCCTCTCGTCATCACTCCATTTATCGCCCTCACCCGCTCGAGCCATTCACTGGCTCCCTCGCTCATTCACTCCTCTCTGAATTATAGCGTCGTTATAATTCCCTCCGTGTGCTCGAGCTTCATTCGCCGTGCCTCTTCTCCTTGGTTGTGCGTCTCACAGCCGTATTGCCTGTTACTCACTTCAGTCATAAGATTTGTATGTTCTCATCACGAAGTTTTCTTTTTTTAAATCACAATCTGAGCTGAATATCGCAAAACATATGGCGCAATAAATGCAAATCAGAAACGCACACATTGCTTCTCTACATTAGCTAATTGGCTCCACCATCCATCTCTCTCTCTGATGCTTTGCATCATTCATCTACCTTTTCGAAACACTTTCATCCATCTCGCCTCGTTTTTCATTTTCATTCCCCATCCAGGCATATTTCCTGATTCTCCTCCAAAAGAATCTGCTCCCTTTGTTTTTTTGCCACCCATTTCCAATTAAATCCTCTGGTTGACATGTTTTGTATCAAGCTTTCGATGCTAATGTCGAATTTATTTACAAAGCATATTAAAAAAAATATATAAAAAAACCCCCACTGTTTAAAAGTGCTGTATGTTCCACCAAAACATTCCATACAAAAATAAAAGCATTCACAAATATACACCAAGCACGCATAAATGAGCTCTCCCGTCATCTTTATCTGTCTTAGTACTGATCTTTGACTTTGACACTAAACACCCGATTAAATAAATCTGTGAGCTAACAGAGCTAACCGGCGGTGTTCAGCAGTACAATTGAAAATCTTGAGATGGCAATGCTGGAATAACAGGAAAGGACAAACCAGGAAAAAAGCACGAAAGAAGTCTTGTTTTCAAAACAAATGAGATTAATTATTTACAGCCGGTCAATAAAAGCTGAATCACAAATCTGAGCTCCGACAATTTATAGTGAGAAAACAGCTGCTGTGATAAAATGTGCACCTTACAAACGGCCTAACAGCACCAACTCAGTCTGGTCAGAGGACGATAACGTTAATCCCTGCTGGAACAAACGCGTGTTGTCCAGAGAGGAGGCCGAAATGATGGTGACGGTGGTGTGTTTGCTGCAGGTTACTTCTGATCCACTTTGGTTTTCAGTTTTCAGATCGCTGTCACAAAGGTGTCCCCGTGTGCGTTTGGCTCCGAGGCATTTTTGGACAGTGTGAGTCTGAGGGGGGACACAGAGCCTGTCTGATGGAATGAAACTGAGGATGACTCATCCGTTGATCATCTGGTTGACAGTATCAAAGCGTTTCCGCCCCTCTGCAGAAAATATCCCAGCCAGCAGGTGGATATGATGGAGATACTCAGATTAACCACAAATGAGAAGAATGCCTTCCCTACTGTCGTACGCTCACAGACAATGTCATTCTCTCGTGTCCAAGTTGTGCGTTTGTGTGCCTTTGAGCGAGAGAGCAGGACAAACACATTCCTGATTCTCTCAGATTGGATTTGACCGTCCTTATCAACGGCAGCACGGAGTGAAATGGGAGAGAGTGTTTCCTCACCGAGACTGATGGAAAAACACAATCAATCAAAACACACACACACACACACACACACACGGGAGGGGTGGCTGAGCCACCACTTCACTACACAACTTGGACTTGTGTCTGCTGTGTGGACATAAGTGATTAAAAGTGTCATTTTATCTTCTCCATGTGCTTTTCTCTCAGCCTCAGTTGGGTCGACCTCTGCTCATTGATAGTCACGATGAAATTACCGGCCTAATTGAAATGAAATCCTACCTGCTGAATTTTTGCCATAATGGGAATTCTGGGGGGTAAATACCCAGAAGAGAAGACAAACACGCACATATCCTCGGGAGGAAATCACAAAGCCTCAAGACACAAAAGCTTACTTTAGACATTTTCACATTTTATGTTTTGTTTTTTTATTTCTATTTACAGCATGCAAAGTTAATTTTAACGGGAATTCTACGTACATCAACTCCAAGTTGACGTGTGTTTGCGTGTGCGTTCACTTTCTTGAAAGTGGCAGTAGAGGGGAGACAGCAGGCATCTGTCTACACAATCATCCTGTTGAGGGTGAGACACACACACACACACACACACACACACACACCCCGGTTAAACCTCACACTTCTGTTTGACGGGTTGAATCTAACAGGAGAAGACTTTCAGTGTGTGTACAGCAAAATATATCCAGACAAGGAAGACACATACATCACCGACACACACACACACACACACACACGCAAAGGGAACAGCGCCCAGGGCCGTTGTGGGAACTTGGGACCGGGAGTGGGACTCGAGAAAAGGCACCAGACTCGCTGATCAGCTCAGACAGCGCTGCTCAGAATATCGACGTTTTTGTACACAGAGATCCCACCGGGTCTGTCAGCCCTGACACACTGCGAGGCTGATATGGACGCTTTCAAATATTAATATTATATTTAATCCACTCATATGGGCAAAGGATTGCTGAGTATTGAGGGAGAAAGATTGCTGTCTGTCTGCTGTAGTCGAGTGAATTTATTTGAACTTCTAATGTTGATCTTTTGAGTACAATGCTCGCTATCACCACCGAAAAGGTCAAAGGTCAAACGCAAAACAGAATAACTTTGGTGGCAGTTGCTTGATTGCACTCTGTGCAGCAAATGAAGTGCAGAGAAGACGACTGGCTCGTGCAGGTTTTCAAAACATAAAAATGATTTCAGGATTCAGCGTCTAGCTCCTGAAGTCGGAGCTGCTTTACTCATTTTACGTTTCAGCGGACACGTGAATTGCTTTTAACGACTTCAAACAAAATGACATCTTGTAATAACTCCCCGCAGGCCTTAATAAAGCTGGTATCGAGCGCAGTTCCTCTTAAATCAGCCAATAATTGGGAGTCTGACTCCGCTGCCGTTATCCAGTGGTAATCTGGAAAACATGCAGCCTGTTGGATGGTAAACTGATAGCAGCTGATGCAATCGGACAGATAATCATGTTCAGGAGGAAAACGGATGAGGACGAGCGAGAACCTGACAAAGAGCAGGTCCATTTCTGATTTCCTCCTCACCACCTTCTTCTGAGCCGTCTGTGTCTGCAGGCGGGCTACTGCAAACAACGCCACAGCGTCGGGAAGGAAAACAATGATTCAGCCAGCTGTGCTTTTGACACCTGCTCTCTGGGTGAGCATTCATGGACTGGACAGGACTGGACAGGACAGAATGACTGCTGTGGGATGTAAAACCTGAAGTGAGCTTGAGTCAAAGGCAGGAAGTCGGCTGAAGCTGAGAAGAAGAAGAAGAAGAAAAAATAAATCAATGAGCAGGAAGGAGGAGGTTGTTATGTGCATAAATCTATTAAAAAAACTAAATATCAACCAAAAAACAAAACAATATCAGCACAACTCCACTTCACAAAGGTTTGCTTCTGCCAAGGCAGTTCATTTCAATCATTAGCTGAGAGGGTTTAAAACACAGAGAACCAGACCATTAAAAGTACATCACGAAATTGCCCCAACAGTTTGGCTGACACATTGTGGTTGGTGTTAAAAATGGCTCCACAGTAACTTCTGTTCTACACCGTTGTTGCTTCCACCCTCTACTTTATTATCTCATAACAAGACATCCATCTCAAGCTCACAAATGCCTGCGGACATAAAAACTTGCAAGGGTTGGGGTTGTGGTAGTAAAAAGGAGCTCCATGAGGGGAAACGGCAAATAGAAAAATTACCAAATAAAAAAAATAAATAAAAAGTCCAGTGAGGATTTAAAAACAACAGAGCATTATAAGCCAAACACATTTCCCGCTCTGTGATTGGTCGTAACTCAGGGACGTTCGTCCGTGCCGGATTTAATAATCTGTCCTGGATAGATCAGAGTGGAGGGGCGACCTTGAGCTTTAACCTTTAGCCAGCACGTCCTCATCAGGCCGTCCTTGAGGAGAAATGAATTTTGTACATCATCTGACGGCAGAAGTGCCGCTCTGCTTCCATTAATCTGCTGGTGACACTTTCTCTTCCGGCTGCTGTTGAGGTCTGAAGTTTGGAGTGACTGACTGACTGCTACTTTGAGAAGACGTTGGCTGTTTAGTTCCATCCCCCTCAATTTCCTTTTCATTCTCTGTCATCTGCCTGATTTACTTCGCCTCTTGCACCCATGCACTTGCTTTTCTTTTCTCATCAGCCGTTGTTGTCTCCCTTTCATTGATTGCTCTCGGGTCTGTCTGACACTTTGCTGCCTTTTGTTTCTAAACTTCAAATCGCTTTTTCCTGTTAACTCCCCCCCACTACCGTGATTTAGTTTATTTCTGAAGATGCTCAGAGCTAATTTAGCACTTTCATGTTAATGAGATTTACTTAATCGCTTTAAATAATTAGTGACCCAAATGTAATTAATCTAACTAAATAAAAAAAAGCAGAACTGGACTAATGATTTATTGCTAGCTTTGTATTGACTGATGGTCAATGAGTTCGCATCCATGTAGAGAGCTAAACGTCAAACATATACTTTGTTCACACACCTTCACTCCATCTCTTTAAATAACCGATCAGCTGAAATTGCCTCAAAAAGAAAAATTTTAAATCTTTTTTTATTCTTGCCACATCTGCGAAAGGATGCCGCTTTTGTCTTCATGGATCACAAACTGAAAACCTTAAAGCTGCGAAGCGGACTGCCAAAGATCTAAATCAGGAGCCACAGTCTTTCCTAAGCTCTTACAGATACTGTCTGAGCGTTTGCATCATCCTGGCTGGAGGCCAGATGTGGAGGAGATTTAACTGGTGGAGATATTAGCCGGCTGTGCTCTGTCAGGCCTTCTCAATCAATTCTGGAGGAGTGGAAAAAAATGATGTGGAAGACACGGAGGCATGGATGCACAAATGTTCTTTTCCAGTAATTCCCCCGCCGCTGAAAACAGCAACATGGTCCCTTTTCTTGTTTTTGTGCCCCTGCACCAGAAAGACTCCGTCCATCTGTCTCATTACTGCAACAGTTCATTCCCCTGAATCTAAAAGATGGAGGAAAAGTACGACTACACAAAACTAATTTCAGACAACTTCACTCAGCAATTATCACAAATGGTTTAGATCTATAACCCAAAACTACTCAGCAATTCCAGTTTTTCAGTGTTTTTGCATGAAGTGCAGATGCATAATGTGGTCAGTTTCCTTTATCAGATTTAAATTCTTATAGAATATCAACACATCCTAAAAATGCTAAATTTAACTCTCAAAAATGAAACTTGTCAAAAATCTGACAATTAAGACAATACACAAAAAATGATCACGTCACAGCTGTAATCCACAAAGGGCCCAAAGCTAAGGATTTACTTATCACCCTGAAATCAACCTATCCCAGACATGGCAACACTTTATTTAGTCTTTCCGAAGAGTCTCAGCAGACGAGGAAATCAACACAAACCCCAACTACGCTGACAAATCTGTGAATGACAATGGGTGTGACATCATCGAGGGTTAAGTAGCTGTAGCTTAATGGACTCAGCTAAGATGCCTTCATAGAGCGGGAAGGCGGTGCTACACATCGCCTGGCTGGCACTGACTCGGCCGTTGAGAATGTGAAAGTGTCTGCGCGTGTGTCAAACAGCAGACGGATCCCCAAAGAGACGATGTTTGTGGACCACTTCTTAGGAAGAGGAGGAAGGTGAGCGGAATATTGAGCGAGAGAAGTAAAAAGGCAGAGGATGAAGGAAGGAGGAGAAAGATAGTAACAATCAAGGGACCAATGTGAAGGAGGAATAAAGAAGAAATGAATGAACGATGGAGGGCGGAAAAAAATTATAAACGAGTGTAAGAGAAGAAAAGGCGGGGAGGAAGCATTCAAGGAGAAAAGGACAGAAGACGAGGATACACAGGAGGACAGGAAGGGAAAGGAAAGAACACGAGAGGAATCTGTAACCTTCACACATAAACACCACAGAAGAAGAAATCCAGTCATACGACGTGATTGAATTTATGGGACGAGCTCATCTACATTTTAAACTTGTGTCATTTGTCAAAACATAAGGGAATTGTGGGAAGTCTAACAACACTGACACACACTGCCGACGTGCCGGGAACCCGCCGGGCATACGGGGACGGCGTTGTGTGGCGAGGTGTAAAAGTGTGTTGACTTTTCTGTCATGGCTGCCTCATTAAATGACAGTATTGTGACTCGCTTTCCAGCGTGCGTTTGTGTGTCTGTAAAACACACACCAATTTCTGGTGGCCCGCGAGCCTCGAAGCATAAATGAGAGAAACTCTGAGGGGACTCGGCTGCAGGGCGGCCTGGGAATTACACAGCGCCGCCACGCATCAGGTAACGTCACGTCCGGTCATTCCAAAAGGGAATCCATGTTTTTGTTTTGTTTTCACCTTTCGTTGTTTCGCATCCAAACATGAGCACGTTGTTGAAAATGTTGCAGACATGTCAGATAATCATCAGTGACTATGAGGCTCTAAATACGGTAAATATCAGGTCCTACTTTTCCTGCACCATCTCCCTCCACACCACACGTTTCCCTTTGTAACCCAAACATTCCTCCACTTCGGCGTCCGTCTCCGGAGGCGGTCTGAAAAGCAGATCAGACAGGATAGAAACGATGTAATAACTAAAGTTAAAGAGGTGAACATGGATGAGAAAAGCTGAGAGCCGCCGAGCACGCCCAGGGAAATCTACGAGGAGCCGTATGGGACACAATTCACACTTAACCTTCACACTTGCGTATGATTTCAAAAGGACGCTCTGGGGAGCAGCAGCAACACTGTGCAGTTGGTGAAGATTACCTCAGATTTTGGATCAAAAAATCGTGGTGGGGAAAGAACACCGAGCGCCTGGCGTTAACTGTTTTCATGAGATTACAGGAATTTCTCTGACTTGCTGATTGAAAAAAGAAGAAATGCATCATTGAAAATGTTACAGCATCAACGAACCTCAGTCGGCTTTGGGAAGCAGTCAGGCGGTAAAAGAATATATTTTATGTTAATGAATATGGAGCATATTGAACGATATGGTTCCGATGAAGATGTGGAAAACTGTTCGATCTGATTTAACACAGATCGAGTTCACGGTGATTATCAATTAAACTGGACTTGACTGAAGAAGTACTGTAGTAATATGGGCCATCAGGACTCCGCCGTAATGCCATCACAGATTTTATAACTTGGACTTTAGACGTGATAGGAAAATAAATGAAATGTTTCAGAAACTAAACCTGCAAAAATAAAGGAACTAAAGCGTGGACAGTTGAGCATGAACATCTCATGGAAAGACACGCCTGTTTATGGGTTTTAATCCGGACGTTAATTACATATGCATTCATAATCTAGAGATTATACACTGTGGGTCAGATTATAAACGTACCCGTTAACCTTTGGATATTCATTTTCAGACAGAGACAGCTGTACATTATCTGATCTCCACAACGACACTGCACATGAGCTTCATGCTGCTTTCAGAAAACAAATATTTCTATTTTATCCAATAACAAACGGCTGTATGTCTCATGTCTGATTTACCTCCAGCCCCACTTTCCTTTTCGCTCCTTCTTTGTTTCAAATGTTCTAATCACACCACAGCTTGTTTACTTTACTCTCCTGAAGATAAACCACCTTAAAGCTCCTGAAGTCTATCAACCTGGTCAAGGTCTCTGATAAAATGACTGTATAGTTGGTGCTCTGCATTCCTGTAGCCAAAAGGTCGCACCAGCTATGAGAAAACCTTTCATTTATTTCTGCTAAATATTCAGCGATAATGACACAGAACTGAAAGATGCATGAGTGAGTAAAGGTTTGATAATACTTACAGGAGACGGGGCTGACCTGGGATGGAAAAAAATGCTTTGATATGACGTCGGAGGATCAGGACAAAGAATAATTCAATTACTTTAGCTGGGTTTTTATGCAAGTGCACCTGCCAAGGAGATGTTCAGGGGGTTCATCCACAAGAAGCTTCAGAGAATTGTGAGATTATATTTGGCCTCAAAGTTTTGCTTTTCAGCCACTTAAAATCAGCTGCATGTGGTCAAAACGAAAACTGTTTGTAGAGCATGTCTGTAGTTCCACAGCAGTGTGGAGAGCGATAGTCTGCCAAGTTAAAGGGCTTCATTGGATGATGGCAGAAAGAAGGAGCCAGAAAAACCCTGTGATGAAACATTTAGCTGATTAAATATTCTGGAGGAAGGAAAGGAAAAATAGAAAACTCCTTCCAGGATGATAAAAGGTGCCACGCTGGCTGTATGACAGAGGAAATATCAACGTTAACACAGTGGAAAACAAAGAAAAGTGAAAAGGCTCAGAGCTTTCCTTTCTCTCCTCAATGCGGTGAATTATCACCGATGATTGAATCTTTACTACCAGCATCATACGTGCAGATGTTTCTTAATCTGAGCGCAGTGGAGGTTTTATTCTTGGGAGGCTTACATTTACAGACATGACCATTTAAACCATCTGACGGGGTAAAATCTTGAGCACTGCAAACGTTATTTTTATCTGTCAAAGGTGTACTTGAACCATAAAGCGGATTAAGCCCACCGCTGTCCTAAACCGTCATCTGGATGCTGTGAATTTAACACCCAACCTGATGTTAGCAGGGAAACTGAAGCCCATCTGCTTGTTGACAAGCAACAGGATTCATTAAAAAAAAAAAAAAAAAAAAACATACACAACAACATCATTGTCTAATGCATACAAACCAGACAGCTACAGCTCATGAAGTGCTCTTTCCATTCGCAGCTAAGAGCGACCGGACAGTTTTCATTAAAAATTAGCATTTGGTGAAAGTACGGCTCCTATTTTCATCCATTCTGAAGTTGTTTTTCCTTTTTTTTTGGACTCTCAAAATAAAAATGGTTTGAATAAATTATGAACCTCTAAATGTCCAGAAAAAGCACACGTTTGAGACTTGAAATCCCAAATTTTCCCGCACACACACAAAACTATTACGAGAAAGATACAATCAGACCCTAACATACAGCTACTGGGGCTGACCCACAATCAGTGAAGTCGCCCCTCCTGACAGATCTCTGGTCAACTCTGTAAGCCGGGAATGGTTGCTGCTGCTACTTCGCAGGAATCATTCTCACTTAAATCTTCCAATAGTCAGACTGAAGCAATTCAGCCAAATCAAATCCTCGTCGAAGAAAGAACGAAAACAATGGCCCAAACCGTACAAACTCTTACTTTATGTCACTCAAAGACATTCGTGATGTTGTACTTGGCAAAGGAGAAGGGAGTAGTGAGAGCGAGAAGGTCAAATATTATTTTTATGTCGCCCTTTTCTGGACCTTGGAACAATCCCAGTGTCAGAAATGTACCTGCAGGGAAGGCGGGCTTCGGATGACGGTCGATGATGCGTAAGCTGACGCACAAGCCCGCCTCCAACTTTTAAACTTAAGCGCCCATTAAAAAAAAAAGTTGTCCTCACAAAGCTACAAGAGCAGGAACACACACACACTCCTTATTACTCCTCCTGCTTATTTTTGCGCCGGCACAATCAGATTACTGAATGCATGTCAGAAGAGCGGCATACAATCACAGTCCATTTCATCCGCTGAAATACTGGGCTCCCCCTTGAAATCCATTTTCCTCTTTGCACTCCGATCTCATCCACTGCAGTTATTGTTCTGCCCCGCGTTGCCATTCGGATTCTTTTCTTATGGATTGTTTACTCATTTCAAATGGAGCAGAACACACAGTTACACTGCTGATGTATAATATGCATACATATTTCAAGGCTGCTGACCCACGTCGATCAGAGGTGGGACGGATAGATGTGGCATTTCGAAAATGGGGAAGCAAAGTGAGCATGTGTCTGTATGAGACGGAGGGGCATGTTTATGTTCACGTCCAACCGTCCGCCGCCGTTTGTTTAAAGTCAGCTCCAACATCCCCAGAGCCTCAGGACCTTTTCGTCTGTCTGCAAAAACAACCTGCCATCACAAATGAAACTGCCCGTCCAAAATGTCATGTCACCTGTCTGTCCTGGCAGCTCGAGCGTGAAAGAATTTTGTGTAAAGAGAGTGAAAGATAAGATTATTTCACGTGTCATTGATGGTAAATGATTCAGGTGTGCTGATGGATGAAATATGCAGAGTGGAACCACCCCCCCCCAAAAAAAACAAAAACAAAACAAACAAATCAGCGTCAGTTTCATGGTGAGAATTTCAGTCACTGCTCATGTTGGATGAACAGAACGGGAATGTGGAGATGGAGGAGTGAAAATCGTTTGATGACAGAGCTCGAGCCTCGGCAGCGTGACGGACATGTGAAACCAGCAAAATGAAGCCAGGCTGGAGGAGACGAGGAGAAACAGACCATGACTATCGCTTTGCTTGATTCTTCCTCCAGATATTTCTTTCCATTTTCATGCCAATAAAACACTGAAGTGAATTTCTACTTGAAAGGACGAGAGAGAGACTGAGCCACAATGTTTGTTTCAGACTGCCTCTGTTGTTGTGTTGCACTTCCTGGTGATGCTGTAACACAACTGTTCCTCCACAACGCCTCCGAGGGGACACATGCTCCAACATCCCATCGTGGGGGCAAAACGGCCCCTGTTACTAAAAATATTTGCACTCAGTGTGCATTTGGATGAACGCCTCCACCAAGTGAATGGGCACTTGTGGCTCCATCTCTTGGGGGGGGGTAACACAACCAAGCTGCTTTTTTTATCTTGCAGATTATGTCATCAAAAAAAAAAAAAAAGGTGTAAACAAAACAACAACTTAAAATTAAAATCTGGTCACAAAATGACCTAATTGCTTTAATCCTTCCCTGGAGACAGGTGAGGTAGCAGGACGTGAATTGAGTAGAGCCACACACACACACACACACACACACACACACTAAGAGGCATGCATATACACACACATTGAAACACACTGGATGATTTAATTCGCAGTTTGGTGCAGCTATTTGCTGCCGAGCTCGGAGGAGACGCAGAAGAGCGTCAGCAGAGCCACACCCTCTGTGAAAGAAACCCAGCAGCACACACTCAGACAAGAACACACCCTCTGAACAACCCACACACACACACACACACACACACACACACACACACACACACACACTTCTTTACCCTTATATTTTCTAGTCCAAACCAAAACGACAGAACCGGAAATAAAAAGAATCCTGCTCCCTTCTAACGCAGATAATTCTGGATCTGTTTGATTTCACATTAACACGATTCGACATTTCCAGCACCTGAGCATGATTTTGTTTAAATCAGATTTCACCTCACGAAAATATTTTCAAACAATCTTTAAAAACAAACAAAGTGGCCTGAATCACTTGCTGCGGCTGATTTTCGACGGCGAGGTGCGTAAAAACGCAGCTCCGGCTCTCCACAGCTTCAATCACCTGCAGCTACATGATTCAGTCAGGTTTGCACAGTGAAACACACAAACACACACACACAAAATGTGTGTCTTCCTCCACCCGTTGTTCACTTGCACAAGCTCGTTGTGTGTCCGGGCCTGATTGACTGGATTCCCTTCAAAGTTTCGTCTAATCCAAAACGTGCTCCACGCGCATTTCTGATTGCGGTGTCTCAACAAAACAAACAACTTCCACTTTACATTTCAACACACACACACACACACACACACAGACACACACCATGAATGAACAGCTGTGACCTCCACCAGCGGACAGACCTGCCGAGGGCGCACGGACGTTTCTCCCATTTCCGAGCCGGACGTGTCCACTCACCCGTGAGGACGTCGGATCGTTCCACCTGCGTTTTTTTTTTTTTTTTGGTGTGGGGGGGTTATCTCTCCGTATTATAGCCACATCCTTCTCCTTCTTCTCCTCCTCGTCTCTCTGGTTTACAGTATGTCCATGTCTTCTCCTCAGCTGGGGGAGTCTCCTCTTCGGTTTTATCTGCTGAGCGGAACAAAATCAGAAACCCGGAGTAATGTAGGTGTGGATTCAGCTCCGTTTCTGCTGAAGATGGTGTTTTTTCTCTATTTTATCTTTTGGGTTTGTCCCGGACACGTTCTGCGGTCCATTCTGCTCCGGAGCGCACCGAGACGCGTCCTGCACCAACACTGGAGATTAAAATAAAAAATAAAGAGTCGTCCTCCAAGTTCAAGAGCCAAAAAAAAAAACAACAACAACAACAAAGAAAACCAAACACAAGAGCATCTGCCTTCATTCAGTCATGCTGGAAGATCCGTCTCCTTAAAGTTTTATACAGCAAAGACCGGAGAGGAGGCTCAGATGAGAGGATGATAAAGGAGCTGAAGGAGGGGGGGGAGGGAGAGAGAGAGAGAGAGAGAGAGAGAGGATGAGGAGGGAGGGAGGGAGGAAGGAGGGAGACTGCAGACTCCGACTCGCTTCACTGACCACGAGTTGCCTCTGTGGTGAAATCCCCCCAACTCGGCTCAGATTCAAACAAGCTCTTGCAAATTTTTGAATCATTAAGCCCCAAAAAACAAAAACAAAAACCAGCTACACCACAGAGGGCTGCATGAAGGTTTCCTCTTGTTGTATTATTATTATTATTTTATTGAAATAAGGGCTCAGAGGCTAAAACAGCCACTCCTCAGACATCAAATCATCATCATCTCCGAGACAATTAATGTCTGCATGAATCATTCTCACCTGAAAGACCAGAGGGTGTATCTGAATTAAAAATGTCACAGCCATCTCTGCGTCAGACGTCATCTTAAAACTCAGTGTTCACACCCAAACCAAATAAGTGACCGTTCAAACATGAGAAATCAGAAATCAGGGCACAACAGTCAGCACAGAAAGCAAGAAGCCCGAGGAGGCATTTCGAGATTTAAAAGAAAGACATTGATCTCCCTATTGATAAAGACTTAAAATCAATGAAAAGTATAAAAAGGTGGGACCTTTAAGAACGTAAATACAACCTGAAACCGAAGCAGCTTCTCCCAGCTGACCTGCCAAACTACCTTTTTCATCACTCTCACTCGCTCACCAGCTTCATGGCATCGTTGCTTGAAACCTTGTGAGGAAGCGCCCTCACAAGGTGAAAGGCCCAACTGAAGCTTTTCATCCTTTAGCAGGGAGGACGTGCCTTCTTACCTCGCCGTCCACGTCCTGACGGGTCTGAGCCTCTTCACACAGCAGCTGGATCAACTCTTAAACCGTCCCGTCATGCAGAACTGGTCCAAATGTTTGTGTGACCTAAAAATAAATGACACACACACACAGATCAGACAGAGCTAGAATGGAAATTCAAGTCAGAGCTGCATGTCAGAAGTTGGCCAAGTCTGAAGCATCAGGAGAACAGAAACTCAAGCAGCACGATTTTCCTTTTTTAAAAATAAATGAATCAATCCAATTCAAGTCGCAGCATCTCTATGTCACTTAATGTCGTTTTAAAAACTTAGCTGTGTGTTTTCGAACAGTGTGGGTGAGACCTCGTTCATGCTGGTGTCACAAAGCTGTGACACTGACACAGCCAAGCCAAAGAATAAATAAAAGTACAAATCTATATTTCTTTGAATAGCTCAGAACATCTCTGGCTCTGCCCTCAAGAAATGTTTGAATAACTAAGACTAATCTGCAGTCTGTTAACTTCCCCTGGATAAATAAAGGTTTAATCATATCGTCGCCTGCAGTGTAGCTGGTTTCATTTTCACTGGCTGGGGACCAGACCGAAAAGAAATATTCACGGCGCTTGATCACAGCTGATTGCTGATAACAGAATCAGGAGCAGAAGCGCTTGTTTCAAAGTAAATGGTTTAAATATCTATGATGCTTCAGTTCCCATGTATTACTACTCCGTTGTTAACTTCATTTTTTGCAAAGAATCAATATCAATCTCAACCCTCTGAAGTGGGGAAACAAACATTTGCCTGTTTAAAGCAATTCAAGGCATCTCAGTCATTTTGGCCCAGAGAGCTTCTTAAAGTATTTATTTAGGTGACCTGTGAGCGACTTCACCTTCGATTGATCAGCTGCATCTCCTGTCTATTCGCTCTGATTTCCCCTTGGACCCCCGATGACCTTATGCCCTTTTGTCTCTGCCAACACAAATGCAAAAAAATAGCAATCACTCAGACTAGTTTAAAGGCAACACTGAGATAGCTTTTAGGTTGAACAACCCCATTAAACAGGCCATTAAAACCCAAAATAATGACTTTTTTGGGGGGGGGGGATAAAGGCTCTAAAATGGCACCATAATCCCATAATGCTTAGCAAACCTCTGGGATGCATCACCGCCATAAAAAGAAAGAAAGGTGACTGTCTGGAGTTGTTCCTGGACGCTGAATGCATTAACCAAACTTGCAAAGAGATTATATTTCTCTTTTTGTGAGATAATGTTGCTGCGTTCTCCTTAACGCCTGAAAGGCAACGCGTTATAGACATGAAACATGAGCATGACAGATTTATACAGTTTAATCAATATTTACAAATGCTCTGCATTATACATGACAGCAGGATGACCACTGTCACTGAATATTTCATAGCAAGCACATTTATTATGTCGTTGCATGGACTTCTTCATGGACTGTGGGTGTGAAAAGGGAACATGGACTGATAAAAAGATAACAATTTTTCCTAAAAAAAATAAAAAAAAAATAAAATCATTGCATACAAATTTTGTCTTCAAAAAAAAAAAAAAAAAAAAAGAAGGTGGTGGTTAAGTTTTAAAACGAATCCTGCTGCAGGTACCATATGAAAATGTCTGCAAGTGTCATTTCCTTGAAATGAAATGCTAAATTACACCTCTTAAACAAAGAGCTCTGGCTTCTTCAGTATCAGCAGCATCTCCTTCAGAGCCACGATGATTTCACCGCCTCTCTCTCTGATGATATCCCCTTTGTTTTGATCAAGCAGAGCACCTTGGATTTGGTCTACACTGATTAGAGATTCAAAGTCAAATTATTCTTAATAAATTCTAGACTCAACAAAGAACAGCTTTGTGAATTTAAAACTGTAGAAAAAAAGGTTAAAAATCTGCTTTTAGCATTCTGGTGGCACCAACAAAGTCAATATGGAATTTAGATATCTGAACTTTGAGAAAATGTGTCCCACTTGAAGGGTTTAATGGGAATGAGGGCTTCAAGGGTAGAATTAATTATGTTAAATTTCATGTCAATCAATCCCTAACCCTAACCCAACAATCTAGATATTTCACAGAAAAATGTAAATAATTAATGCAAATTAAAACAACAAAATATGAACGTAGGAGTTCAACCTGTTGTACTATATTTTCTCTGGCAAAGCTTTTTGTGTCCACTGAGGATTATCTGAGCATACAAAGAAAAGCAGAAACGTAAAAACAGATCTGAAGGAAGAGGAAGCACAGAGCCAGGTCAAAACAAAGGTCAGCCTCAAAGCCACCTGAGGGAAATACAATCACGCAAGACGAAACAAAAACAGAAAAAGGTAACGTCATTTTCACAGCTCCGTCTCATTCTCCCTGAGAGGAACAGACAACGTTCACACAGATCCAAAGAAATGCTCATTTCGCAGTTGAAACGTGTCCAAATGTTATCTCTACTTTGTTATGAGTCCGTCCTTTGCTGCTCTGTGATTGCTGCATCTGAAGGCTCCCTCTAAGTACATTTCTCTTGACATAAGTGGCCGAGAATAAAAGCGGCATTAGTGGAGGTCAATGGCTGATGCAGAGGCCGCTAATGTGTCTGATGGGGAAACCGGAGAGAATAAAAAAATGACACGAAGGCCTGCCTGTGTGGAGGTGATGCACCTCAGCAGAGACCTCCTTCTTTTCTTATTCTGCCAAAGAACGGTTTAAGCTCTGAATCACAAGCAGATGGAGAAGTCTGGAAGATTTAAGGGTATGAAGGGAACACTTCCTGTCTGCTGTTCAAACGATCTCACCTGATGAAATGACTTATTTCAATCCCTTTTTTATTCTAGATGTTCGACAAGCTTCCGTCCTGAACCACCTTCGTCCCAAAGAGGGAACGCTGATGAGCTCTATTCGCAGCACACTCCAAAGGGGGCTTCAGCTTTGAGCATCATTGTTTTGTCTATCCACCCGCTGACTTTTCGCTCTGCTCGAGGTCATCATGACACCAGAGTCCCATTTTGTCTCGAAGGAGAATTTCAATTGAAAGTGTCACCAAATTCCCCACACAGTGCAAACAATGAGATCAAGATGACTTTGGGTTGAATTATTGGTCTTCTTTGGAATACTTGTAAGCATAATCAATCACGTTAGAGCAGCACAGATCGGCCTGGGCTCACCTTTAATGTTCCTGCACAAAACATGAGACAGTCCGAGGAGACACAGGGCAGGTGGTGAAGACAGAGTGTTTAATTATCCGGTCCAAAGTGGCAGACAAGGCGAGCAAATCCAGTCAGGGGGGAAAAAATACAAAAACCAAGATCCTGATAGAGTTAAAAACCGGCAAACAAAGTCTGGAGAGCAGGAACACAGACTGACAACTAACAAGGTGCAGGTGTGTGGGAAGAACAGGAAGTGACATCAGACACTGTGAACAAGGACCGAGACTACAAAATAAAACAGGAAGTGGACACACAGCGCCTTTGATGCTGATTTTTGACTTGTCAGACTTCAGAGTCCATGTTTTAAAAACATTCATGGTGAAGTGAGAGAGAGAGCAAGATAAAAAATGAGAAGGACTCACAGACGTCACTGCGTGTGTGGCTAAGTGACCTCCTCTGTGAGAGTCAGTGTGTGTTTCATTTTATTTATCTATACATCGAAAAGCAAACTAACTAGTGATGCAGATTTTTTTCTCCTAAATAGCCGATAAAAAGTCTGGTTTATATGTTTCACCAGGCTGAAGGCTTTTCTCAGCATTCCCCATTTTGCAGCAGTTTTATTCGCACACGGTCTCCTGCAGGCTAGAAACGTTTCATTTCGTCACTTATGAGACTTTTAAGCTGTGTGGTTGGCAGCACGATACATCTCGCAGACTTAATATCCACATCCTGAAAAACATGGTGACAAAAACCTCCAGTAAAGAGCATCAACTCTTACTTTAACGTAACTTTTACTATCAGAGAAGTCACCTTCGTTCTCAAGGTTCACAACTCTAATCTAACTTTTTTCCACTTTCCTTCATCTTTTCTTTCAGCCAAATCATCCAACTTAACAGCAGGTAATCAAGAAGAATGAGACGGAGAGGAGATAAACTGTGGAGATAAATGTTTTCTTTCTGTTGAGGAGGGAAAGGCTCAGTAATTCATCCATCTGGTTGTGGCTTGAGATCACAAATCACTTAATAAAGAGTATTTTTTATTAGTGATGAAGCCATTTTGCCCCTCAGGTCGCTGACCTGTAGGTAAATGTTCACGTTCTACATCCGTCAGCAAGCTCGCAAAGGTCACAACCGCCGGCATGTCAGACATGGAAGAACGGGAAGTCGTGAGAGGTGGCCTTAGGAATTTGAATTTTAAGTTTCAAAAAAAACTTTTGGGGTTTTCGTTTGCCTCCTTCATTTTCCTGTGCTGCTGCTGTCGCATACAATCATGACAGAAGTTTTTTTTTTTATATATAATGAGCAGCCGAACACTCAGATTCCATCTTTCCCTCCGAATAAAGGCCGCGTGTTTCTCCTCTGAGATTTTCTGAAAAAAAAAAGAAAAAGAGAAAGAGAAACTTTGACGTTTCTAAACGAGATGTCTCATTAGGTGATTCCTGCCTCGCAGACGGTTCACAGCCCGCCCCATTAAGCGTCTCCTGCAGTGAAAGGAGTCCCTGGTCTCTGTCTGGGGGTAAAAACCTGTAAAGATGAGAGCTGACTCAACAGCAGCTGAGTCTGAAGCTGCACAGGAACTCTGGAAATTACTATCAAGATGTGACTGGATGCCCGCCCATCATTTGTGATTAATTTCTAATGATCACACACATCCAGGGTGTGCGAGTCCCATATGAGTGGAAATACTTCGGAAACTTTGAGTCTCAGGAGAGAGATTCCGGACAGTTTTTAACCCCATCGATATCGATGAGAACCTTTCAGTTTGAAAGGAGCTCTTTCCAAACCACACTGGTTTTAGCTTTCCTGATTTTACTGGACACGTGCTAATTTCCCCGCTTGTTCAATCACCTGGAGAATTATTAGTGAGTGTCGATCCTCCGTCGAGCCAAAAGTTTCATCAAAAGCAGATTTTCACAAAAGAGAAAAATTACGCCTAGAAGGGATGGCCATCATCTGGCAGTGAAATGGGCTGCTGCACCAGCACAGACATGTCCTTCATTGGTAAATCAGAAAAATCTGACCGGAAGCTCTTCTGGTTATTCAAATGGATTTGATTAGCAGCTCACGTAGGCCCCTCTCATGATGTTTGCCTCGTAAAACACACTCATCCTTGTGACTTTGCAGCGTCTGACCTTGGAGTTAATATTACCTAATATGAGATTTGCTGGGAAATTTACAGCACGACGTTGAGATGTACGTGCATGTACAACTCAGACATGCTGAGTGTGAGAAACACAAGTTTTCCTTCTTTGGAAGTCAATGGGATCTGAATCTTTGGAAGTCTGGAGCTTTGTATGGCACACAGGGGACGACACGTCACACAAATGTGCGTAGACAAATACAAACACACACATGAGACAAAAAGAGACAACTTGTCAGCAGTCTATTTCCCCTCAGGAGTGTTTTTTTTATTATTTTTTTACTGACAGTGAAAAGACAGAGATGGAGGTTGAATTGCAGTGACAGAAGAGCCAGCCTGGAGAGGAATTTGTCTTTCTTTCCTCTTTCCAGTCGAAAACAGCGGCCTCTTGGTAACACTCACACATACATACAAAACAGGCACACAAAATAGAAATTGAACATGAGGCAGAAATTAGAAGTGTATTCTTGCTTTGAGCGGTAAAATGATCTCTGCGCTTTAATTATCGACTTCCTGTGTTTCATTTTGATTTTCCTGCGTCGTTTCTCTTTCTCCCAATCACACGTTTGGGAAATATGACGGCGGGTATCAATTTTGTATGCCGGTTCTGTCCGCGGGAGCCCGCCCAATTCTCCACGTTGGACACACACAAAATGCACACAAGTTAGAGACACAGTTTTCAACAACACACATCTTTACATGAGGAGTGCGTTGGGACTGCTTTATATTGTAATGGGCTTTCATACCAGCGCTGAACTCGGTAACAGGTTTCATGTTATCAGAGGGAATTATGAGAATAAGCAATTTGACGGCTCCCGAAATGACGACACACTCAGGACATGTAGGTTTCTAAATGAATGACGTGCAGCGGCGTGTGGAAGATGATTATTATGCAGCTCATCAATTCGGTAGTGACTAATGCACCCAGAGAGCTCCGGCGGCGAGTTTATGGTCCCCGACATTCGCCAAATATGAGCCACCATCCAACGTTCATTACTGTCATCTGTCGCTTGACTTTGACATCTGATCTGTGAGATCAGATCAAGGAAACGACGCGGCAGAGGATGAAGTGCTGGTGGAGAGAAAACAGCCGAGGCAGCTTTGAGCGGTGACATTTTCTGGCTGACAATTGATAAGGCAGTGGTGTGAAATATATTTCTTCGGGGTCGAACTGCTCCCAAAAAATGTTCTCTACGAAGTCAGACAGGGAGCAATGTTGGCTTTGAACTGAGTGAAGAATTCTTCTGCACCGTATCTCGGCCTCATCGCCGTGTTCGCTTCGGTGTCTGACTCTACTTTCTTGTTAAAACCGAAGCTTAAGAGCTCTTAACACCAAAGTCTGAGTTTCTACAGCAGCTGACATCACCTGTTACACTTCACATCCCCCATGATGCCTCATCAGCTGGCCTCCCGCTGACCCCCGTCTCCAACATCATGGCATATTTGGAGAAGAAAGGAGTAGTTAGCGCGATGGGTGACGGGGAGCGGATCCTGACGAGCGATCTTATTTTATTTAACAAAAAAAAAAAAAAAGATTTTCCATTTACAATTGCATACGGCTGATGTTTCTGCCATTCAGTTCGTTCAAATTGTCTTTTCGGAGCATCTGGTCTTCACCACATGACGCCGTATAAGATTTTGGGCTCTGTGAATAAATCAGCCCACACATAAGCGTCTATATACACATTTCCAGACCATTTGCTGTGTATTTATATGTGGACGGACCTGCTGTACATTCCTCTTTCCCATCTGCTAACAGTTTTCCCGACACCGGGCCGGAGCAGTATGGAACACTGAGAACGCAGAATGTCTGACTCACGCTGCCCGATTTTAGATTTAGCTGCGTGACCACTTTAATAATAGAAGCAAGAGTGTTTTCCGTACCATTTTTCAAATATCAACATTGCATCACACCAAAACTTTGAAAATAAATGTCCCTCACAGCAGGCGATGCTTACTAAAGGAGAGGAGTCAATGTGCAGTAAAAACAATATTTGAAGTGTTACTAACACATTTCATCTGTGTATAGTGAAATTATGGTCAATGGCATGCAAGCTTCTTTTTTAAGAAGCTCAGTGTGTTGCTTCAAAGTCAGAGACACGGATGTCAAATAATTAAAGAGTTAAATGATAAAATTATTTAGAAGATGAATTCGTACATTGAATTTTGGATTAATCTGAAAGCTGTAAGTCTCCTAGCTTTGGACTAACTCGCTCCGTGCTTCGATGCTTCTCATTCATTATTTAACGTTCGATGTCCCCGAGTGAATCATTAGCTGGTGAGGATGTTAACTTTGGGATCCGTTTGCATTAAATTCTGTCTAAAAGAACATTTCGATTCTCGTTTTAAAATGAATCAAACTCCGCCGCCACCACCCAAAAAAAGGAATAAAAAAAATCCCAGCAGACATTAACTTCATCACCGACTCCTTTTCGACTACCCACGCCTGATAAATCCTGACAGGTTTAATACCGCTGGGTGAAACTGACAAACCGGCTTTAGTCTGCACCCATTTGAAAAAGGGCTTATTGTCACAAATGCGAGGACGGATTTCAGGTGTTGCATCTTTCATCTTTCACTTGATCATTAAAATGTATTGACAAGTCACAGATATTATTAGTGTGAGCGATAGGTGAAATCCACAAACTGTCCACATTTAATTTTCAAGACAAATCCAATGATGCCCAATAAAAGCCGCAGGTTTGGTTTTACTGAAAGTCACACAATCCCTCGGACTTCAGGAGGTTTAAAATGCGTTGGCGGTCTCGTCTTCACTTTTTTAGAAGTTCCTGTTCGGTGTGAGAAGCTGACAGAAGTCACTCCAAGGTCTTATTGTGAGAAAATCCTTTTCTTTTAATCAGGGAGATAATTAATTGGAGGTCAGTCAGGCCAAGTTGAAAGAATGGAGGAGGAAAACCGCTCGGGGCTAATTAGATGTTTTCAAAAAAGATGAAAGTCAGAAAAAATCTCCAAAAACACCAAGACCGTGTTTTCTTTGGAGGGCTGGAGGAAAGTTTTGACGGCTCATGTCATGTCGACGTACTTTCGTGTCTTCGAAGTACAGCGAATGGAACATATTTAATTCATCTGAGGAGGTAAAGTACACAAATAAATAAATAAAAGTTATGTTCGGTCGTGGATAGTTTCACTCCGAGAAAGTCGTAATTTTCACCAAAAAAGAGATCAAAAATGAGGAATCAGTGAGGCATATTTATGAGTCCCAGCGTAAAATGAGTTCTGACTTAATCGGCTCTGCGGAGGTTGATCTCACTGATGATCATGATTAGAAGACAGTTTAGCCAGATTTCAGATGTTAGCTAAAGGGCTACACAGCCTTTTTACCGTTTACATCTCACATTGTGTAAAAGTCAGAAATGTTCAGATGTCTGGAGCGTTTAATATATAGAGCAGTTTAACAGCCTAAGATCTGCATTTTTAAAAAGCAAAAATCATTGCAGTGAAGTTTTACGTCACCTCCCTCAGGCTCGGTGGCTGCAGGTGGGCAGCTTTGTTGTGACGTCACAAAGTTACAGAAGTTCTGACGGCTGCTTTCAAGGCTCAGTTCCTGAATACAGGCTGGGACCTTTTCTCTGTAGATGGAGTCCTTTGATATTTCCGCCGCATTAATATAGAACCTGGATTCATTATCAAAGCACACATGAACATCAGACGTCATTCAGCAGCAAAGATCTCGTCCTTGACGAGCTTAGAAGCGACTCTTTTGCCGTGTTCTCGATGAGTTAAACGTACCTACAGATTTAAAAAGGAAAGGAAAACCAGGCTGTCTAATCAAACCACCTTTTCAACAGCTACAAAAACGTTTAACATTAACATTTAAAAAGAAAATGTGAACCAAGCAGCCTGTCAGACCTTCAGCTCTGCTGTAGCTTCATATCCAGTTTTCTCATGAAATCGTCTGTAGCTGCCATGTGAGCAGACGATACTGAGAACATCCTGCAGAAAGTCACCTTCTCATCATATTTTATTTAGGACATTTTCAATCTAAAATTGCACATCTGTTTCCAAGACTTGGACCAGAAGTCGTTTCTACCTCTTTTCTCTCTTTATATTCAAAGATGCATTCCTTCACATAATTCAACTCTGTTTGATCATGAGGTCATTGGATTTATTCTGTTTGCTTCGTCCCGTTGCAGCGATTCATTCAGCTCATTCTTCAGGGTGAAAATATAAATATTCAATGAGCTAAAGAAACTAACTTAACGCACACACACTCAAAACATTATGATTCTGCTCATGGGTCCTCCCTCCTTTGTTGCTGTTTTCACAATTTCCAATCTTTTCCACTTTGCAGCCAAGATGGCTGATGGCTGAAAATGGTTTTTCAATTTTTCCTCCCCATTTTGAGCAAACCGTCTGCTCATAACGAGCTGCATGTCGCCGTGTTCGTCCATGTGAATGGACTAATGCGCTCAAAATTGAAAGTCTAAGAATGGATGCACACACGTCTCTTTTCTTTCTTTTTGGTAAAGGGACGTGATTAATGACAGGCGAGACCGGCCGGGCATAATGATACGTCAAAACATAATTTCTCATGAATACTGGGCTGCAACACAGTCACACACAGACAAACACAAAGAGCAGGAGCGAGCTGCAAGGAAACTGAATCATGCCAGCGAAGACTTGAGGAGCAGAGGAGAGGAGGAGAATAGGAGAAATGAAAGAGAAACCTGCTGGCTTCTCACATTACTGTCCAACGCAAGCTGCGTCTTTCATGAGCTTATAAATAATAAACAATATTTCATTAGCTGCACATTTTAATTTCAACAGG
The DNA here is from genome assembly GCF_900963305.1 of Echeneis naucrates. Classification (NCBI taxonomy): domain Eukaryota; kingdom Metazoa; phylum Chordata; class Actinopteri; order Carangiformes; family Echeneidae; genus Echeneis; species Echeneis naucrates. Next base: position 2,139,972 of record NC_042528.1, on the reverse strand, counting down.
CCTGAGCTGAGAGATCAGAATATAATCCTTTAAGCAGCTCAGTAGTGAAGACCGTCATCCATCTAGCGGTCAATAGCTGCTCTCCGGCCTCAAGCCTCAACATCATCCATTAAGCACAAAATAATGGTGATTGATCGATATGTGACTCAACAACACTTTGCCATGTGCCAGCACAACTGAACTCTCTGCCAAGCAGCGCGAAACCAAACTGCATCTACAGCGCTGAACTCTACAGATTTCCACATCAGCTTGACAAAGTCAACGACTTTTATTCTGAATGGGCTCCTGTGCAGCGTGTCCACTCCCTCTCTCTCTCACTCTCTCTCTCGAGTGATTCATGAAACAAAAAGAAAAATCCAGATCAAAAAAGGAGGAACAAAAATGGGCTATGCAGAATAATAACAGCCGTTTGCAAAGGGTGCTTGGCTGCAGTGTCCTCGAGGCACAGCAAGAGTCTGCCAGCCTGGCTGCATCATCAAATGTGGAAATGCATTTCAACTGAAGTCCGGCTGTTCACACCAGCGTGCGCAGCAGAGAGAAACAAAAAAACAGAACCTCCTGTCCTCATCCTCATAATGATCCCACCCTGTCTGACAAACGGCAACAGAGCTTGACGGCTCTTGTTCCAATTCTTCGATGATTACACCCCAGTGTCCTCCTGGGATCATTCACACGAGGTCTAATGTATGACCGGTGGAATTATTGGTTCATCATCGTCCCTCTCGTTTTCTCCATGGGCTGAAAAAGCTGGATTCAAGAACGGCTCAAACTTAAACTGAAAAAAAATAAATAAATGGTCATCATCAAGCGTCACTTTTCTCTCAGGAGAAATTTAATATGTGGGTCAGTTTCATCGACACGTGGTGGGAACCGAGTGATGAAATGTCTCCTCAGTGAAATGAAATCACACCGCTCACACCTCGACACAAAGATTTCCCTCAAGGTCACACTTTGGGAGACAGTTCCTAAATTTAATTGGTGTTGTGTGCAGTCCTGTTGAATCTAACACATTGGCCAAGAGAGGAGAGGATTTCCAGGAATGTTTCATTTCATCTCATTTTCAGATCCCCTGGATTGTCACTACCTTACCTTCATGTTGAGTGGATTAAACATAACCTGGTGTGATATTGGAAAATATTTCTCTGAACCCCTCCCCGCCCTTCCTCAGGAACCTTCCCCCTCTCCATCTCTAACTCATGTATGCAATGAAGTAACGACTAATCCGCGGGTGCAGCGAGTGGGTGGATGTGTGTGTGCGTGTCATGAAACCACCACCGGGGTCAGACCACTGGGGGTAATCCCTGACCAGAACCAACTTCCCCAGCTTTCCTTGTGAGTAATCCCTCTCAACGGTCTCCATTCAAACGAAGGAGCTGCAGCTGCACAACAACATCATCATCACACCCCCTAAAGTGTGTGCTCCTATTTTGTAGTCGGTAGTTGGAAATTCCAGTCACCCCAGCAGTTCTTACCTCAGAGGCTTCCTTCACAGTCGGCAGGTAGAGGTGGTTTTAATCCTGCATCACAGACCTGGGCAGCAAAAAGGAAGACACAAAGAGGAGCGGTTTATTTAGCACGGTGTATTTGGAGTGTTCATTATTCAGCACGTTTTGTTCTCCAAAAGGATTCAAGATCATTCTAACTTCGGCGTCCATCTTGGCGTCCCTGCTTTAAATGCACAGCTGGACATAAAATATGTAGAAATATCCTGTTAAATCTGATGAAAAAATTATGAAGCGTACGAAGAAGAAGAAGTCTTACTGAGATCAAACATAAAGTAAGAAGACGTCTTTGATGATGAAAACCACTGCTGGGTATCAGCAGAGAAAATGACAGCAGAATGATGGTATTAACATAATGCAGAGTTATGGTCAATTTGTTTATAAGATTATGGATCGCTCTGAGCACTTCAGTCTGTTTCTCTTTCTTTTCCAAGATTTAACAAAGTGATCAAAGGCTTTCTGCCCAGTCACAAGATTAATATAATTCATATTCAGCCTCCCACACTCCATCCTGACGTCTCATTAAGGGACGTCAGGACCCGACTGGAAGCCTCTAAATTTTTTATATATTTTTTTTTTTTTAAGGGCGAAAAATTAAGTAATGACGGCGTCCTCCAACTCGCCCCCTTTGAAGCTGAAAGGAGACAGCGGGAGTGAACAGAAACATTTCTCCGTTTGAGAATAGACAGAGGGTCGACTCTTCCCACACAACAACTCGTCATAATATTTGAGCTGCGTTCAAGAGGGATAAAACAAAACTGAGCGCTCATCTGAAATGACAATTTCTAATTACGAGTGTGCAAAAGCGGGACCATTTAATGAACTGAACAGCAAATACACACACAGAGACTGATGACTCTGCAGGCCATCACAGTCTGGCGTCACGCTGGATTTCACAATTTAAGACACTGTCATTGCCAAGGCAAGTATTGTGGTGGTTCACCTAAAACACAAACGCACAACACTGTTTCAAGGTAAACAAAGGAAGGTGCTTATTCAACCTCTCTTTTGTCTTGTCTGAAGAGTCAGGAAACAAAAGTAGCACCATTTAATAGAAAGGCAGCTCAGATAGGATTGAAAACTTTGCAAATCAATGCATTCTTTGCAAGGTCCCCCATTTTTATGATATTTTTTACTGTATAAAATAGCTGGACTCGGTAACACAAGATTGAGCTTATATATTAATGGCATGTCGTTATTAAAAATGTCAAACAGAGCAAAGAGTTGTGAGTCACATACAATACAGAAATAATGTTGAAAAGCAACTGCAAGGTCATCATTTACAGATTTAAGATGTGCACACTTTGGTTTGTGCAGTTGAAGGATGTCCAGTTTCACAATGAACACAACACTCAGATTATTTAAGACCCAAGGACACAAAAAGAAAAGAGAACGAAAGAAAGGAGGTGGAAGAAGACAGCACATTCATCTGAAGAGGGGAATTTTCACAGAAAGGATTCTGCCAACCACGCTGAGAGCAAATGAAGTAAAAGCAGAAGTGGATCAGAGAGACAGAAACACAATGCTGGCAACTGATAGGAATGAGCATGTTGCAGGGAACAAGCTGTAAGGCAGAGACAGGATGGGGGGAAACAAAGAGAGAACAGCCACAGTCTCTGCTGATTCCTTTCTTCACTTCTCTGATATGTGAAATAAAATATTAAGGTTACGTTTGAATTCATGAGCATGTAAATTAACATTAAATGGCCCGATGAGAATAATAATGATAATTCTGTAGAAAGGTGGCTAAGATTTAAAACAAGTTTTGTGTAAACTCCTGGTTGCTTTAGCCAGCTCACCAGCTGAGATTAAAAAGATTTTTTGTTTTTTGAGGGGGAGGACAGGGCGAAGGTGGCGTGCCTGTTTGGGAATCAAACAAGCAAAATAAAAACCTGATAATCTGGTCTAAAGAAGGAGCAACCAAACAACAGGAAGTGGCACACACCGCTAACCTTTTGTGTCGAGATGAAAGTCAGCTGCGGTGCAGCATCTTCCATGTAAATCCAGAAAACATGAACTCAGCTCGGGCAGGCTTGTTATGGTCGAGAAGCTCGTTCCTCATTCAGTTGATTGGTCACTTTGGAGGGAGAGAGAGAGAGAGAGAGAGAGAGGAGGAAATAAATTTAAAAACACTGCCCACGCCTGGCACACAGCTAACACCGCAGCTAACACTATCTTACATCACAGGGCAGAACTGATGGAGCACATCATCCCAGGGTGCATCAGAAGAGGTGCACCGCTGAGGCGTGCACTCGATGGCATTTAAAAAAAAAAAAAACAAAAAAAAAAAAAGCCACAACACCACAAGCTTCATGACTTCCTCTCTGTGAGGATGGCTGTCATCTTCAAAGTGCTGGAGAAGCTTCAGAAACCAGAGGTTTGGCCTCAGGTCGGCCCTTCAATGCCTTCAGCCTCATCTGCAATTAGCGTTTTGCTGTTTTCCAATTGTGCTTTTGGAGCCGGAGTGCTGCAGCACTCGGTGGGCAAACGTGCTGAAGTAACGTGTGTATTTTTCCAGTTGTGTCTTCTGACCTCACAGTGTTTTTTTTTTTTAACTGATGTTCATTAAAACGCATCGTTCATAAATAATCTAACTAATTTCATCCACCGTTACCTTCAAAGTGCCCAAATGAAAGTGACAATTTTTGGCGTTTTTGTTAAATCTTTTTTATTCCTTTGCTCAACTAAGTAAAAACGAAAAAAAAAATAAAAATAAAATCACATTTGTCCTTCTGTTAGAAAACTACAGCCATCTCTCCTCTTTCTTTCTGCTTACCTGATTAAAGTTTGAACACAAAGTCAATAAACATTGTAAGTGCTTCTACAAGGACACGGCCAAAGCTTTGCAGGCTTTTCATCCTCTCACAAAGGAATTGTTGTGCTAACGGTTTCTTTCTTGTCCTCATTTAACACGATATTGAGTTTTTGCCCTCGTGGGAAAAAAGCTAATTTTAATTAGTCAGGCCGCATTAATAGAATGAATTATTTACCTGGACGCAATAACTCATCTGCTCACATGGTGAAATGCACACACATTGACACAAACGTACACACTTCTGCTCCTTGTTGGATCAACAATGGCTCAATTTAACGAGGAAGGCTCGCTGCGCTGCAGTAAATCTCTGCTGTGTCCTGAGAGGGTTTCTCTGCTCGGTCTGTTAATGGCTTCCAATCGCCGACGTGAACGACTGGATTGATAAGCTGAAACAGAAGTGGGGTGTTTAAAGTAGTGTGTTGCTGAATCAGCAAGCCTTTTCGCAAGCAAACCAACGATTTAACAAATAGCTGTATTTAGCTTGTGGTTTTTTTTTTTTTGTTTTTTGTTTTTTTAAGTTGGATCGACTTGTCTTTGTTTTTGGAAAATAATTAGTTGGGGAGGAGACTAATAATCCGAAACCTGGACCACTAACACTCACACAGCACGAACAGACTTAGTTGTTTGCTTCTCGGGCTCACCTTAAGGAGAATTTAAGAGTAACAGATGTGATCAGGTAAGAAGAGGCCCTGAATTGGCCTTTATGCAACCGAGGTGTTTGGCCCAGAAGACAGTCCGTCCGAGTTCAGAGTTTCTCATTTCAGCTGCACATCGGGTGGAGAGCTGTTAGTGCTCCGGCTGCCCGAGGCTGCTCGAGGTACAGGTTAACAGATTTTCCCTGCGTAGAGGATGACATGCAATGCATCACTGCACTCTCTCACTACAAGCCCTTCGACAATAAGTCTGATTCATACTTTCCTGATGCTATGCGAAAAAAATGCTTTAATCATTTTTCCAAAATGCTTTCCAAAGCCTTGACACAAGGGTGCAACCTTTTATTTGTATTTCTGCAAATGAGACCCATTAAAAGCATTCTGGATTAGTGATTAGTATTTCCTGTTCGAACACTGTCGATGAAATCCTTTAATATTGAAGAAAATTCACAAACGTGTTCATTCCTAAGCTTTGAGAATGTCTGTGTGATTTACAAGGTGCTGATCGGTCTGGCCAATCTAGAATAACCAATAAATACCCTTGCTCTGTATTTATGTGCGTTTTTGTTTCATACTGCAACGCCTGCATCTCCGCTGAGCCGTAGAGTTTCCGTTCAGTCTTTCTCTGAATCCCCGATGGACCGTCGACAGGTGACGCTGCTTGAAGTAAGAACAATGCAAGACAATCATCCATCAAAATCACGACTTCCAGACGCCTAATCTGAATCGGAATGAGTCATAATTTCCAGTTCTGGCTTCGCGGCGGCGAGGCGGTCGACTCATCTCTTGTAATTTGCCCTGGTGATTATCTGGACGAGACACGGAGCCATTGAGAAGCAGCCGCAATCATTTTCCAGAATATGAATGAGAACAATGACGATTACCTTCATTAGTCAGAGTGGCGGGACTTGTACACGCGTTGCCATATTTCACTATATGACATTTTCCGAGTGATAGTACTTGACGTAAATGAGTTATGGGAGCACAGCGAAGCCCCTCGGTCCTCCATCCTGCAGGAAGACGATTACAATGTTTGAGAATCCGTCTGTGATGGAGTCAGCGATGGAGAAAATTATAGATGTGTGAAAAACATCTACTCCTGATTATGAACAGATGGTCCATTTAATTTAACAAATACACTTTATCATCTCATGCTGTATTAAGTACAGTAGGCCTTCATTATAAATTTGAAATATTTACAAAAAAAATTGGAAATCCCTATTTATACTTTTTACAGTATCGTGGGTCGTTTGTGTTATTGATTGTTATCTGTTTATATGTTTCATCTCAATAGGTAGCTTTTTATTTTGAATATTTGGATAATTAAACATTTTTAAATAAACAATCCGTCCAATGAATGTGTAAATTCGTCAAAACAATTTTCAGTCATGAAGTTTCTGTTTTTCTGCAATGAATCCAGGTTTAGAGACAAAAACAAGTCAACACTGGTCTGACTTTGAAAGACAAAATGCTTGTAAATTAGTCTGTAATTAGCTTAATGCAAATAATTCAACTGTAAATTTTTAAATCATTAAATCAAACTTTTCCTTGAGCATCCTGTAGATTACCATAAAGTCATTAATAGACTCGCATCCATCTGGATTAGATTCTTATGTGTATTTACTGAAAGTGCACATTAATTCCTGTCCTTTTATGTAGCATTTCATCACAGATGATGGGAGTCTGCCCTTGAGAGCCATCAAACGTCTGCATTGAAATTGAGATAAATATGTGTTGAAATAAATGTGTGCCTGACCTACACACCGACAGAGGCAGATGGAGACGTGGTTTAAAGACAGATGTGCCAGTGTAAGAACAAGAGTGCGAAACAGATGGGGGGATGGAAAATGTCCTCATAAATAATGGACAACATATCCACGGAAGAGGTCGATAATTATGAGAGACACAGAAACAGGCAGTCAAGTACACAGATATAAATAACGGAAGACCCTAAGCAAACCTGAGAGACACAATAGTGTCGTTAGAGAAAAAAAAAGAAATCAGTGTGTGTGGAGTCACATGGCTCCGCTCGACATCTGACTCGAATAGGAAGACTTCGAGCTCCATGTGGGACCGACTTTACTTTACTGAGTGAATGAACCTGAAAGCATTTTTCCAAACAAGGCGACAAACTGAAGATTTTCATCAAAATTCGCTTGAGCATTCGATGCAGTTTTATTAAATCTCTGCCAGTTTCTCTCCCTTTTTTGCTCGCACAATATAATATGTATGGCACGTATACACACATGCGCGCACACTGCTGTGTTGCGTTTGTTGAAACCCTGTTGGGCGACTTGTCAGCTCTCGTTGGCTTTTGGGAACACAGCCATTCCCTCTCCGTCGCTGCCGTTGCGTGTGTTACATGTCACTGCAGGAACATGTACGAGAGAACGAAAAACACAAAGCGCACACGCTGCTTCGCCTGCCTCGCAGTCCAAAGCAAACATGCAGAGCTCAGTGTTGCATGCTGGGTGTTGCACCATGCAAAGCCCTGCAGGGACACGACAATAAACAGACGCCCGTGGAATCAGATTCATAAATAAAGTAGAAAAACGCTCGATGGAAGAAGAGTGTGTTTTATTCAGACCTTCGGGGTTTCACTCCTGCATGGCGGCCATGTTGGAGTCGTGCTTTTGAACTGTAGAAACTGCAGGGTAACATCCTGCGCTGCTTCAGCCCTAACTACTGCAGTTATTTGGACTCAACGCTGCGTCGGCTGCTAACCTTTGAGCACATTATCTGTTTAGCAATCGGAAAGCAACCTTTTGATGGAAGCGGATAATTTCATGCAATTGAAATTATCGGTGCCCTTTCCTAATTGTATTTGTGAGGCTTTTTGTTCCGTCCTCCTGTTTCCAGCCGTTGCACGTCAGTGACATGAACCTTTACTACATTTTCTCTGTGTGTTTTGCCTCCCCTTTCATTAGAAAGTGCGACTGCGCTTTGCTGCAGTCAGACGGACATTAAATCAGTATATTATGAGTATCTGAGCTGAAACGGAACCTGCGGACGCCAAAAATAATCAGACTCAGTGGCGAATAATATATCAGCAGAATATGAGTCCTTCTTTAACAAAAAGGCCACAAAGAGCAGCAATTTTACACTCATTAACCTTAAACTTGACTTTCACCCAGCTGCTAATGAGGTATGTTAACTGGACTCTATTGACAAGCCATTTCCAGACTGCACGTGGCCTCAGTTTATATTCCAGGCAGACATCAGTCATTGATATTCTGAGCAGCTGCTGCGCCATCAGTGCTCTGATTGTTGCTCTCCTGTGGTGGTCGGATCAGACTAAAGTGTTTTGCATCTCTTTTTGAGTCAATAATTTCAGCTTCTAAGACGTTTTTTTTTTTTTTTTTTTTTAAATCACACGCGTTGGAGGTATCATGCAAACTTCTGTGGTAGTTTTGTTAACGAACAGATGCACTCGAGACGTCGCCATTTTGATTTTCAGATCTTTTTAGTGGCTCTCCACTCAATGTGTAATTAGCATCTGCCTTAGTATACCACATGCAGATTTTATGCTGATTATGACCCCAAAATTAATGAAAATATGTGAGTCACGTTGGTAGTAAACTGTCTGTGAGTTGTTTGGGTTTTTTCTAATACATCGATGGACCTGCAGCAGTAAAAATATTGACCACGCTTTTCATAATTCTCCTCAGTAGCTGTAATATTTTTTTACACTTTTAATTTTTTTCCCAAGCCCAACAGGAAGAAGCATAATCTTTGTTCTGATGAGCCCTGTCTGTTTTTAATCAGTAAGATCTTCACATCACTGAGTTATTCATGGAGCATTTATTCCAAATAAATAAATATATTTTTCATAATGAGATTTTGAGGTTTGAGGTGACAAATTTGTTCGTGATCCATTTTCCTTCGCAGCTTGTGATGCAAACTGGAGAAAGCAGCTGTTATTTGACTGCTGCAGCTGTTGGTCAGATGAGATCAGGCAGGCGAAGGACGGCAAAGGGAGGCGTTACAGGGCGAGAAAAATGGAGGAGGTGAAGACGCTCCATTCTTTTAACAGCAGGTTTGAGCCCCTACTTCGGCTCCAAACCTCAGTTGGATGATGAGTAATCAGAAATAATTAGAATTCACGGCTCAGGCATCAGCCAGAGGGAGCGCAGTTATGCATGAGAGAAGAAGAGAAGAGGCTTAGAGAGCAAATAAAACAATGCAGGAGAATCCCAAGAAAGGGGAGATGAAGACCGGGAGCTACGACTCGTGGAAAAGACGTTCTCACACATCTTGGATCCATTCATAATTTCCTACTCATCTCAGACACTCATCCCTATTTAGCAGCAGCGCAGCGGGGAGGCGTAAGAGCGCCAACGCCTCTCAGCATGGAGGTCCAAATCCAGACGGCCTGCGTCTTTTAATTGATAATTCCCCTCCAGTGTGCCTGGATTCCTCCGTTGAGTTGAAGGTGTTTTTAATATGTACGGGTGGCGGTTCGTTTTTAATATTTGCTTTATAAAGTCAAACTGTTGGCACAAATGCCAAGTTGTGGTTGTTGTGCTGCAGCTCCAAGTCAACAAACTCCACTCACACACACATAAAAAATTTGCCTCCTTGTGTTTGTGAGGCCTCCTGCAGCGCCTCAACCTGTGTGCCCTGATTCTGAGGTCCGACACCTAAATGGCCAACCCCATGTCGGTTCCTTTCAGCCTTTAAAAATCATGTCTTCTCCTCCGTCCGCCCACACCAACCAGCCACACATGCTGAATTCAGCTGGAGAACAGAGACTTTAGCTGTGTGGTGGGAATGTTATGCAAATTTTTTGTGGAGAGAGGAGATACGCTTCAAAACTCTGCCAGCTTTCTAACTTCAGAAAAAGAAAAGGTCCGCCTCCGGCGTCGGCTCTCAGTGAGTAATGAAAGTTTGATGATGAACTCCAGACTGCTAAGTAAACGGCTCCTAATGCTGAAATTGGATATGTAGCAATAGCTAAACCTACAAATGAGCCCTTTAATCCTTTAGGACCACTAGTCATATTGAATCCAAATAACGGATTGGCGGTAGAACCTTTAGCCCTCTGACTCCTAAGGAGGGTATCTGTATTTCAGTTGTTAAGCCTTAAAATGCTTTAAATCCATGTATCATAAAATGTTTATAAAAGTTTTCATCTCTTCAGTCTCAGAAGTCTGATTTTCACTGCTGACTCACATCAGCCACATCAGAACAGTCTACAGAGTCTCAGCCTTTCGCTGCCCGCCTCCCTTCACCTCTCCACCCATCGCTCATCTTGATGTATAGCTAACGGTTGGTCGGTTCCCCTTCACACCTCTTATCACCTCCTGCTTTCTTTCTCAAAGGGTGTCTGGCTGCTTCCATCTTCATACATCTCTCTTCCTGACCACTCTTCCTCTTGTTCCTCATCCCTCAGCGTCTCTTTCATAACTTCAGGTGTCATAATTAGCATCTCCATATGAAACACGTCACCATAAATCTAATTTGCGGGTCAGTCCTGTTCACTCAAGACGCAGATGAATGATGTGCCATATGTTGGTCACCAGGGCCCTTTTCACATAGTTTGTGAGTGATTGTGTGTATCTCAGCTGTGTTTGTGTGACTAATTATCAGATGGGCAGTGACCTAAACGATCGTCGCGTTTCCTAAAGTGAAACCGTCAGCTTGACAACACATCTTTGCCATTTACTGCCCTCAGGAAATATCACACCCAGAAGGAAGTGTGAATGTGTGTGTGGACAATAAATGACGGAGCAAATTCTTTATGATCTCACAAAAACTGCCCGCTGAAATCTGTCAACACACATAAATAACCAAACAACAGCCTCTAAATAAAAAGCAAAGTTCTCCAGAGAGAAGACTCGTTGACTCCATCGAGGGATTTCATTCTTCTACATTTAGCCATCAAGGCTAAATGTCAAAATCTACCATATTGCCCTTCTTTACATGGAGCTCTGACTCATTTCCTCTCTGCAAAAGTTAATGACCTGACAAACTGCACAGGAATTTTTGTTGTTGTTGTTATGTCCTCAGTTTCCCCCCTGAGTTGTGACTCTGGCTATAGATAATAGTGAGATGTGTGTACAGCGAATGTGTTTGTGCGCTTCTTTTTTAAAGAGGAAATGATGGAAATGACATTTAATCTACTCTGCTCTGCTGCACTTTGTTCATTTGACAGGTGTTACATTAAAAGCGAACAATGAGCTCATTAAAACACAGTTGTTATATAATAAACTCACCATTTTCCATCTTGTAAGCAATTAGTGATGAAACAAGAAGTGTCATTATGTGGTTCACTTTTAAGAAGCACACTATAAAACAACTTCTGCCCCTTTAAATAATAAAAGGGTACCAAAATAAAAGGTCAAAGTTCATAATTTTCCAAATAAATTCCCAAATATTCCAGCCACCAAACGAACAGCTCCAGTAACAGTTTCTGTCAATCTTTTGTGTGCAGACACCAACAGCCTGGAACGAAGCTGCGAGGCAATCGGCGCCTACGTGCGTGAATTCACATCTACGGGGTTTCTGTCGACGCCCTCCGAGCCGCCATGGCTTCTTAAAAATGGCTTCTCGTCTCTCCATCATATCTATGCAGCGGTGCATTTTCCCGCCTGCTGTCAAACAAACTCTTTTTTTTGCTCGGCGGTACGCAAGTCGAGGCTTTTCTTTCGGAGCATAATCCGAAGGCAGCCTGTGATTTGCAGGTATTCGGAGCGGGCTTCTTAATGCCAACATTTCTTTGTTTACAAAAGATGACAGATTTCATGCATTTCTGGTCGTCGGTCTGACACGGATGAGCAAAACAGTTTTGTTCCTGACATGTGACAACTGCTAATAGCAGGAAGGCGATGTCATCATTACTGTTCTGATACATTTACACCCATTTAGAAGCCATTATGAAAATGTGTTCTAACATACAAAGCCACAATTTTTTGTGTATTTCAGTGACAGACTGAAAGATTCTGATAGCTAAACGCGTTCCAGCTTAGTCGCAGCGAGAGACTGCAACGTCTCCTCAGGGTCAAAAACTCACAGATGTTGAAACGTCCAACTTTCTGCTGCAGCCTGATGCAAAGTCTGTTTTCTCCCTCATGGCAGCCGAATGAGAACCGGTTTTCTACAACTCGCCCGTTCAAAAAGTATTAAATCTGGAATTTATAACAGTGACTGATCTGAGCAGCCAAACAAAAAAAAAAAAAAAAACGTCATTAAATTTCATCGTGTGGCCGTCGTTTCCTTTTTCCAAACCAGAGTGCGTTCTGTTCTGCCGCCTCCCTCTTTCTTATTATTTATAGACACCTCCTAATTAGGAATGTAGCAACTATGTGCAGCGAGGGTTGTGTCCCAGTCTGACATCAGTCACACTTCCTTACCCCCCTGTGAAATACTGTCTCACACACACACACACACTTTCATGTTCATGGCGGCAGCAGCAGTTTGTACAGGAATACCTCCACTGCACTGGAGGATAATTTGGACAGTGCGAGTGGACGAGCAACCTGAGGCCTGATGTGCACATCACATCTGTCTCACACACACACACACACACACACACACACGTCCCTGTCTACACCCCCTGCCATTCCATTTTGTCATCTCTGGAGTGTCACCTCATCAGATTGCGTGACTCATCGAGGGATTCGTCTCTCTCTCAAGGTCACTTCACACTTCAAATATATCATAAAAACAGATATTAGATAATATGGCTGGCTGTCAATGCTGAACAACTACACACTGTGAGGTAATTATCTTTTATTGTTTAAACAGACTGTTCTGCTTTCCCTGAGTGAGCAAAAGATAAATGAAGTGACGCACCTTGAAAGTGAATGTTGTAGTTGGGTACATTTCTATTTAGCAGTAAATTCTGATCAGTGCACTCAGTTTGGAGGAAGAATCTACGCTTTACTTTGAAAATTTCCCCCCTTCCCTGCTGTTTGTGAACAGCCATAATTTGTTTGAGTCACACAAAGCATTTCTAATTTTTGGAAGTGGCTAATAATTTGTCGCCTCACTGAGGGAATGAACAACCCAACTGATTATTTTCATCTTTCTGTTTTGATCCTCTTTTATTTTTTTTTATTTTACGCCTCTCCATGCTATCCCAAAACTCATTTCACCACAGAGCTACACCAGATGTTATGATACACCGAGGGCTCCATTAAACTCACACTGCAAACCAAAGTGAACAGCCTCCCCTTAATGGGCCGCAGAACAGCTTGGAACGAGGTCTCTCCTACATCATACACACTGCACTATGTGGCAATAAAGGAAATAGAATGGCCTTAAAGCTGCAGAGTCTGAATTTTAACAATGATGAAATAGGAGGAGAGGTCCGGGGAAAAATAAAAACAAAAAAAAAAATTCAACACATTGTCATACAAATGTCTGATTGCTGTGTGGCCCCTCGATGCCGTTTGCCATTCTGGTGTTTATAAGAAAAAAACTCATTAAAGTTGAACTTACAATGAGAAGAGCTGTGATGTTTTCTGCTTTATTTCAAACGGCGCAGATTTGAATCACCAGACTGGAAATGAATGTTATTTTATTTTATCCACAATTCACTCATTGATTCACTCATCCTAAGTATCGATTTTGAAAACACCAGTTAATAAGCAAATACAGTTTAAGGGACACATTAACCTTAAACTCCTGTTTAATAAATGTTGACAAACCACTTAATACCATTTAACATGATGCAGCAAAGCTAATAAGCTCGCTGTGGGTTAGATTCTTTCCAAGCAGTTCTTATTTTGCAGATATTTGTCTTGTATGTTGTTGTGAGCTAGCCCTCAGTTTCTCAGCCTCCCAGCTGATGTTAATTTGACTGTGCATCCGGATACTCGGCCCTTTTTAGTCTGCATGCATCCCGCCTCAGCCCACCAGTTTCCCACTGACGGCCCTTCAGCCTTCTCCGGTTGTCTGCGGCCGATATGGATTTAATCCGTCTCCCTGCGCTGCTCTTCTACCTTTTAGTCTTCCCCTCTACATGTTTTATTCTAGTCTCCCATTATGGCCCCAGCTGACTCTGTTAAGTGACTCTCAAATATCCCTTTTCGCCTCGCCGGCCTCATCAGATCTGTTTTCAGGTCAGATCTCAGAATGGGCCTCACTCAGCCTCCCTGGAACTCATCAGATAAGTGTGCTCTCAAAGAATGTGAAAAAGCTGATTGCTGGGCTTCTTTAAACCCGAAAACATCCCCCAACTTCCTCCTACGCTGACCCAGGATTCAACCTTTTTCTTTTTACCTCTGCAGTTTACAGAATCATATCCCTTTCACTGGAAACACATACATATTTATCTGTGCCGGTTATCGGACGTCTTTTCTCTCTTTTTTTTTTTTTTTTTTTTCATGCCACCGCTGCCTGGATTTTACTGTTCAGGCAATGGAGGGAATCAGGAAAATCAGGAAATATAAAATATTGTAAAGAGTCAACATGGTTCATGGTCCCCAGAAGGCAAGCTCTACATCTATTGTGCTGCAGTCAGGTTACAATGACCAACTGTACAGATCTCATATGTTCGCAGCAACACTTAATGTTGAAAGTAAAAATCCAGACTTCAAAAGGTTTTAACTGTGTCGGATCATTCCTCTCACAGGAGCTGACTGCTTAATAAGCATTAGGAAGGTTCCAAATTTACTGTTTGGGTTTGGCTCTGAGTTTTATTTCACTTCTGAAGATCTGGGCTTTGCATCAAAACAGATCTGGATCCAACTGAGATCTAATTATCCAAATTATAAGAGGTCTGCTCTCTAATCCATATGTAGAGGTTAAGATCATTTAGACTCAAAGGAAGATTAATTAAAATCCTGTGTGTATTTGTTCTGTGTTGTTAAATTAAATTAAATTAAATTGTTATTAGACAATTGGAGAGGAATAACATACTTTACTGAAGCTCTTGAGACGAACAGTTTAGTGAAACAGGGATCGCTTCAGTGACTGAATCCGACCTGCCTTTTTATCTTTGTGCCTGTGTGACCTCTATATTTTCATTCTCGCACTGTTAAATGTTTCAGAAGTTTTTAAACGACACTGAAGTGACCGTATTGGGAATAGAAATGACATAGAAACTGGCTAACCGGGGTCAATTTCACACCTCCAAATCCCCAAGTGTGTGTGTGTTAAATGACAGACCTTTATTCAGGGAGAAGATCTGCCACTTGACACCCGACACCCAGCTCCTGCTTTTCCTCCTCGTGCACTCTGCTGGGTTTGCTTTACGTTTTCAGTCCGGTAAGCTTTATCATGTCGCAGCAACCACAGCTCACGCCGTTACCGCCATCAGATGCTTTTCATCTCCTCTTCTGCTGACTGGAGATGCCAAACTGAACTCGGAATTTGATGTTAATATCAATAAAATGTGTATGTGTATCTCACTCCTTCACGAGGATTATCAGGTTTATTATGACTATAATAATGGATGTCATAGCGAGTGCCACCAGGTGGGGTCTCATCTGGGTGCAGATAAACCCCCAAAGCACCCACGACTTCATGAGGTAGCAAAGTAAAACTGTTCAATTTCAGCATCCTTTCAATCGCTCTTCTTTTTTTGTTTGTTTCTAAACGAAACAAAACATCAGGGGTTACGGATGAAATCTCGAATTGCAAACTTCTGTTCTTGTATATTTCCCCCCCGTGTCGCTCAGCGCCTCCGTCATCATTCATGACACGAGACGGATGGTTTAGCCGGTTTGACAACTCCTTGAAGCGCCCCCAGCTCGTGGAGAAAAACAACATAGCAACACTTTTGGGTCAGCGTTTGGCATGCTTAAACAGCTCTACGGCCGTGAAGGCCAAATAAAGTAAAAAGGCTCGGACGGAGGAATTTGATGTTGATGATTAAAAAAAAAAAAAAGAGCTCAGGTTAACAAATCACAGGCCTGCTTTTTTTTGCAACTATACAACAAAAAAAAAAAAAAAAAGGAGAAGACAAGATGACGAGCATAGACTGAATTTTATCCTTTTAAGGGCCACTCAGACTGACAATGGCTCGGCAATATGACATTGTAAAGGGCGCTGTTGTCGTGGCAACAATCCCAGAGCTGAAATGACGGCACGTTTGACCATCGAGACCGGAGATGCTGCCCAGCAGGTGGGTGATGGAGCAGCTGTAGGAAGCCTTTTATGGCTTCAACATCACAAGTCGTCACCATTTATTGTATTGGAAGAACGAATGAATGAATGAATAAATGAATGAATGAATGAATGATTGCCTCTTCAATGAATGTCTTCACAACGTTTCTTCTCTTTTTCCATCTCTCCATCTTGCAGAATCACTCACGGATTTTACTTGACAGTGTTTGGTGTGTGAGTGTGTGCACAATGTTGTCATCTTCTCTGTTGGCTCTGCAGTAATGGAATTAGCTGGAGTTTCCAGTCACCTTTGGGCCAGAAGCAGAAGATTTATCACCCCATGGAGAAAAGAGAGGAAGATGTGCCAGTGACTTACTGGAAGTACTTTGTTTCAGATTTCCCTTCAGCCATTCAGATAACACACACATGGGCCTAAAATAGGCCGTTTTCTATGGAAAAAGAATTATTGATATTCTGATAAATCACAGTGACTCAACCTTTTCCACGCCACATCTAACCCCATAGCAATGTGGAGACCAAATCATGTATTCGTGTACTTGTACTTTATCGAGTAAATGATAAAAATCCATCTGGACTGAAAGCAGAGGAAGCAGAGTTTTAATTTTGCTTCACTTTGTTGGTGGAAAGATAATTTCTTTAACCATCTTCCCATCTCTTACATAAAAAAAAAAAATCAACATCAACAGGAAGACTGGAGACTCAGACTGATAGCAAGCAAGTGAAAAAATGACGCAGGTCCATTGGCAACAACAATTAAGCTCATTTCACCTAAACTGTGCGACTGGACCACTCTTAATACCACTGAGGCCACCAGTAGTCCCTGGGCCACATTTTGGGAACCAGTGGTTAACATTAAATGTTCATCAAGCTGTCATGGCTTCCCTGTCATCCGACAGTCACCAATGACTCAGAATTAGCCAACAATGCTAATTTCTCCTCTCGGGCTAATCGCTGTAATTGCTCTCTTGAAGGTGGCTGTGCTATTTTTCGCAGCGGGATGGGAGAGAGGTGTGAAGTGGAAACATGTGGGCTGCAGAGAAGAAGAAGACAAAAAGGGGAGCCATTTGTGTGAGATGGCTTCACAAGAGCTTGCTCTTTGTCTCACTTTCCTCTGATGGCTGAATTATGCCCAATAATACCTGCTGTGAAATATATAAAATGGCTGAGCCGCTATGTTTTTGGAGAGTACTCGTAACATTTCTAAAAACTTTAAGTTGACTGTATGTTCAGATTCTCAGCAGAGGCTCAAGTTTTTTTTTGTTGTTTTTCTTTTCCTGAATCTTTTCCTTAAAAATTAAAGCACAGAAAAGGTGACTTGTCTATTTATCATGGGACAGGACTTAATATCTTGAAATGCTTTTGAGTATTTTGAGTATTTGCACAAAAGCGTGGAGATGACAACACAAGGACATTCATCCAATTGGTGCAATTCATCTATCACATAAGCTTTGTTCTGGGAAATGAAGGCTTCATTAGTGCATCATCATATTTGTCAAATTCTCAGGTACAATGTTATTGCAGCTGCTTCAAGATTTCCATTCCAAACTCTGCGGCGCTCATTAGTTTCACTGTCGGTAACACAAGGCCAAGGATTGATGGTGGACTCAACGCTGAGTTTGCAGCCTTCTGCGGCCCAATCAATGGAACTCATTAACAGAAAAAAAAAGTAAGAGTTAATGTGGAGCTGTCGCTTGAAAGCCGAAGCCTCATTCGTTACATCCGGCCGCGGACTTCTTCATTTTTCTGACGTACAATGATGCTGCAAATGTTGTGCAACACTTCAAAACTGTGATTCACCCGAGCAGCTGGTGTTTTGCTTCTCTTCATCTGCTCTGCTGCAGCGGTGCATTAACTGGCCCTCATCTAGTCTTTGCTTGTTTCGATTCAACGTGTGGACCCCAAACTCCCACAAACGTCTTCTCTTGTGTCATTAATTCTCGCTTCCTGTCTCATCATCATATCAAATGTTGGAAAAACAAAAACATTTAGAAAAACATTCCGAGTTGGCTCTTGCTGCCTTCAAGCATAAATATACAATTTTGGGTTCTGAGTGCGAGAGAGAGCGGGAATGTGGCTCTATCTATTTATGCACAGGTAATGTCACATTTACAGCTCACCGCCTTGTACCTGAGCAGCCTGCAGCAAGGTTTGAATGCTTCAGGGGAACGAGACGTTATGCAGGAATGTGTGAGCCACATTTGGCAGCTGCTGCACAATGCAGCCAAAAAAAAGTTTACAGCTGATTGTTACACTAGGATACAACATCTTCAGCCAGCTGGTGAAACTGGGAGAAATTCATAGAAATGAAACCCCTCTGCAAAGATCACACTCACACACACACACACACACACACACACACACACACACACACACACACACGATACGTAATGGATTGAATGCATTGACCTTCCTTCTCCGCTGTTGGAAAGCTGGATAGTCTCAAAACAGAACAGGAAATATCTACACGCACATAAGCAGCCAAGCTGCAGTGACAGGTCAATGCACACTCGAACATAAGCCGTCTACATGCAGAAGTACACAGTGTTCTAACGGGAGTGGGAGTGTGAGGAAGCGACAGCGACGGGGACTGTGAATTGTATTTGGCCATCGGAAAGCTGCTCATCCTCTGTGTGTTTTCACAGTTCGAACATGCAGAGACAGAGAAAGAGGCGGCTTTCCTTTTTCTCTCCTCTCCTCCACCTTCCAGTCAGGAGAGAAACCCAGGAGGGCCAAAAAACAGCGGGGGGATGAGAACTTGGTTAAATAAGTCAGGAAACAGCAGGATGTTATGAAGCGTTAGATCAGCCAGCGGGTAAAAATAAATCAAGCCACGTGGAAACGTTCACACGACCACGTATCGCAAGGATTCAGGTCCAACTTGGAAGAACCTGCATCTCGCTGTTCATGTACAAAAATTATTTTCAGAGCCAGCGAAGGAAGTAGACTGTCTACATCCTTTAGGCCTAAAATAGGAATGAGCCTTTTATTAAACTGTAACATGTGTGAGCTGTGTGTTGTGGTTCGCTGTTCTTTTGGAGACAACACAAACATCATCTGCCTCAGACTTTTTGCCTTCTACTGTGCAACATCACCGCCCTCACCAAAAAAAAAAAAAAAAAAAAAAATAATAATAATAATAATAATAATAATAATAATAATAATAATATTAACCTGTGGACCAGGAAAGAGAAATTTAAACTTAATAAGGAATAGAATCTCTTCTTTATTACTTCTCAAACTGGTGTTCGTTATGTCCACAATGGAGCAACATCATCCGTTGTTATGTGTTCTTAATGAAATCTCTTTCCTCCCTCCACCCGTTTAGCTGCCCTGCTATTTATATCCGAAATGACTCCGGCAACTCCCAGGCTGTATCTCTTTCCATCGACTTTCTCTGCGTCTCATCCATAACAGGGTCCCTCCAATTTCACCTCCCTTATCCCCCACCACACCTTTTTAGCCTGTACTGTATCTCTCTGCTTCTTATTTATTGTGTTGTGAATATTTCATGGCTAAGAACAGCGTCGTCCACTTCCTTTCATACATTAAATGTGTTGAGTGTTTTTCATTGAGAGGAGCTGGTGCCATGGTAACTACAGCCTCAGGTCGACTACAATGGAACGAGCATGAAAGAAAAAGTTTTTGGGATAATGTCAAACCAAAGTGATGCGAGGAGTGATGATGCATGCGCCTGTGCAAGGTCACAGCAGTAGGGGGGAGGCAGCGACACAGTGGGGGGGGGACCTCCTCGCCGCCTCCCACTGGTTTCTCTTAGCTGATGGAAATCAGTCAAATCAGGAGCACTATGGAGCAGCTTAAACTGCTTTGTGTGCCGTTCAGAAGTTTGTTTATTGTGATGCTTGGTAGCTATAACTAAACATTAGCATGAGGACATCCTCACAACAGCTACCAACCCACAATTCTTCGACAGCGTTTGTGTAACTTGTGAAGGATAATGTGCGTTTTGGACAAAGGTATCTGTCCGACCTGAAATTGGATCATTACCCATGATCTCTGCAGGAGCACCGTCACATTTGTTTCCCGAGCACTTGGCACTCCAGCACATTACGTGTTCCAGTTTGCACAAGCATGGCGCCCCGCTGCTCCCCAGTCTCTCAATCTAACACCGTTTTCTCGGGCTCTGACATTTTCTGGCAAGGAGAGATGGCCACAAACTCAGATAGTGCAGAAACGACCCCGTTGGAGTTCCACTTTACAGTCTCAACTGTGAAGTAACTGCACGGAGATATCTGCCAATATTAAGACAGAAAAGCTGGAACTGTTTCTTTTCGTATCATTTACATTTCACGAAACATGTTTCTCCTCTAACTGTGCCGCTTGCTTTCTTCTCCTAAACTTCCATTCTTATGAAACCTATGATAATGAAGTAAGTGCAGATACATTAAGCCGAGTCGTTATGAATCATTTTTATGCCTCTTTGTAATGAATATTACTAGAGTAAATCAAATTAACCTTTTTCAGGCCTATCAGCTTCCAGATGGTCCGGATGGCTCAGTAAGATTCATATCTGTGCGAGCGCTCTGTTTCTCATTCCCGGGCTGATGGTGATGATGACGACGATGATGATGCAGGATGGTGTGTTTCTCGTTCCCCCTGCTGCTTCCCCTCGAAGCCCTCGAGCAGGTTTTTAGATTTTAGTTTAGCCAGCCCAGCATCCAGAGTGAAACAGCTTCTATAATAAAAGTATAGTCCTTTTTTTTTTCTTTAAATATATTTTCTGTTTCAAAAACAGATCAGCCCTGACATACTCTCCTTCTCATCATCCCTCGCTTTCTGACTCATCCTCATTTCGCCATCTTTGCAGCAGAGTGCATTTCCCTTTCCCACCTCACATTTCATCTCCTCTTTTTGCTTTTCCCTTTCGGTCTTCCTCTCCTCATCTCCTTTTTTTGTGTCTGTCTGTTTACATTGCAATTTCCTCCCTTTTCCATCATTTTTTCCCCACCCATCACCCCTCAGCTCAAAATGAAAAAAAACCAAAACATAAGGCCGGCCCTCACTTCAGCACTTTTTCCACCGTTTACGTGGTGAAAGATTTAAAAGGAAAAGGCCGTTTTCAGTCTGGATGCTATAGGTAAATGACCTGCTCTGACTGACAAAGACAGGACCCGATCTGACATCTGTTCTCACAAAGCGGTTGATAACGTGGAAGAAAGAAACAAACACATCTCATAATAAGTAGAGGCAAAAAAAAAACAACACACTCCAGAGAAAAGCCCAAATTCACGGTGTTGGTCTCCGTCCATCTGTCAAGTTCTGTTAAGTACTTTCTGCACATAAAGCCAGATGTCACCGATAAAAAGCTGAACTCCTATTTGCTTTGAGGGTCTACCTTCTGAGCCTGGCCCAAAGAACCAGAAACCCAGTCTTACTATCTGCCCATAATCAAGGCGGATAGAAACTAGAAATACAAAATGATGAAAACTTGTCCCAACGCCGCCCTGATGCCCTCTGCAATTATTCATACTTGCTGGCTTAAACTTCTCTGGACTGATGGATAGTTGGCTTCGGTTACTTGGAGCGAAATGAGACAACACTTCATTATCTTTGATCCATCTCTCAAAACGCAGAGTGCTGCTCTCTAAGCAAAGTGACTGAATTGATTTCAGATGGACGTCTCCAAGACGCCAATCCTGATTCACTAATCTGTGCGAACAAGGTTATTTCTGCATGTGGGAACTGAAACCATTAGCCGGAGCGGTGGAACTGAGCTATTCAGCAAATCTCCGGACAGTTCACGTATTACTCTGCCTTCTAACGTTGGGTACAATTCATTTCCATCACACACTGTTTCCTGGAGAACAAGTTCGATGTGAGCTGACAAGTTGTTGTGTTAAACTGGAGCTCAAACTCCACCTTAATGGCTTCAGGCAGGACTGGAGGGGGCTCTTTGGACAATTTCTAATACCTTTTCATTCCTGACCACCAACACACACAAACAGACTGAAGGCGTTAAAATTGAGCTGAGTGGGCCAGGTTTCACTCCACTGACTTCAGTGCTGCAGCTAGTCAGCTACAAATGAAAACAGCTCAGGGTGATAAAAAACTACTTCATAACTGTGTGTGTGTGTGTGTGTGTGTGTGTGTGTGTGTGTGTGTGTAAGTGGTATTTGTTCATATATGACCGAAACGCCTACCAATGTCAGTTGGAGCTTATCTTAATTACAGGGGATGCCGTTTTGCCGTGATAAGCTACCTGCCTGGACATTTTATCCTCCAAAGAAACCTCCTTAAATGTTGCTATGAATACCAACCAAACACCAAACTCTGAATAAATGTCGGCTTCTCTTCTTCAGAAGTTAGCGTGTTAACCAGTTAGCCCAGTTATTTAAGAAAAATAACTGGATCATTAGCCGCTAAATGCTCCACATAGTCTGCCCTTCGGTTCTTAAGAGGCCACCGTTTCTTCACCGTTAGATTCATTCTGTACCAAATGTGAGCAATGTGGGGGAAGCAGATGGCGGACCAGAGGGTGTGTCAACGGAAGAGCATGACGCCATCGCTGCACCTGCTCAGCACCTGACTGATTAAACGGTCTGCTTCCAGTCACGAGGCCGCGACCTCTACGGATGAAGCTAAGAGGAACAAATGAATATGGATGCATCCTAACAATTTCGCTCACAGAGCTGAAACCTCATGTCCACCAACAGCCAACAAGATAGCTTCATTCTTAACTTCACATTTTAAAGAAAAGGAGATAATGCGTTTTTGATTTGTCAGCTTCCGCTGTAAGTATCCACCAAATGTTTATTCTTGTGTTAATGCGCCTTGTTTACACGCTTTTCTCTTCACTCGCCATCACGTTTATGGAATCAACATTACTTTGACGTTGAGTGAACGTCCCATCAGGCAGGCCGGCGGTGAATTCATCACATTTTTTTTTTTTTAAGCTTTGCTCTGCCGGAGCTTGGCGAGCACTCTGCCTTTAGACTGGAGTGTTTGTGCTTGCTCCAGATAGAGAATTAGAGATCAGAGTGAGGCATTTCTGCACCTGTATCCCCTTCACATCTCATTTCATCTCTCTGCCTCGCCATCACTCCACCTCTCCAAGGCCCTTCTGATGTTTATTTGCTCTCATTAAATGAAAGCAAACTGCTCCAGGGAAGAAGTTTTTCTTATTTTCTGTATGTAAAAATCCACCTGCTTTTAGATTGATTCATAAAACAGATTTGTGATCTCTGACAACATCCCAGCATTCTTAAAATCACTCCTGAGATTGATCTGTGCAAACGTGACGTAAAAAAAAAAAATTCTAAATTTTAAGTATATTTAATATTTAAGGATCTAACCCAGAGCACTGATGCAAATCTTTAACTTCGGGTCTGCTGTTGTGAGTAATAATGTGCTCCCAACACTCCATTATAATCCTCTTACAGTAACAAACAAACGCAGCAGCAAGCATTTGTTACAGTCTAATGTCTCTAAGTAGGAGATACTTGACCATTTGATCCTTTGACTGTGTGCACTTCAAACTCCAGTCCAGTGCCTATGGATCTCCCTTATTGAGTTATTGACGCCAAAACTTCTCAGTAGTCCGATTGCCCCAACAAAGGAAATGAAAGCATGAAAAGTAAAGTGTGGAAACAAGACTCCCACATGCACCGACGCCTGTTTGTTAAAGTGCCCACTCACCATTGATCTCCGCTATTCAACACTAGGTTGGCTTTTTTGATTCAGCGGAAGCAAAACGCATTCGATGAAAAAGCATTAAATGCTTTAAATGCACGAGACCTCATCATTAGCAGAGGGGAAGAGAACAATAAGTTCTTAGATGAGAATTAGAGCATCCTCTCTGCTGTGACACAAAGATAATTTTACACTCAGTCTGATGCAGCAGACTTTTTTGCTTATTTTACTGGGTGGATGGATACGAATGTAGTTGCAACAGAAAATTCGAGAGAGCTGTCCTGACGTCAAGAAGCGCCAGCGGCCGCCAGACACAGGTTCAAGTCCAAGACCTGCAGCCTTTTACTTCAAATCCCCCTCAATCCATCCCTCTCTTCTTCCCCTGCAGCTTTCAAAACAAAGGCTGCTCTACCCTCCAAACAACCTCTATTTATTTTTTACAATGCTGCACAATGAAGATGCCAACGTGGCTCTAAGTCATGAAGGCTCATGGTTCTACTGCCGACCGATCAAATTCCAGCCAGATTCTGTAAAAAACAGAAAATACATTTACCTGAATGAGCTGCTGTAGTGCAGTTGAGTGTGATATTAAGAGATACAGAGCTGCGTGTCAGCGTTTTGATTTAATGCACACAGACTGTAGAATGTGCGTCCCATACAAAAAAAAACTGCAGATAGCAGTAGTATTGAGAGCATTGAGAGAAATCTGCATTCATGGAAAAGGGCATCCATGTGTACAATCAAAAAAACACAGAGTTACTTATTCTGACTACTTCTCTTTTGGAGTTTTGCAGAAAATAACATCTGCAGTGAACAAAGACGCTTTTTCCCCCCAAGTTTCTTTTCAGCACAACATTCTTCTGCAACTTTTATGACTTATGAAGCCAAGATCCAACCAGGAAGCGAAAAAATAAACAAAGAAACAAAACAAACCACACCGCAGCCATCAAGGCGGACTTGGTGGTGACATCAAACGCTCCCGACAACCTCCGTGATATCATTTAGCAAATAATGTAAAAGCTTAAGTGAGTCATGACAGGGGCATTTACTGGGAGAAAGAACCTCCTCCCCGCCCGGGGCAGACGGCGGCATCGCTCTGGCCCTGCTCCAATGGTAACAGATAAGAAGCTTACATTTTGAAAGCATAAAGTTTCTATTTCTTCCCCCCAAAACACACAAATAGGATTAATTTCATCACGGTGCAAGAAAGCATTGTAGCTTAGAAAATCACCTTAGGGAACAGTGTCTGAGTGTCTTATAAATCAAAGCTACCGTGGTGTGGCTTTTTCTTTTTTTTTTTTTTTTTGTGCTGTCAGGGATGTCTGCTGGAATATCTTAAGAGTTTGATTGAATCAGAATAAGTTCAGTCGTCTTCGAGCAGCACGAGGACGTCAGGAAAGGAGGCAACAACCGCGCTTACCCTTTCTTCTTCTTTTCTTAAAATGTTTGAAGAATATAATATTGAGTTTGCTGGATCTCGATAGAATGAAAGAGAATTAAATGCCAAATGTAAAATTTGTGCCAAAACTCGTGTTCTCAGCTGGACCATCTTTACGGCTGTTCATCTGGAAATCATCCAACTTCATCCTAAACCTCAAATTCTGTGCAGCCTAAGTCTTAAGCCTTTGTTTGGACTCCTGCAACAGCGTCCAAGAGGCGCTTGTCAAAGCGGCAAAACAAACTGGCGGTCCGTTTGGACCGCCACGCTCACAAAATTCAAGTGAAAACTGTGCAGACTGAATTCAAATATCTCTGTGCCACTCCACATTTCAGTGGCAGAGCTCCCCCCCTGCTGTTCTCCTTCTGCTCTGTGAGGTAAGCGAGCGGCGGTGCTCTTAATGGGATGCTGTCCCTGTGTGAGACGTTGGACATACGCTGTACACATCCAGCTAAAATAATAATCATTTAAAAAAAAAAAAAAACTGCAGTTATCGGGGCTTTTTTTTGTTTGTTTTCTTTTTTGACAACTGGTTGAGTGGTTATATAAGTTCAGCCAAGAAAATAACAGGCGGTTAGAAGGAAAGCAGTAGTCACTTTATACTGTGCTGAGGGGGAATATTTTTGCAAAGAGCTGGTTCTGCAACAGTGCAACGAAAGTTTTACCGCTCCTTTTCCATTCAAGGCCATCTGCAGAAATCAAAATAAAAAGGTCCTTCCTCTTCATCAGGACAGACATGTCATTTATTTTAGCAATCAGGTTGCCCTGTGTGGTTTTTTTTTTTCCTGGTAGATGAGGTGCACTAAACAAAATTCCGCCTTTTTTTGTTTTCAAGTCTGTGTCAGTCCTCATCGTGATTAATGTAGCAAGAAATTTGATTTTTGAAGCAACACAAACAAAACACTTAAGAGAGATGAACATCTCAAAGCGTTATGTTTTTTTTATACAACACTGCATCCAGTTAAATAAGGACGTGGCAACAACGAGGACGACGACCACGAACATGACTCCACAACTCTGCATGTGCACATTGTGTAAATTAATTATGTTGACGAGCACTCAGCCAACTGTAACATCCTTATCTCAGCTATAAGTTGTAATGAGGATACGCTGACGGGAACTTTACTTTCACATTCAGCCATTAGCTGATAAGCTTATCTGTTTGTGCACATAAGTGTGTGTCTGTCTAATCAGTTGTGTGACACAGTTACATCTTTTTTTTTTTTTTGCCGCTGTGACAACTAACCACGCCATTGTACTCTGATTTCCTTCTTCTTTTCACTGCATTCATTCTCAGGGTATAGTTAGAGGGACATCATCAATTTAATATCACTACAGTCCTAAATTCCTGCAGTTCAATCCCCAAGTTGTGTTATAAAAACAAATGTGAAGCCAAATAAAAGTTGCTTCTGAGAGTTATGAGGCCATAAAACTTTAAATAGACATCGGCCTTGAGAATGGATTGAAAGAGAAAATTTATTTGTAATAGTCATTTTTATGCAATTATGTGCATCTGTTAACTGCTGCGACGACAATGTGAGCGGGCCTTCAGTCGCTCTGTTCTTGCAGCTGATATGAAAAATTAATTTCTGTGTTTCTACAACCACAATAGAATTTATTTGCTCGCTGAAAAGTTAAGAATCCAGTGTTTCTTCGGTAGCAACTAAAAAAGTATTGCTTTGTAAAAAGAGGCTTCTGGTGTGTGTGCCTGCACGCACACACAGCACTCGCTGGTTTGTGGGATTCATGTCTGAGGTGGACTTAAAATTGATAGCCTCTTCGGTGCAACACGAGTAGCACGGAGAGTGAATTTCTTTAAGTTCCTGAGTACAAAGTTCTCTGCTGCAAAAATGAAGCTTGCACAAAGTTTGTGTATGTTTTTTACTCTCACGCTGTGCTGTAGAAAGTGAAATGCTGCTTATATTTATTCTTCAGCTGAACACGCTGAAAGCGCTGAATACGTAAAATATAAGTTACACCGTTTGGTCAAGGCAGAACCTAAATTAAATTAAAACTTAATTTAGTCACATGAAATGTATCCAAGCAGCAGAAACGTGCTGACAGATTTTAAAAGAGCAAATCGAAATCTAACGAAGGTTAATTAAGGAGGATTAAGAAATTGTTGTGGCACATGAGCTTTAAATAATGACTCAGTCTTAATAAAAGCATCCAATGCCACTCAATTGAAATGAGTCATTAGTATTTATATCGGCAGCTTTTTTTTTAATTCTCAGGTGTTAGCTGCATATATAACATTTTTACAAGCCACTTCAAACTACTTATGAATTATTCATTATTCATGTCAAGAGACATGAATAAAGATTACAAGAATATCGAGCACCTTTATTTTTAATTTATGCCAACACAAATGTGAGACAATAAAACAAATGGTATAAATAGAATATTTAAATGAGCAAGAATAATTGTATTTATATAGAGATGCTTGATAAACTTTTCCTGTCCACCCAATGGCCGTTAATTACAGAGGGGGGGGAAACGTTCAGTGGATTTGTGAAATCCATCGATTTTGAGTCGTCACCGTCTGGTCTCATAGATTTGTTTCCAAACTGTCTCGGATCTTGGAGAGCACAGAATAGATTGAGCATGTGAGCATGTTTCAGCGTCCAGAATGAGAATGAAGGATGGCAGGCAGATGATTGGATATTACTGCCGTTTTGTTTTTCATTTGTTGTGATGGAAAAGGGCCCTCTACACACACACAGACAGACACGCACTTAATTACCAATGAAAATGTCACATTTATTTTGCCTCTGCTGGTTATGAAAACACTGGCCACACCAGCGAGGAACCGCTGATTTACGGCTCTACTTATCCGCAAAAAAGAAAGATTCATCTACATTTGGTAACATGATTTGTATTTCCTCAAAATAAACAATGCTCAGTAATGTTGCTTGCTCTTGATTAAGCTAAAATTCCTTGTCTTTCCATGATTAATGTTGAACAATCATGTAAAAATAAGCCCTTCATCTTAACTAACCGGCCTTTTGAAGTGGAAAGCAGCAAAGATGAAAGTTTAACTTTTTTTCTGAGCAACATCTGGAGCAGGTTCAAGTAAGATTATGAAACGATAAATGCTAAAATATTGTTTGGGAAGAGTAAGTGAGCGTAATAAACAGGACTTAAAGTGATTTTAATTGGCTCTTTTTATTCCCTGTGAGTTAAACGACCCCCATTTATAATCATAAGGTTGTGTTATTTCAAAAACTGTGCTCTGGTAAACTCACTTCTAACTCAACAACCCCAAAATATTCATCTCCAAACTCGTTGTCCTCAGACTCCACTGATGACCTGAACCCCCCAATTACCCAAAACATTTCTGTAAACCGGCGGCACGTTGGAGAGGAAACTAAAAAGGTCAGACTTGTTAAGGAAGCATGTGATTTAATCACCAATTTAAAAAATGTAAATTATTTTGCAGTTTTTTCGGATGAAGAGTCTTAACTGAGCTCTTTTTCTTCTCCCTCTGCCTCTTTGTCACATCCTCAGTACAAAGAAAAATAGCTCTCCATTTAAATTCTGTGTCCATGAAGTGATGGACCGCTGATCAGTCATCCTGCAGCTCGAGTGTGACTGAATTAAAAATAAAAAACAATGAATGAATAATATTATTTAAAGAGTCAAATGCTGGTGATAACACAAATATCTGAGAACATGAAGTGAACTGGGGGTTCCAATGAGAGGAGGTTCATTTGTACAAGTCTATTAAAGCCAATCCCCCTGACAAGACGCTGGAGGGGTTATATATCTTCTCTAGACTAGGAACACCTTCGGATCCCCTGGAGGCGCTGGACAGAGACGTCTAGACCACCTGGCCCTCGAGGAGGCCGTCAGACACGAAATGTTGCCAGGGCTTGGTCAGATTTAACTCTCACACCATGCGGTGGAACATGCTGCTCATTATTTTGAAGTCATGGCACCTAAAAATACATTCCCAAAGTTTGATCTGTGAAGCTGTGAAATGATGGATCGCTGGCTTTCTCAAAACTAATGAACCACACATCTCTCCCCTCTGCAAACGCACCGTACACAACTTTATATATATAGCTGCAAAAAGTTTCTGCCCAACAAACCGGCCCGCTGAGATGTAGAATAGTCAAGCCACTTCGTCATCTTTGAAAAAACACTCAGATCAGAACAAGAGTGGCAGTCTATCAAGCTGTCTAAACAAAGATGGGCTTTGTGGTGTAATTTTGTGCGTTTCTGCACAAAGTTGAATGTGGACAAAGAAGAGGTTCAATGGAGAGAACGGTGCTGAGATGCCATTTAGCTGAAAACCAATATTTCTGGGTATTAGGGTTTTTTTTTATTTCCTTTTGAACGCTCACCTGTGAGTGTTATGGAAGAGAGAGCGACAGAGACTCATCAGCTAAAGATTGAGTAATAACTCACTGAGCGCCATCACGCCACTTTTCAACCCAAGCGGGAAAAGTGAATAATGCAGAATAATATAAAAATTGGTTGTCTCTCGTGAGATGAGAGGGGATGGCAGATTTTAAGGTTTGGTCTAAACGTTTCTGAAGCCAGTGGCTGCTGGAGGTTCTTGTTTCTTCTTAATCCGCTTTGAGGTGACTATACACTGTGTGAGCCTTTCACCAGCAGTCCTGATTCATTACGGTGAGGAAATATAAAAATAAAAATCAGGTGGCAGATACGAGCCCTCCACTCCAGAGTAATGCTAATCAGTTCAAGATAGCTGATCAAAGTCAAGTGAGTTAAAATAGATCAAATCAATAAATTGCATGTGAAGGGGGCGGAAGCCGCACATAAACCGTCTCCCTAATTAGTTTTACACGGATGACAGGAGCGATCAGATCTGCTCTTTGATAAAACTCAAACACATAAACAACAGTCAGGGCAAATAAAAACCAATCTAAGTATACAAAACTCCTGCTGCTCTTTTTATTTCTCTCTCTAATTCACTTATGACGTAGGTTTGAGCCAGGAAACTGATAAAAACTCTGATTTTTAATCAGTTTCCTGTCTTACTAATTGGTGTTAATGTAATTAGTCAGACATCACTCCCACACCGTCCATCGGTATGCAAGGAGACATAATCAACATCGATTTCCTGTGACTCATGCTCAGGTTTTAAGTCACATGTGGAAGGACATGACTTCCCGTCGGCGGGGAGCTCTTCTTCTTCCTCTAAACGCTCAATCTGAGTGTCAAGAGTGTTTATTACACTGATTGATGACGAAGGAGAACAGTCCTCAAGTAAATCCCAGAAGAAAAACTAAATCAGAAATGCTGCAGCTTCTTAGAGTAATTTTTGATTACAGAAGATTTTTTCACTCTCCATTAAGAAAGGTAATGGAATCAACAGCTGTTATAATTATTGAAATCTAAACCTTTATTCATGGGGGAGTAAATGATGTTCAATTACTGCTTTTATAAAGCAGCACTTAGTGTTTACCTTCTCTGCTTTTACTGCTCATTTCCTCATGTACATAGTACATCACATACCTAATCCACTTCTGCTTGATAAAAATGTAATAAATGTGTCAGAACTAGGTATTTTAATCTGAATGAGGAGTCGTAGGAGTTTCATTAAAAAACATCCTGAAGCTCCATCCTCTAGTAAAAGTTTGACTTTTCCTGGGGAAATATGATTTTTTTTTTTTTGTGAAACTCACATCTATATCTATAGTTTTATTAGATTTAATATAGTTTAGAGTGTGGGTGTGCAGAGGAGGGACTATGGCTGCTGTATTTCATACCCTGAGAATATGGTTTGGGGAGAAGAAAATTAAAGAAAGGAAGTGTGATGCCGGTCTATGATCTACATGAGGAACCAAACAAAACCCCAAAGGAAGAACTTGGGGGTCACGACGAGAGACGAGCTACACCTACAGAAATCTGCAGCAAACACGATGAAACAGGCTTCAATTCAAGTCACATTTACCCCAAAGTAGCTCCAGAATGAAAGAAGAAATCAAACTGAGGCGCGCACACACACACACACACACACACACACACACACACACACACACACACACACACACGGGGGATTTTGCTGAAAGTATTGCACCAGATTTCGATTAAAATGCGTGTCATGTCTGTGGATTATTACAATCTTTGTCGCTGTGCAGGCTACAGAAAATGTACCATTCTGTGGAATCTGTATGTGTGTGTGTGTGCGTGCATTCGTGTTTGGGAAGAATGGACTCAACTCATAATAGCTGGCTTATCTGTTAAAAATCTGTGTTTACACGTGGGAAAGGGAAAAAGAGTGAATGTTCATTTACGAAGGGACACGTGGCGGCTCGTGAAGGTTTTGTAGACCGTCTGTGTTTTTTAATTTCTTGTCTTTTCAAATAGGGAGCGTTTTGAATTAAAGCTTAATCAATGATTGATTTTACAATCTGAACTGCGATCTAGGAGGAAAAACGCCAATTTCCCAGAAGCCATGAGGACAAATGATTCGCTTTGTGGCTGGAGCCAGCTGAAGAGGAAAAGGCAGCTTTGCTTGATATAATTGCTGGAATAACTGATCAATAATCACAGTCATCAGCAGCACACATGATATTAGTTTGATTGGTTTTACTCATACCAATCTCTACCAGGCTAAGTTGTGATTCTAAGTCTTTTGAGTAAAGAAAAGGTAGAAAAGCCACTGAAATGGTAGTTAGCAATGAACATGCTAACTGCATTCAAATCAAAAGCCATTAGCTAACGCGTTAGCCCTTTTTCCAAACAGGACAGCTGGAGCTCTAACAAAAACAATAAGTTCATGGAGTTTACTGACTATCCTTCTGACCTCCATCCTTCCTATTTTATCCGCGTTGGTGGCTGAAGTTTACAGAAGGCCGATAATTCTGGCTACAAAAACATAACAGCGAAGGTGACTTGTACCTGTAATTGGGTCTTAAAAATTGGCTTTAGGCTGCAGGACCGCCTCAGATAGAGGGCATATCGTTTCAGGTGTTAAACTTTTTATACACAGGTTGTGTGGCTAAAAATAAAGCCTCTTATATCCTGGGGTGAAAAAAGAAAAAGTGTAGATTGAGATAAAGGAGGAACAAGACGAGACAGTGAAGCTATCTTTAAAACAGGTGAGTCATCTTAGCTCTGATTCCCCAAAAGACTTCAGACAAAGCGAAGAAAAAACAACCCTGCAGAGAAAAAATACAGACGTTCTATTATGACCAGAATGTCACCGGAGTTATTGCTCCAACAAGTAGATCTCCACCACGGAGGGTTTATTAAGCTGCTAAATATTAATAAAATACACAACACATCAGGTCCTCATAAGGACAAGCTCATAGTTGTGACGGTGCTGCCAGAGTCATTTTGACTCAATAAAAAGGCAGATGGAGTTTCGTAAACTTGATATATTTTGGCTGGCTGAACGCTGAGCCTGGCAGCCGGAGCCTGAACCAACTGGCCAATTATGGTGTGTTGTTTAAACGACAGCGATAACACATTTTGAATTCAAAGTGATGGATTACTCCAGAATCTGCTGAGAGATTTCTCAAAGCATTCTGAACATTAATGGAGCCTGATGGGGAGAGATTTTATCATTTTATATGCACTGGAAATGTATTGTACACGCACAGCTCCATTACTTCGAGGTCATATTATGTCCAATTCAGTTCATTATTCCGAATGAGGAAGCAATTGACTCCAGCCGTAGACTGGATATACAGCTGGATGTAGCATCCATGACGTCACCCAGAGGTTTTCTGAAAACTGGGGGTGCTCAGCTGTTGTTACCTTGGCAGTGCCCGACTCCGCCTAGTTCAGGGCTAATAAAATAAAATAAACTTTAACAGCACGCACTCACCCATCTTCCACTCAAAGCAGCCATGCCCTCTATTAAAGACACCTTTAAGCCTTTAAAATGGGCGGGTTCGATAAAAATTCACCTCTGTAAAGCTTCCAAACGAGGGGAAATGAGCTGCAGAGTCCAAGATCAGGTTTTATACCTGGTTGTAAATGTATTTCTAGTGTAAAGTTGGATATTATAGTTCGGGTCACTTTAGACGTCCTGGTTGTTTCAGGAACTGCTGGCAGGCTTTCAGATATTCAATAGTTCCTGTTGCTACTGTCTTAAAAAAATAAGATAAATTTTAGTTTCTGTGGGGAAAAGGGAATATTTCAGCCGCCTCCATGTGTGCCAGCTCATGTTCAAGTGGAGCTGGTTGATGCTAAAGCAAATGAAGCATTTAAGTTCTGTTCCGCCGCTGTTAATTAGATGGACTTGGTGGAAGTGCTCTTTATAGAGATGCTTTTGCGGTACCACCATAAAACTTTAAAAACTGACCTCTGAGTGGAAGCGCTGCACGCCGTATGTCAATGTTCGTGGCTCCGAAACGCCGTGTTCATTTTCCCCAGGACAAAAGGAAAAAAAACCCTTCCTGAGTTTGTGTCAGAGTCGGCGGGAGCCCCAGGCAGAGATGCTGTGTTCAAGATTCAGATTACTTTCCTCATTATACCAGATGGAATTTGGCCGTGAGTCTTCTTCCTCTGCTGGTTGAATGACCTTACAGCCAGAGCCCAGAACAGCAGAGTCTCTTGTTGCTACCTCAGGCTACATCGAAAACTGTCCACCTCACTTTAGAGCTGCTTCTCTAGTTTCTTGTCCCAGTTCTGGTTTTGTAATAATCTCTCAGGAAGTCAACAAATGCAGCCTGTTGGCACATTCATTCGTCACATAGTGGAGGTGGATGTGAATTTTATTCTACCGTTGTGTGTACTCTAATGCTCAAACAGCAGGGCATCTCACATTTTGTTCTTAAAAAAAAATTGTTGGTTTAATTAAGAAACTATAAACAAGAGATTATTTCAAGTATTTAACAGTGATTTTATGAAACTGATCCGATTTTAAGAATCAAAAAGCGTCTCGGTGTCGTAGATCTGAGTCTCTCTTCTGTTTTCAGAGTGAGCAAAGAAATCAAATCCTGCAGCATTGGATTGGGTGGTTTGGTCCAGATTGGCGCAGTTTATTTATTTTATATCAAGAAGCTGATGTCCGCTTTCTCCTGAAGAGGATGTAATTGATAATGAGATTTTTCCTAATACCAGAAGATTTACCACGACCACGTTGGGATTAAGAAGTGCCATGTGGGCACGAGCAGACTGCTGTTCGACAATAAACATACACAAACATCCCACTCTGCTGCAAAAATGGTTTTTGACAAGACAACAGATGGCAATGGGTATTTGCTTCCATGTGGTAACACAATCACACAATATAGACTTCAGTTTGCGGAGTGGCGGACACAAACTGAAATTACATTGTGCACGTAAAAGTAAATGTGTTGTTTATCTGCAGTCTGCAGAGCAGAACTGTTGTGTGGCAGATTGATTTCCCCTCACAAACACACACACACACACAAATAAACAAAACATAATATGCAACGTCACATTCCTCAGCAGGAATTTCTCAAAACAGCCACATCCTTAGTTCATAATCGTCTCTGATGGTTGTCTATCTGCTGTCTTCACCCAAACCTGCGTTCATTCTCCTCCTATTTGGTATTTCAGGCATTTCAAACCAAACCAAAAGCAAAAATAATTACAGCTTCTGCTGATCAGAGCCGAAGTGTACGGACAGGAGAAGTCAAGTCAATGAAATGCAACAGAGCAGCAGCAGCGTCAGACGTTGTGACGCAGCGTTCTGAAGGTTAAAGGTTAGTTTGAGTTATTTCTCATTTCATCAGGAGGTGGGTTGTTCATCTGTCCGCAATTCAGAGAAAAGGGAAGAACGTACTCGCCACCAATCAGTTCTGCAAGAGTTGATATTATTCAATCAGGTCATTTTTCCTGTCGTAACTGTCCCTCTGGCAGAATTATAGCCCATTTTGTGAGGATGCAGTCATGAATGGATTCAACATAGAGACGAGTATAACATTTTTAACAACAGAGATAAAAAAAAATAAATAAACTAAATCCCCACAACAAACATAATTTTGAAAGACTTAAATAGTTTGAGGGAGAGTTTCCAATTATTCTAAAAGAAAAGAAGCTGTTTGGTCACAAACAACAACAACAACATTCTTATCTGCATCTGCTCCTTTTTCATTATGAAAACACTAAATTACTGTCGATAGGCTTGCACTTGGCTTACACAGTTCGTGCAAGTAAAGCGATCAACATTTGCATTTTCAATTTCCCCATGCTTGTCGTCACACAAGTGGCTGTTTGAATTACACAGCAAAGAGAGAAATTAGATTAACAGCTGCAGGAATCAAATTTATGCAATATTAAAATTGTGATTGCACCGATGGAGGGGGGAAAAAAGAAAAAAAAAAAAAAATCACCTCACTTATTTTTGTTTACTTGAATGCAAATACATTAGAGAGTGTCTATGGCCGCCTACTCGCACCCCCCCCCGACAAAAAGTCGCTGCAGGGGTTCGGGGGAGTGATTTACTTTAAAGGAACGTATAGGACTCACTGAGATGAGCCAATGACAGAGAGTTTGTGTTCATCAGGTGATAGAGATATTATCATCTTCGACATTGCAATGACTGTTTTGAGACGTAAATGTGGAATCTGACCAGGCTTTGTTTTTGTTTTTTTTGATAATTTGACAAATAAAACTGCTCACCTGTGACGTTTCTTGGTTTGGACCCAAAAGCTGGATGCCGCCGACCTGGTGCGAGGCTCTGAACTGTCAGGGTCCTTCCGAGAGGAGAGGAAGCAGGCTGGTGGGGAGCAGAGAATAGGCAAGGTCAGGATCAGAAGGCTGGACGGGTGTCCGGGTCACAGACATTAAAGGTCAGCAGCGAGGTGTCAGTCCTGAACAAGAACAATCTGGCAAACTGTGGGTGAATGGGCAGGTGATCAGGACCAGCTGAGTGCAGCAGGTGAGGCAGATAGTCCTGATGAGTTGGGCGTGGCTGTGAGTTCAGGGTGAGCAGAATCGAACAGAGACTGACTTGCAACAACCCCCATTTTAAAACTGTACAGCACTTTTCAATAAAGACTGATAAGCTAAAAGAAAAAAAAAAAGGACAAATCACGCAAGAAAGAAATGCTAAAAAAAAAAAAAAAAAGCTATTACAATGTCATGGGAATTAATGCAATTACAATAAAACAAGTGAATAATGGAGGTGTGCAGTCTGAGTTCACGGTTAAAAATGCTCTCAGGTCAGCAGGGAGATCATTCCAACGGCTCAGAGCATAAAAGCTGAAAAGCTGCTTCCCTAAAGGTTTTAGTCCTGCACTTTGGATTAATTAGGACTAACCTGAGGAGCCGTGGTGGATTATATAGAACCAGCATGTGGGACATAAAGCACAGGGAGGTGAGCTTAAAATATATTTACTTTAAAATGAATACAATAGCTGACGAACAACCAACATTGATGTTTTTTAGTATTTTATCTAAATCAGTCGGTTTATGTTGTTGATAAGAACAGCCACTCTCATTCAGAGAGGCTGCATTTGATGATAAAAGCAAACCAGCATTATCTTTTTATAAAGGTTAATGTGGCCTGTCTTATCTGAAATATCATCTCCAATAATAGTTTAGATTTGTCTTCTTTCTAAATGTCGAAAAATAAAAAAGGTCATACAAATAATAAGCTGTAGTATAATAAGTTCTAAGCAGTCAGATTTTCAGTGAGAAACACAAACATCAGGGTTTTATTTCAGCCGTAACAGATCTGGGATTTGTTTTGTTATTCTGTTTCCTGCAGCTTCTTGTGCACATTAGTTGATGTTGTGCATGACAGGCCTCCCGTTCTGGGATTTCTCGTGATTTTCCAATATGTGATAATCCTTATCGCAGAGTTTAAGGGATAAAAAAGGAGATTCAGTTGTGTGAGTGTGCTGAAGAGAAAAATAAAGCTGCTGGGCGCCGGATGAGATGCGTTACGACTTACATTACCAGGAAACCGCTTGTACTGACAAAATCAGACATTTCCCGACATCTACTTTTGCTGAAGTGACACTTTATATCAGCGACCTCACTGAATCTTTGAGCTTTTCTTTTCACTTTTCTGAAAAAGAAGCACATAACTGTCTGTGTGTCATTAGTTGGTGCTGCTTCCAGGAAATCCCGCCTGAAGACCCCAATGTGTTGGTGAAAACAAAACCGACGTGGCGCATGTTGGCTCATTAGCGTCTTTAATACGGAGGCAGCACAGCAAACACACACAATGGTGCAGAGAGATATTGACACACACACTCTCCCCACCTGGCATTGTTCTGCAGCAGATGGGCGAAATCTTCGAATGTCAGAATAAAATATGATGATATGAATGTCCGACACACACACACACACAGCTCTGAAATTTGTGTGCCATTTGTCAGCTGTGAAATTACTACTTCTCTCCTTTTTGCCTTTCAACAAGACGCACACAAAAACGTAGTATACATTTATAAAGACACATCCCAGGTGAAACACAGCTGTTGCAGATTAAAGCTTACTGTCTAAGTACTTTTCTCATGTTTATAGTCAGCTTGCATGTGTCAGGTTTGTGTTACATTAATTGTGTTTTGTGTATATGAGTAAATAGAATGTCAAAATCTGATCCGACTGCAACACAGATCAACCTACGAGTACAAAATAAAACGCACAAAAGAAAAAGAAAGCAACCCAGCCTGACAGGGTGAAGAACATGACTGTACTTGTGCATTAGATTCCATCTTTGAGTTTCATTCATAAAGTTGCAGGGAACATCACATTTTCTACATTGTGCTGACAATCAGGAATCAGCAACCATCACAAACAACGGCCAAACCAGAGTGTTCAAAAGTCAGCAGCATTAAGTTCCACCTAATCGCCCACAATGGCTTAAAAACACTTTAAAAATCTTTTGTCGTCGTATTCACAGTCCAACGTTGTGTTCATATTTTCTGGCTTTGCAGAAAATCTTGGGCATATGTGCTCGAGATAAACTCGACTCGCAGGATAAACGGCATGGTGGCGAGGCAGAAGGAGCCTCCAACATCACTGCTAAAGCTTCCAGATAAACATTTACAGTCACGTCAGCACGTTTTGCTGCACTTTTCTTAGAAATGCACACCGGGCAACACCAGTTGGAGGCTTTTGAACTTAAAAAGAGCTCTTTACAATTTATGTATTTTTCATGAGACGACACCGCTGGACCTGTTAAGAGCCCAGAAACGTCTTAGCCTGGGCCCCGAATTCACACCACAGGGAGCATAAATGAAATCAGAGCCCACCCAAAACCGCCACAGCCTGAAGCCTCCGCCCCCATCTCATGCTGGCCCCAGACCTTTAAACCCATCATGCACCAGGTGTGTTCAGGACCGGCCTGGGCGGAGCTACAGGGAGCACAGCCACGACGGCAGTTTTAACTATCAGACAATAACCATAAACAGGAGATGAACTGCAACTAGCAGTAAACGAGTCAGTCAATCATAATATCTAATAAATCATCAACCTCCGTCGTTCCTTAAATGTAGTTCAAAATATTTTCCAGGTTTCAGCTTTCACAGTGTTTGTAAATTTGTTGACCTGTTTGCCGTCAAGACTTTTTGTTTTAGTTGCGCAACAAATTAACAAAGAAACAAGAACTAACATTTTGGAGATGACAACAACGACAATGATAATGATGGTGAAGCCGAGCAGAATTTAAATCAGCAGAGATGTGTAATTATGCCGCATTTGTATTCATTCTTTATGTTTGAAATTATTCTGATGAGTGACATCGTTTCTCCACAACAATAAAAGGCCCTTGTTGATTTTATTCATTGCTTCTACAAAGAGAAAAATTAAATGACTACTTTTTTTTTGTTTTTGTTTGTTTGTTTGCTCTCTGTCAGCGTGGCATCTGCAGAAAAGTAACAAATGATGTCCCAGAATTCACAGCCGTACTCCTCGCCAGCCTCAGGGGTAGTTATGATTCTCTGATTGTCTTTCACAGACAATTCAGATTCTCTCTGCTGCTGCAGCCGGAGCTTTCTGCTGATTTCTAATGGTCTGATCGAGCTCTTGGCTCCACGTCACTTTGGGGAAAGGCACCAATTTTACTAACATCATCAGTGGTTCTGTTGTGTTCACGTCTATTTAGAAGTTTCCATCAAATTCCAGCAGGAATAAGGAATCTGGGGGAATTTCCAGAAGGAAAATAACGACAAGAGCTGAAAATGACTTTTTGTACATACGCGCTCATGTTCATACAACTGCTGTGAGTTATTAAGAGATAAGCGGATCAGAGGTCAGGGGATTTTGACAAACATGCAACACACAAACACACACAAATAGGACTTGCAAACAATGCTGTGCTGTTGGGTTGACTGTAGAGGTCATGAGAGGATAGCTCTGTGTGTGTGTGTGATGTGGGCTAATACAATATTCATTTTGAATTTCCTGCACTGCACAGACTTGTGTGTGTGTGTGTGTGTCTGTGTTTGTGTGTGCATGGTCCTCCTCCTGCATAATGTTGTATAATGACTCAGCGTGTGCGTAGGCTTGTGTGTGAAGTTTGAATCCTCCAGGTATTTTTCTGACATCCAGGCAGGGTGTGTGTGTGTTTTATTTAAACAGGGGATGACAACCACCTCAACACCAGATTAATCTTGAACCTCAACACCAGATTAATGCAGGGATGATGGATTGTAAAATAGATTTGATCTGATGGATTTCAACACACACACACAGACACAGACACACAAACCGTATGAATGAATGGATCCAAACCTGAGTGAAAAAAATAGAAACTGAAAAAAAAAACAACAAAATCCTGAGGACACAAATGGATGAAGATGAAGCAACCTTATTGACGACAAATCAGCAAGTCAGTCACAAAAGCAACACAGCTGCAACTTTCTGAAATATTTCTGGATGTGGACTCGGGCACTTGAAGAAGTTTGGGCTAACAGTTTGATGTCACCCTGTTTGCTTCCTTCCCTTCTTGTACTGTCAACTCCCATCAAATCAGCAAGAATCTCATGAGACACAAATTTATCAGGACACATGACAACCTGAACAGATGATGGGGGAAAAAAAATACAATACATCCACTCTGTACTTGTCTTTCCTTTCAGATAAAGGTTTTTAAATCTGAAAATCTCTTCAATCAAATAGCAGAGTGAGCATCCTGATTAAAACCTGAGTGAAAGTGAAATCAGGGCAATCAGTGCTTTCAGCCGTTCACTGATACCTACCGAGAAATTGGGCTGTGCAAGGCTGAGCGTTAGTGAGCTCTACAATGTCATTCTCATCATTTTAACCAGCCCTAAATCTCCCTGCAGGTACTTCAGAGGCTGAACTATCAGTTTGATTCTCCAATTTAATAAATGTTCTCTCAAGAGGTGCGAGAAAATACTGGACTGGATGTTCAAGTCCTCAGAAAAAAAGAAATGACACCATTACTTCATTTGGACAAGTACAGCAAGTTGTTTTTAAAAGAGTGGAAATTTTTACAAAAAAGTCAAAGGTTCCTTATTTCCTGTCAGCCAGAAAAGTGAGTCCATGCTGATGTTTTAAAAAGGGATTAGAAGAGTTTTAACAAATATAATCTCCATAATTCTTTTTTTCCGTTTAAAAATTAACATCATGTTGCGTTGAAGGCATATATACTAAAGGTAGTAAATCAGGTGCAAGCTAGGGTCATTTCCCCATAGATTTCAACACAATCTGACTATTGGACTCACCCTCTGATGGTCGTTAGATGAAGTTCAGGTTCAAGGCTTCACTTTACAGCGCTGGAACCTGCATCCACTTTTACACAGTCTGTAGAAAATACAGGAAACAGATTGTTGCTTAGTTGCACAAAACACAAAGACAATTTTGGAGTTGTAAAATTACGCTGCCAGCAAAGACAGCAAGGTCAGACAGAGACAATTTTTAATCCATCATCCTCGCTGCTTTCATCAGCAGCAGTCAAAGTTGATCCGACCGTGAGTTTCCACACCAGGTCTCCATGTTAGTTAGACAAAACTGAAGCAGGTCTGTCACTTCCGTTACTGCAGCTCGGAAACATTACAGAATCCTCCTCAAGAAGAAAAAAGGTGCATCTGTCAATTTCAATTGGTTGGATTAGATACAGTCCTTTTTGTGGCTGGCCCAATGCAGCATAGTTTCACTCCAGCAGTATGATCTCCTTCTCTCTTCTGTATTCCCACTGTGCTCCAAACTATTACATTTACGCAGAGAAAAATTTTACGCTGTGTTGGCCTCCAGTTAAACAGAGGCATATTCATAGATGGTAGTGGAAAAAAACTTCTGCTTCCAGCTCGTGTTTTTTCGCCTTCTAAAGTAATCAAAAGTTATTAAAGCCTTACCTCACGGACGCCAGCCAATTCCATTTTCATCTAGCATCCCACACGGGAGCGAACTAAAAAACACTTTTGGGTTTGGAGTTTTCCTATTAAACCTGAACGTGCTTCCAATTTTTTAAATGTGTGAAGAGTGTGTTCGCAGCTCAGGCCTGTGGAGACGTGGGCGGGAGACGGACGAAATAGGGAGAGACAGCGACACTAACACAAACTCTCAATCATCCTGTATTGCTGCATCCCCTGTGTGGGTAATTTGTTGGTGGCAGGCAGCGCAGTCTTAAAGATTTATTTTGAAAATGATTAATTAGTGGTGAACAGACTTGAGTGAGGCTGCCATCCAAATGGCCCCCCTCCCATTAAAACCATTTTTTCACTGGGGGGGGGGGGGGGGGGGGAGAGAAAGTTACAATTGATAGTGATTGCTCCGGTTTCCAATATAAACACACATATTTGAGTTTTTCCTTTACATGCTCTTATTTTGTTTAGCTTAGAAGTTGTTCCTGCGACATGCCATCAGGACACACGCTCACATTTCCTTGCGTGTTGCGCGCACACACACACACACACACACACTCACACACACACACACACGGGTCATCTGCCCTCGGGGACATGCAGACATGAATAAGTAATAAAAACATGAATAAAAGCCAAACGTGGAGGACAACCGTGTTATGCAACCCTCTTGTCACATCAACGCATCATTTCCTCGTCATGTTCAACAACTTTTTACTCAAATTCGCCAACTTGCAGCTCCAAGACTAATTCTACAATTGTACCCACCCATTTCTCCATTTCTCTTTATGTAAATGTCCCCCTCACGAGGCTGAGAGTGTACAGGCAGCGTGAAGGCAAACGCTTCCTGTTTGTACTTTCTAATCAGCATGAAATAGCTTGTTAGCTGCTAATCTGATTGCATTTCGCCTCGAAAGGCCACGACAAATTG
The DNA here is from genome assembly GCF_900963305.1 of Echeneis naucrates. Taxonomy (NCBI): domain Eukaryota; kingdom Metazoa; phylum Chordata; class Actinopteri; order Carangiformes; family Echeneidae; genus Echeneis; species Echeneis naucrates. Next base: position 2,097,684 of record NC_042528.1, on the reverse strand, counting down.
ATCCAGAAATATCTCCCACCAGCTTTTCAGTCGGGCATGTGTGTCGGGCAAGCTTTTGTTTGGAAATAACATGTTTTGTGGTTTGCAGCTGCCATGGTTTAGGTTTCTATAGACTCAGATCTTGGGAAATGAATTTACACGGCTCATGCTGATGGTTCAAAGCGTCTTTGACTGTTGATGGGAAACAGGAAAGCCTCCTTTTCTTCAGCCACATGGTCGGGCTTTGACATGTCATAACAGAGTGAAACACCTTCAGTCAGTGAACGGGGAACGTTAATGCAAACAGACATTTGAGCTGTTTGCTGTTTTCCAGGTGGGGGATGTAAACGATAGTGTTTCCTTGCCGGCCTGGAAGCAATCTGTGAGGTGGAACCATTTTAAAAGCACAGCAGTGTCAAAATCTCAAGCTTTGCCTCTCAGTTCTTGATTTGATAAATTTTCGTAGTCACAAAAAAAAAAAAAAAGACCAATCGGGAGGGGAGACAAACACGTCTCTTCGATTTCCCTTCTTTTCGCTCCCATTCACACACTTCAGTGTCAACACTGCACACTGAATACGAGTGTTAGCGCAGGGATTATCAGTAGGGCTGCTGCTCGCACCAGTAAGGGGCTTGTCGATATATCGATTGTCCAAGCTGAGATAAATGAGCTCGCGGCTGCAGCTTTGTATTCTCCGTTGTAATGGCTGTGGAAGTAAAAAGCACCGCAGAATCGAGGCAAAAAAAAAAAAAAGCCAGGTGTGATGATGTGTCACTGCTTCTTGAAAGCAGAGAAGTTTCACCGAGACTATTTTAAACAAAATTGGAGCTTGAGGTGGTTGAAGGTTATATTTATATGTGCCTTTGTCTTCTCAAGCAGTTCTGAAGTTGGATTATTTAGGCTGGATGAGAATTTATTTTCTCAGTGTATCAGTAACATCTACAGCAATAAGGAATCTATTGTTCCATTGACAATAAAAACAAAAACGGCATGCACACTGGAAAACCAGTTTGGCAGGATTTTTAACCCTCACTGTCAGTAAAGTTATCACAACATGAACTCTTATATAAAATGTCATGACAGTGCATCAATTTGATATATTTCACACGATATCACAGTCAAAAATATTATTGTATTTACCAAATAGTTAATATTTAGGACATTAAATTCACACAATCATGAACATTGAAACTTAATCATGTTCAATTGCACAAGACTTTAAGGTATTTGGTCAAATTATTTTTATGGGTTATAAATCTGTTAAGAAAAGTTAGATTAAATTATATTCATGAGGTGGGAGAGCATGTTGTGTCAAAATCAAAGCTTTTTAACTTCAAACTGTGTCTATAGTTTTGACGTAACAAAAAAAAAAAGATGTAATTTATGACTATAAAATAAATTTGTACCCAACTAATGAGTTGATGATTACTGTAGACCATTTTTGCAATGACTTTTGGTCAGTTAGTAGTGAAGGTAAAGATTACCATTGTATTGAAAGTTGGCCAAATCCTAAAATAATAACAATATAAAACTATTTGTGATTGTGCAACACACTGGTGTTATGTAAGATTACTGAATAGTTTGGCTGGGAGATTTATCAATTCAGCTTTATTCCACCACAGACACTCAAGTATGAGCAAAACAAATGTGTTTGAAATGTATCTGTGTTCTTTAAAGAGCTGCATTCACATGTCACTAAACAAACCCCTGAGAAATATGTCAGAAGGTGTGCCGAATATTTTTGCGGTTTTGTGAGCAGGAAATCAAGTCCTAAAAGTCAGCATCATCTTTATGCAGCATTTCTAATTCTGAAACTGAATTTGGAGTTAATCTGGTGTCGCAGAATACCAAAAACAAATCTGTTAACATCAGTAATCCCTCCTGTCACGCTGCTCTCCAGTCACAGCAGGACAAATATGTTGCCATCCTGTCGCATCCTCTCATCTAGAATTCCATGCCTGCGATAAGTACAATGGAAATATTTCACAACAATACGAGGACTTTTTTTATCTTTGGCTGATTCTCAAAGGTTACTTAAGGCTGGCAAACACAGCAAGTGACATCATTAACCTGTTATCCTGGCTGGAAGGTGACACTTGACAAGCAAAGTACAAAATAGGTAATAGGGTGTTTTATACACCTGACACACCTGTTTGATCAATCCTGACAGTATGTCTCTGCTCACACTAATGCTGGTCACCGCCGTCAGTGAATACCAAAAGTTCTCAAGAATCTCACAAAGATATCAATCAGCAAACAGATCCATACACCCACAGTTGTGTTGTCAACATTATATTCCTGTCCTAGAGACCCGAACTCCTTACCTTATAATTCAGTTAGTTAAATTATTAAATTAAATAATTTTTATTCTTTGTCCACAGAAGAAAGTAAAGTGCCCATAATGTATGAATAGTGTGTCCCCATAACACCAGCAACACAAGACGACGACACAAGCTATGTTCAAATGCTAAAGCTACACTACATGCTGTACACTGATATGTGAAATGTCACAAAACTGCAACTTGTCTTGAAGTGTAGATTAAATTACTTCAGGCCAAGATCCATCTGACATTTAATTCATGACAGCGGTGTCCCGCTTCTCTCAATTGTGAGCTTTCTCAGTGTAAGAATTCAACGTAATGGCCGCCATCTACACCGGACACACTCCATAAACCTGCACAGATAACGTGCTGCTCTTTACCGAGTCTGCACACGCTGCACAGCTTTAAACACTTTACTGCTGTTTGGTCCTACAAAATGGGTTTCTGTTAATCACGTAGCGAGCACGGCTAATAATGAAAAAAATAAACAAATTAATTTGGAAAAAAAGAGAGCGATTGAAAACAAAGAAGGAATGGAAAAAGCTGTTGTCATGTTTCTGCGCTCCCTGGATCATAGCTTTTATTTCTCACTCGGAGGAAACATGAGTCACCTCGAACTCAGGCAGCTTCCAAATTACTATATCATTGAAAAGTAAGCACTTCCAAGATGGTCACCTGTGATTCTGGCCTGAATTGGGAAACAAGATACTGTTATATCTGATAAATATGTTTAAGATAAAAATCACTGTTGATGGTGACAACTTCAGGAGCAGATAAATGAGGTTTTGAGTCATTTGTGGTTAATTCTTTCTGAAAATTAAAATTGATGTTTACAAAAGTAGAAATAAAATTGAACTAAAATATATATTTTTTTCTATTTTCTTGGGTTTGAAGCAATTAAGATATTTTAGGTTTTTTTAATTTTTACAACTTGTACTGATGGGCTTATTAATGGTGTTCCAGAATTTCAGGTACATCTGTCTTCCTTGCGTGCCGTAGCCAAGCATTGGCCTGGATAAATGACAAAGGTGAATAAACACAAGTATCAAGAAAAGCATGTTTGACTGGATGCATTCTTTTGAAAGCTTTGAGCTCAAGGGTCAAAGTGGTGGCAGAAGGTGCGTCATTGTGGGTGGACCTAAATGTGAGGATCATCATATTTAATGTGGGGGACGAAAGTGGAGGAAGCATTAAAAAAAAAAAAAAAAAATGGCTCTCCAACAGATTCTCTGTGGATTAACTGTGCTCATCGCTCTCCTACTCCAAGGTCAGTTTTCATCTTCTTTTATTTTTTATTTTTTGTTAGTTTTTTTTTTTTGTTAGTTAATTTGTTTCATATCAAAGCTGGTTTTGCAAAGTTTTATAATAATATCAAATTTATTTTTGCATTTTAAAAGAAGAGAGCAATAATTTTGGTATTATTAGATTACAATAAATTACAAATAAATATTGTTTGAAATTTTCAGGTTTTTTTTTTTTTTTTTGCACATTTTCTCTAATTTTGACCTTTAAGATTAAGCATGCTTCTAATGTGCTGCATGATCACATGAAGTTGCAGCTATGAGTTCTTATATATATATATATATATATATATATATATATATATATATATATATATATATAAAATAAAATTTTAGGCGGTAAAATATTTGGCAGGGTTGTATCTGGATGAGATGTGACTTGCCATAACGTGACTTTGGCTCTGGTTCAGATTTTGTAATAATATGAACAGAATTCCATCAGTGATAAAGGAAATTATTTACACAAGCTGTGGTTTTACCAAAACAGATGCCAAGATTTCTGCCAACAAGAAAGGAGGCCATAGTTTCACCTTGACATGATCTGACTAAGTACTTTGTGTACAGAAATGCAATTATCCATCCGGGTTTCCTGTAAATATTTCTCTCTTTGTTCATTTTCAGGTTGGGTATCAAATAGCCTTGGTAAGCATACAAGTTCAACATTAAAAGGCTCTAAAAGTTTCAGCTTTTGTTCCCTGCATTAAAGAAATGAATGATTATTATGTGAAGAGTTTGTAAGTACAAAGCTTGTCGAGGCCACTTTCTGACATATTGGATGTAAAGGCAATGGCTTGTTTCCAAATGTCATTGTACTGTTTGTATAGTTACAAAGGTCATTCTTTCAATTCAAAAGGCACTTTTGTGGAAATGGGATAAAAGTACCTGTTGCCGTCTCCTCTTATGTAAGGTTGTGGCATCGCTCTTTTGAACACCAGAATTGTGGGAGGTCAAGAAGCGATTGCAGGAAGTTGGCCCTGGCAAGCCAGTTTGGACTCAGGGAGCGGGTCCTTCTGTGGGGGCACCCTGATCAGCAACCAGTGGGTGCTGACGGCGGCGCACTGCATTTTAGGGTGAGGAGATACTGTTAAAGTGACATTTAACTGTTCACTCGTGCCATGCTGAACTAAAAACCAGGTAAGTTACAGGTACAGTTAGTGTCACTCTGGATTACATTCATACAAAACAAAATGAATCCAGCAAAAACATCTTTTAAAAGGTGCTTTACCAAATCCATCCCACACAAACTCACACATCACCATGACTTAAGATTTCGTGCTCCTTTGCAGAACCGGCATCTCCTCCGTTCACATTCCACCTGTGACACACCTGCGGCTTTATCATGTATAAGACAATCATTTCATAATAAAAAAAGGAAAACACAAAAAACATTTCTAAGATGAATTATTTTAAGGGCCGATTTATATCTTCATATAATAACAATAAAGCTGTTGAATTTCATGCAAAATCTGAGCGTGCAACTAAAAACTTAGTGAAGTGGTATTCAGTTAACATTTTGCTTTCTCTCAACACCCGATACTGAAGCTCCAACAAAAGTTTCTGTTTTCAAGGAATGGGAGCAGCATATCTGTCCATCTGGGCCGCCATAACCAGTCAGTTTTCGGCGACGAGGAAGTGTCACGCACTGTTGCTGAGGTTGCCTGCCATCCTTGGTACGACGAGTATTCAAATGACAACGACATCTGTCTCCTGAAGCTGTCGCAGCCTGTGAACTTCACTACTTACATACAGCCGATATGCCTCGCCGCAGAAGGCAGCACCTTCCACACCGGCACCAGCAGCTGGGTCATCGGTTGGGGTAATCTTGGAAGTGAAAGTAAGTTCTCAAATAGTGCAGTCCAAGAGAAACCTTGTGATTGCATCATATAATTTGTACATTTGTAAATATATATAAATGCACATTAATTTGAATCTATTAAAATTTCTCCAAGATTTCACCACAGTGGAAAACCTCAGAGAGGTTAACATACCAATAGTGGGAAACAAGAAGTGCCAATGCTACAACGGGTTCGCCATCACAGAGAACATGATCTGTGCTGGGTTGAAAGAAGGAGGTAAAGATTCTTGTCAGGTGAGTCAAGTTTTAGTGTATTTATTATGCTGCGTTTACATTTATTTTACATTTTGAGGGTTTGTTGTTAAAAAAAAAAAAACCTAAAATAAAAAGCTTTAACATGTGCAATGTTTTAGAATTGAGCTGTAAGTCACGCACACGACGTTAGCATGTCTTTGTCTGTTCTAGAAAATTTTAATCAAAAGAAAAATGTGAATATGAGTAACTAATCCGACCTTTTAGTGTAGTTTGCAGTCGTGTCCTGCAGAGAGCTCTATTGTTTCTGTTGTATTTTGACAAATCCACTGTGAGGCCAAAAGCTCCACAGTTACGCCTCCTTTCTACCCACAGGGTGATTCAGGAGGCCCACTGATGACCAAAGACCGCTTTCAGTGGATCCAGAGTGGAGTTGTGAGTTTTGGCTTAGGCTGCGCCGAGCCTGAACTCCCTGGAGTTTACACCCGCGTGTCTCGGTACCAGGACTGGATCACCAATGTCACTGGCAGCAACCCACCAACCTTTGTTTCCTACAGCTCTACCGGCCCGGACAGAGACGCCAACTTTACCTGCTCAACCCGACATCCCGTCACAACCCCGGGCTTCATCTTCCCCACGGAAGACGACAGCATATTTAGCGGTGGCGTGAATGTGGTCGCTCAGTTCACTTCCTTCTGCGTCCTCGTCCTATCGCTGTATGGGCTCGCTGCTTTAAGATAATGTGGAACCATATTCCTCTAATTTTCTGTTCGCTATTAATGATGTTAATACAGCAATTAAAACTTATAACAATTCACATGGGTAATTTGTTGACATTAACCTTTTTTAAATTTAAATCTGATTAAATGACTCAGTGGACCTTTTTAATACAAAGTTGATTTCTTTTTTTTTTTTGATAATCAGTGCTTCTTTATATTCAAATAAAGCTTAAAAACACGGTTACATGCTCAACAGGTGTTAATTTTCAACAATTGGTTGCTTTCAACTTTGCTCTCCACTTCTGGGTGTGTCTGTGTGTTGTTCACATGCTGTGTATTACATCGTACTTAGACGTCCCTCAGGGTAAACAAAGTCCCCTGAAATGAAACCAAATTGGATCAAACAGGGCTTATTTTTCATCTCATCCCACTTTCAATTTTAATTTTCTCACATTCTCACTTGAACATGACTGTTCACATTGTCCCCAACAGGACACCATAGATAAAATATGAACACACAAATACGCACACACTATCCAATATGTTCAGGATGACTGGTTGGAAAACGAACTCACTCACAGCCCGAGGTGATGGAAATGGGCTCATTGCTATTCTCCCAATGTGATGATGTTTTATGACTTTAGCCCCAGTGGAGAGATTTGTGGTTTTGGATTTTTTTTTCCACTATGTAGCTCCCAGAGAATAAACATGAAGATCACCCAAAAAAAAATGTACCCAATAAATTTAAACATGGGACTCCAAAGTACTTGTTTTTTTCCCTCAACATGTCTGATCCGGATTAAACTGAAAAGTATTTTCCAGACATTTAAAACAGGCCATAACCAAGAGCAGTGACTGCTGAAGTTGTCTCAGTGCAGTGTGTGTCATGACTCACGGGAGAGTTATGATCAGATGCTGTTTGCTAGACTGTTTGTGTTGAACCTCTTCGCCTCGTCACGGTTACACAACCCTGAAACAAAGAGTCAGGAACACATTTTAGCCTCAAATCAATCAACATGTTCACATAATCCTGGAGGAATGAGTTACATATGGCGTCATGTTTTTTGTACGTTCAGCATGTCGGCTCCAAGGAGATATTTAAATGTTATTGATCCATCCAGTGGCTCATGGCGTTTCCCCAGGTTTGTGTCTCACTGGTGTTTTCAGATTCCTGGTTGGACGGAGGCAGCTGGTCACTGTGTCCTCCCCACAGACGGAGGAAGACCTTTCCATCCTGGCGCTCGGGAGGCTCGTTCCTGGTTGGATTGGTCGGGGGTTGCTTCCATCTGCCAGCCTCATTTTGTTGTTTGTTATCTCACTCGAGAGAAAAAAAAAAAAAAAAACTGATTGTCTATAAAAGTGGACTTCCAGGTCGTCCAGGTCTGAAAAGTGAAGCCAATGCTGGAGAGCTTTAAATCAGATGACCATCTGGAGGACACTCCACTGGTCCAACTGTAATGAAGTCTATTGAAAAATGTTCCTAGTTTACTACAGCAGTAAATGTTTTCCTGATGAGTTTACAGTCTACGTCTTCTACAATCCAAGATGATGTTCATTTCTTAAATGAGGTTTCCATTTAGAGGAAAACAGACAATAAAACAGGTGATGCATTACTGTGACTCACCTGATAATCAGCACAGAGTAACAGAGCATGTCCAATCCACCTTCTCCTACGGATTTGGCTCCTTGCAGTTTCAGAAAACCTAGAGGGCAACAACTTCAAAATGGAAACAGTTCGACAACTGAGCAAAAGAATTGGATTTAAGTTTTGGCCCAGAAAATGCCACCAGGAAATAACCCCCAACTTAATAACATTCAAAGCATTGTGACACCAGCGATGGGAGACATTTGGCAGCAGTCGCACTAAGATCTGGTGTCAGAGCAACACAATGTCAACATCAGTGTCAGCAGCAGCAGCACAGGAAGAACTTGCACTGTGTGCGCGTGTTCACATCTGTATGGTTGCCTTTGTGCTGAGTAAATGTGACCAAACATTCCTGCGTCTTTGCTTCCCCTTCTTTTGTTTCATTGCCTGAGTTCTTCTCTCTGTCTTTTGCTCGAGGCCCACAACAAAAACACAAAAATATCACTGAAGTCAGCATTTGTTGACTTTGAAGCATGTGTGTGTATGTGTGTGAAAGGAGGACAGATCTAGTGAGCTTTAGAGGCACAGGAGTAAATTGCTTTCATCTTTCACTTTCCAACATCAGGTTTATATGTCTGAACTGACCATTGTCCAGTTCAGCAGCAATAATTGCCTTTCATGTAGACAAACTCAGACAGGCACCCAACTAAATCCACTGAATCCACCACGGTTTCATTGCTGATGGTTATAAATCATATGGATGCATATTGTCAGCAGGATGAGCGAGGTGAAAAACTTTGAGCAGACAGCACTCATATATTCAGAATGAGAGTCCCCCCCCCCACACACACACACACAGTCTCTTTGTGCGTTTACTCTGTTAGGTTTCCTCCTGTCCGTTCACAGAACTTTTTAACGGCAGCCTCTGCGGTGTATTGAAAGGACGGCAGTGATGTTTGGCTCCAAGCCCGCTCACTCACTTACCATTGAACAAGTCCGCTGCTTTTAAATTTTTACATGCTGTAGAGCCATTTTTGAAGCAATTTAATGTGCCATACATTAATAAAACCATTAAATCTGTATTTAAATTATTTTAAATTTGTAATACTATGTATAGGCTTGTGCCCAATAAATTGCTAAAGAGCGCAATAAACCATAAAACAATTAAAATCGTTTCAATTTTGTTCACACATATTTTTCTACATCCTTCAAAATAGTTCATGCTCGTACGTTATGGCATCTATTCCAAAACAGGAAGCACTGTGGTCTGGATACTTATGGTTTTGCTGGGCATGCTTTATACAGGATTTCTGCATTATTTGAAGGAAACAGCACTCTGGGGCACTTTGAATGGGTTTTCTATGCAAAAAGAGTTATCTTATTTATTTTATTTTTAATATACACCATTGAAAAATAAATATGCAAATGGAATCATGGGTGCTGCTGTCGGCATTAAAGGGTAAATAACAGCCAGTTGGGCCTGAGTTTCTGTTCATGGATCAGTCTGATCCAGGTTTTAGTATTTTGTCTGTAAAACTACAAATATATCAACTGAAAAGAGATCAAATTTAATTATTATACAGCCTACTACCAATTAACACCAAGGCATGAGTTCACTGTTCAGGAGTTTCATTCAAAAAATAACAGATTTCATCAATAAACACTCAAGAGACTCCACAAAAAAAACAAAAAAACAAACAGAAACCTGAATCTTCCTGCAGCGGTGTTCGCAGGGAGATGAATAATGAACGCATGTAAAACTGACTCAGCCCTCAAACCCTTTGGGAATTTTAAATCATCGTGTTAAATAATCATGTTGTTATTGCTGGAAAAAAAAGAAAAAACACACAGCTCACTGAAAGCAGAAAAAGCAAAGGCTTCCTCTCCAGCTCTCTCCTGAGTGACTGATGGCTCAGTGGTCGATCGAGCAAAAGGATACAGCATCCAATTTCATAAAAAGTCACACAAAACTTAACAGTAGGAGACCTTTTCCTGCCTCACAAGAAATTGTTGCGTTCATCATGTTGACAAAACCACAATTGCAGCAACAACATGTGTATGCGTTGTTCCCTTTGAGTGGGTGACATACTGATCTGGTTTTTCATGAGGTGATGTGGAGAGTGGAAACAAAAGGAGAGAAAAGTCAAAGTACAACAAGAATAAATGGGAGAAAACCTGCTTATACAATAAAAAGGCAGCTGGCCAAAAAAAAAAAAAAAAAGCCTGAAGACAAAGCCAAAGAGCTGACATCTAAAACTCACCAGGAACATCCTGAAACGCTTCAGAAGACACAAAAATCACAGACAGGAAGAGGAAGTAGGGACCAACAGACAGAGAAGGTCTGAGCAGCGCAAAATAAAACAGGAAACAACAGAAAATAAAACCCTAAAACCCTCCATTCATGGTCTTCCACCTTTAATCTGCTCATGTATCTGGTTCGCTTAAAATATATCCCATTTTATCACAAATTTCATTCCTAACATTATCAATACCTTCCATTTTTCCACTTCATTCTTCCCCAAGAAATTAATCTATTACATTACAAATTTACAACCTCATTTTCTTTTGATCTACCTATCAACTTTGGTTCCCTTCACTCATTTTCCTCCCCTCTCATTCTATTTTCCACTCGTTCTCCGCCTCCTTAATCCCGTTTCTTGGCTCCACTTTATCTTTTCTCCTCTTCCATCAAATTAGTACCCGTTTCACCACAGTGCAGCTCAAATAGTTTGACACCATGCAGGTCATTTGGCCAGAAATGTGATTATCTTCATTATACAACAGACCTACATCAGCGGGGCTTAGAAACTTCCCAGAGGGCTGCTTTCAATTTAGCTGCAGAACAAAAGACGAGCCGGCCAACGTGTGTGGAATTTGTCTTAGTCTGAAAGGAGATAAGACTGAATACAAATTATATTCATGTGGATATTCCATCTAAATCCGATCTGTGATATTTTCACTAAATTAGATGAGTGGATGGTTTTGAATGTTTAATTTAGGAATTTTAATGTGCCCAAACATTAATTTCATTATCAGGCATTAAAGAATTTGTCTTCATAGCAATTTAAATATAGATTAAGATTTACTCAACTTTATCTATTCAATCAGTGTTGTAAAATATAAATATGCATGAGAGTTTTTGAACTCATATTAAAACTCATGTCGAGACTCAACGAAGTGTAAGACATTAAAACACACACTGATGAACACACAACCACAAAAGTTACAACTGCAGGTTAGCATATGCTAATATCGTTAACATGCTAATGGCTAACGGCTAACCGCTAACAGCGTCTCACATTACACACTACATCGCGACGAAGCGTCATAAATAATACACAGAAATGACACACAGAAAGATTATTTACCTTCTGATGGTTGTGATACACCCATTAATCGATGGCAAACTCTTCATTAGGCAATTTAACAGACATAAACTCTCCAGCAGCTAACAAGCGAACAGTTTATGTAGCTGCTCGGCTTCGTCTCGCCTCACCCAAATCTCGCGAGAGACACGAGCAACCAGAAATTTGGGGAAAAAAATACATTTCTGAAATTAATTTTGAAATAAAATTTAATTTAAACGTGTAAATCGACAGTAAACACATACTTTATCTGTTAGGAGGGAATACTGGCCACCTCATTAGGTCTTTGAACATGAGTGTAATTTCATGATTACTTCTTTCTGGTTTTTAACCAACCAGTTGATGAAAACCGATTCATTCACCAAAGTGATCTGCACCGATTGATATTTATGGAGTTATCTTCAGCTGATGTCCTTAAGCCTCACTGATGAGAAAGCTGATGAGTTTTTTTGTTTTACCCAATGAAACAGGGTTGAGGACAGACACTTCCTGGAAAGGGGAAAGTTGTCGCTTTATTGTAGAGATGGGAGAGAATCAGGAGCGGGTTCATACATGGAGCAAAACAAGCCCAAAAAGCATTCAACCCTTTTGGGTTTGTAAGTGACTTTACAGAACAGCAAGCTGAAAGTTTCTGATAGTATATCAACCATGCTGTTCTTAACTGATTAACAGATTAAGTGAGTATTTTTCAAGGCTTTAAGATTATTTATTCTTTTTAATTATTTATTCACATAGTTATAAGTCTAAAGGAAAATGCTTGCGTCTTCCTCTTCTTTTTTTTTTTCTTGACTGGGTTACAGACAGAATGAGAGTTGAAACTGCAAACTGTTATGCAAATTCTGATGGTATATGCACCAAGTGTGAGCTAATGAGTATTCATGCAAGACAAACACGAATAATTTAGTGAGTCAACTTTTGGAGAAAACTTTATTGATATGTGAAGTGAAGCCGCTGAGGTTGTCGCTCCCTGCAGGAAATTATTAAGCCTGAAGAATCCTCCCCTCCAGTTGAACCTGCCCCCCCAGGAAAGTTTCAATCAAAGGCTCCAGGCAGGATGCTGAAGTGGGAAACAGAGGTGATTTAAACAGAAAGCAATGAAGCAGCAAACCAACTAGAAGTAGTTTAATTAAATGGTTTGCCCTTCTGTCTGACTACATGTGCCCTGCTATGTTTTTGTTTTAAAAAGATTTAAGAGTCGCATGTACATTTGCAACAATAGGGGAAAATATATTCATGATAAATATACAGATATATGTCAAACTTCCTATTCTCCCTTTTATCTTACTTATATGTACTTATGAAGACCTTCTCATGATCAGAATCGTCCGTTGTGTCGAGGACCAGGAAGTTAATTCGTTTTCTACATCTGTGGTTTATACCCCCTCAGAAAGCAGCATGGCAGCATCAACACAACAGCAGGCTGTTGTCAGTTGCCTCGCTCGGTTTCCTCGCAGCTCCATAACATCTAATCACACTCAGTGCCTGTGTTTGTCTGTGGCTCATTAGACAAAGACGACAACTCTGCCTTGTTTTTCTCAACCACGTTCCGAGTGTGTACATTTCTGCTAATTCACGCACGTTGTTTTCTGTGTTCGGTGCTTCCTGCATCATTTCTTTGGCTGATTGCCGCACTCTCAACCTCCAACATAAACACATGAAGGCGACAACGACCGCTTCGCAATGACAATGGCTTATTAAGGACAGGCGCTGCAGTTGTATGTGTGTGTCATGTAAATGACACCATGACCTTTGACATCTCTTGTGGATTTGTGAGTTTCTAACAGAGTGCAACAGATGTGCTGAACAGAGCCACATGATAGTCATCGTTGCGTGTGCTGCATCCTGTGTGATCTCGACAGCGAAGAGTGTATAATGTTTGTTATTGTAACAGAGTGATAAATGCACTTGCACTTTTAAATTGTTTGGATGTTGGTGTCGTCAATCTCGTGCTGCATCTTTTGCCTGCAAAAAAACAAACAAATAAAAACAATAACGATATTTACTCATCCCTTTATAATTTTAAGTACCTTCATTAACTGCAATCTTGAGTTTGATCGTTCTCAGAGGGCCAAACGCTGCAAACAGTCACTTTCCCAATAATGTTCTGCATCACCAAGTCCCAATGACGCTATCTAAAGAGTATTACCAACATGAGAGGGGGCGAATTTGTTCAGGTAAATCATAAAATGTGACAAAAAACTGTTACATCAAAGAATAGCAGCACACGCAATTGGGGGCCTCAAATCCTCCACTGACAGAGAGCTCTTCAAAATAAATCAGCTTTTAACACGAATCCAGTCAATGGGGAGTAGTCACCCCATGTCCAAAAGCTGCGTTTGATCAGCGGGGGGGAAGGAGATCAAGGAAAACTCAGGGTTCGTTCGAGAAAGTCCGCAGAGCTCGGTTTTTGGAGCCAACCCTCCTTAAATCCACCCAACAGTTTTAAGAAACTGTGATTTATTTATAACATGTTTGGTGTTGACCCGGATCAGTGGTTCTGAGACCTGTTTTAAGAAACCACGATTTATTTATAACATGTTTGGTGTTGATCTGGATGAGACCTGTTTTCCCACAGAAAGTCAGGAGAGGATGAAAGGAGACGCGCTGACGTGCTCTGACAAAACCAAACACAACAGCAGGGAGTCAAAAGGTTCGTGACAACAAAGAGGGAAAGTACACAGAGGTGAACTCACAGCGAGGTCAGAAAACATCCTCTCCTCCCGTTGCTTTCTTATTATGAGGAATTCTTGCCACACATTCACAACTTGCGTCATTCTAGTTGACATCTGTGATGTCACCAATCACAATAAACAATGTTGATAATGTTTCTTTTTATTTTCTTGGATCCTTTGTGTTATTTGACAGACCTCAGTGTCTGAACTAAGACAATATGGAGACGAAATCATGTTTAATGGTTGAAAAATGTCAAATAACAAGGATTTTTTTTTTTTTTTTTTTTAAATCAGCAAGCAAGCAGGTTAGATTCAAGTCAAACTCCTTTGAAAAAAAGGTGGGATAACGTTTGGCCTCATCACTCAGGAAGTGTTTGATGCTTCGGCTTTCATGTCCAAATCCTGGCAGATCCGACAGCCGCCCGTGACAGAAACTACTGAGAGTGTCTGACTGAATGGAGAGCTGAGATGAGAAGGGCGAAGATTTCAGAAAAAGAAGAAAGAAAGAAAAGCAGAGAGAGTAGGACATAACAGGAGAGGCAGGAAATAAAATTCATGAGACATACCAGGCTGTTCTTTTTTAAAAACACGTTGAGTTCAGCAACAAGTCGAATGAGCTCCTGAAGGTGTTGGATGGGCTTTGAGGTCAGGAGGTCGGAGCCTTCCACCTTAAAAGACCCACCTGATCTCCTGACTCTGCTTTATTGAAGAAGTAATGTTGTTTTTAGACCATGAATTCACATCTTGCACCTATAATCTCATTCTTTCAGTCACAAACCATGAACTCTGTTTGAGGATATTTCATGAAGCAGCCCTGCTGCACACACATAAAGACTTTTATGGGGCAACAGGGATTAGATTTTTGCCTTCACCTTGACTCAGACGCACATAAATCTCATTGGCAAAAACATAACCTGTGAGAGGATTCTCTCGGGTGGTGATCCGGGACTTCGGGTTCCTTCTTCGTTCAGCAGCGTGTTCAATGGCATCTCTGTGACTCATCTGTTCTTCGCTTTCAAATGCACAAACGCTCACTCAGGAATCGAGCGTGAAATAAACCTGGGAGCTTTCTCACCTTCTTCGTTGGTCTCGCATTTTTCCATTGGTGTGATTTTTCTCGATGCCAGCGGACCCAAAGCAGGCATCAGAGGCAGAACTCGGGCTTCCAGCGGCATTCAATGCTCACGCAGGATTGGATTTCATCACCGCGGAAGAGCTCTTTAAAAGGTGCCCTGTGAACAAACAAAGTATTTCTCACCCATCATGCACTCTGTTTATCCTCCATGTCCTTCAGCTGAGTGCTCCGACTGATAAACAACAACAACACTTTTACTGATCTGCGTTTTGAATCCTGCAGTGTTTCCATCGATGGTCGCACTGCTTTTGCCATCAGGCTGCAGCGGTGAAGCCACTGCTGACCAGCACCAGACCGGTGTGGACAAGAAGTTGGTTGCAGGATCCAAGTTGTTGTTTTGTGTCTCTGAATCTGTCTTTTCAAATTAAAATATCTGTATTCACCTTGCACTTGGATTATACAACAGCCATAAAATTTGTGTTTTAGAAACACTCACACAAACACAAAAGGGAACTTTCATCCTGGGGACATCAGACATTCCACAAACCTAGAAAAAAAACCTACCAGCAAAACAAAAACTTTCACTCAACTGAACTAGAACTTGGTTTATATAAAGTAACTGATGGACACTTTGACATGTCAGGAGACCTGTGAGTTGAAAATGTACTGCTGGTTGCTCATACGGAATCCAAAACTCTGAAAACTATGAGTGAAACTAATGCCGTCACAACTTGTTCCCCTGATTGCAACACACCTAAAAAGTTTTCCATCCTTTGTAAGTGACCTGATCCTGATTCAGCTTTCTCTGCAGAGGAAAAGAAGCTCTTTAATTCAAACTTTTCTTTAAAGCGGTAAAAGTTGAAGAAAAAAAAAAAAGCTAATGGTTGCTGATGATGGATGGCCAAGGCGGCCTCGGGCTTCACCTGAAAATGTTCATACAGGAAGGTCTCCACAAGAGTACACAATAAAGTCTGATGAGGTGAGATGATGTGGTCAGCATCATGTTTCTGACCCCGCTGGCTGCTGGACAAGAATCCAGGTTGGAATTTGGTGGCAAAAGGCGAATGTGTTCGTGGGACGAGAGCCTTCGATACAACAATGGAGCAGGGGGAGTGTGTGTCTGTGTGTGTTGAGGCGGGGGGGACTGATGTACACACTCTGTCAGCCAGACAGATCTCTGAAATACTGTCCTTGTGTTGAATGTCACAATCTAACAGAGAAAAGACTTGATCGACGCACAAACGTACCACAAAGAGATGCATAAAGAACACAAAACGATGCAAAATGACCAGAAAGACTGCCCCCAAAAGGGATACAAACCAAGAGAAAGCTGCCAAAATGGCCACAGAGACACAAAAGGCATAGAGAGATGTGAAATGATCACAAGAAAGTACAAAACAGCCACAAAGAGACAGAGAAAAGAGATACACAATGAGGCAGCTGTTTAAAGGGCAGCCTGCAGAAGATATGACGTGAGCTGATATTGATGGTCAGCAGTTTCTGAAAGGACGGAGGAACATGGCAGAACAAGACTGAAGGATTCAAGTGTTCCTGCAGACGAACATAAAACACACACACAGGTGTTTGCTGAGGATCAGGCTACAATCGAACAAAGACGACGGAGAAATACACAAAAGAAATTTGTTTGGCCGCACAGCTGAAATAACCTTTCAGAAGTACTTACAACAGAGGCGAGGAATGAAAGGAAGGCTCTAAAAAGGAGCGACAATAACAGATCACTTGATTAATGTCCAGTTTACTGTGGCAGAATGGAAAGAGTCAACAGACCTGATATCATGTATGAGATGAAGGAAGGTGTTATTTCATTGAAAGAAATGACCAGAGAAATCTAAAAACAAGCATCAGCTCAATCCACCTTAAGAGGGAACGTCATTGGTGACCTACTGACTTCAGATTTCAGTATCTGGTTCCTCCAGCTGGATTTGAAAACGGTCGTCTGGTCTGCTAATTTCAGAGGAACTAAATATGCACACAAAATCAACAAAGACGGCCAAAGAGCCAAGAAAACCTCCCTGTCCTGGTTTCAGGTTTGCCAAAAAACTCTTCGCTGCCCCGGCAATTTTAACTCCAAAAATCGATTTAATCCGGTCTGGGCTTTTTAAACAACCGGCTGACGTGGCACAATGACTTCCTGAGGAAGCTGCCGGTGCTCTAAAGGACCTTCACCGACTCTGTTTGAATCCACATCCACCTTAATCCTCTCAGAAGGCGAAGCAAAGTCACCAGGCCCGAGCGGCAACTGACAGATGGGCAGTTCAGGTTCAGGCCAGATTGGAAGCGTGAAACTTTATAAACACTTAAAATAAGGACTGACTTCTACGTGGAGTCTTTGAATGAGTTCAATGCAACAGCTTTTATTCTTCAACAATAAAAGTATAAATCCGAGCTGGCTCTGGATTCTTTTCTCCATCTAACTGTATTTTAGTGACTTTTTAAAGATGTTGTATTTATAAACAGAATCAAGCGGCAGCATCTCGTATGATGTACTCGCTGGCTTTGCAGCCAAAGCCTTTGCATTCATATTCCTGCTGCTTGTTTCAGCTCTTAAACAGACACACACACACACAGAAAAAAAAAAAAAAACGCTGGAAGCACGACAGCCAAATCCACGAGGCGCCATTGTTTTTGGCTTGTCTATTTTCTCAGCTCCCATTCAGTCTTTCCTCTACCAACCCCCCCACCTTTTCTTTTTCTCTCCTGAGGTTGCCCTTCTCCTCTCTGAAAAAACACAGCGAGGCCAAGACAATTAACAATCGCAAACATACATGCTGAAAGCGGCGCACACAAAGAACACAGTTGGCCGTGTCTTGCTTTTGCTGCCGTTCAATAGAAGAATCAGGGTGATGGAAAATCTGTGGAGATGAGATGTGAGGGAGTAAAGCCAGCTCTTGATGGTTCATGTATCAAACCACTTTGCACATCTTAACCCCCTCATGAATGCTCAACCTGTGAAAATCGTCAGTACTTTCACGGCAGCAGTTGAATCTCCAGGCCGAGCCCGTCCATCTCAAGTGAAACAACAAACATTTGGGGGAAAGCTTTATCAAACCAATAAATCTATAAAAGAAAGTAACCAGCATGGAGCAGCTTCCAGCTCGTGGTTTCTTCCTTCTTAAGCTTTTATGAGGTAAAAAAAAATCACCTTGAATAAAACATGAGTCAAAAGGTGGCTAAAGGGGGAAACTTTAAAATCTGACTGGATCACCTTAAAATGTAGATTTACACACTGATTATCAGTCTCTTGATTTTAGAAAATGTTTAAATAGTAGAGAGACACAAGTGGCCAGAAGGCATTCCACTGTTATATATAATGGAATCCAGTCCTTTTCATATATTTTTAATTTTGGCCACTTGGGGCTTGTTTTTGGGACCAACCTGTTATTCATGACTTCAGGTTTAAACAATGAGAGATGCTCATCTGAGCTCCTGATCCTATGTAGATATCCACAAACAGAGCTGCCTCCAGCTGCACACTGCATTGCAGGGATTTCAGAAATGTATTTATGACGTTAAGTCGCAGAGAAGAAGGCCTCAAAAGAAAACTAAACGTTTATTCTTCAGCTCATTCATCAACAGCTGGGAGTCAGAAATGAGGATTAAAAAGGATAAATTTGCAGAGTCCCAACAAGAGTGAAAGCCCGAGTGGCAGCCCTCCACTGATCAATAGCTCATATGGAGTTTGGCAGCGACAGTTTAGATGCACATCTACAGACGGGCTCTATCTCCCCGGCACTCTTTAATCAGGCTGAGTTATTGGGATCTGTCGCTCGGAGCGGCATGGAGGGAATGGAAGCATGCACACATGCCCAATCTGGCCGATAAATCATCTTAATTTATCCAATGACAGACAGCAGGAATGGGCTCATGTGTCCGGGTGCTGATGCAGCAGTGGAGCGGTCTGCGTTTGGGTTTGGGTTCAGCGCAGTGTGAAGTTAAAATGCCAGCAGGAGGAAGGATGTGGCTGAAGGAGGCCTGCTCGCTGCTCCAAACTTTTTAAAAGAAGATAGCTCTTGGAAACATCTTTTTCTTTTTTTCAGAAGAAAAACAACCAAAAACTCTCAAAACTGTTAGAAAGCAGCCTCCTCTGCTGCTTCTTAACTAACATTTATAGCAGAACTGCACTTGGATTTTGCTAATTATTCATTTCAACCATCAGACTTTAGAACTAGCAGCAGCCTCAAGAAAAAACTGGACTAGAAAAACTCCACTGTGGCCGTTTAGGTAAAGAAATTACATTCATACTGCTGGAAATCATGAATGGAGTGGAAGAATAGAGAAAAAGGTGTTAGAGAGGACATTCATGCTGAACAAATTAAAGCCAACCCAGCGTTTAGGTCATCAGCTCTCCGTAAATGTGCACAGCAAGAATACGTTTTCAAATATGGGGCAACTGTTGTTGCTCAAAAGGGAAACTTAGAGTCCAAATCCACTTTGTCCAGTTCCATCTGAACACAGGAAATCAATTTCTATCTACTACCGGATCTTGAAGGTTTTCGTTTGGACACAGCAGGTCCCTGAAGAAGAATCTGAACCATCAGCCTCATCAGGTCCAACTTATTGATCCTGACGAATCCCTGCAAGTCAGCTGCAACGGCATCGGCATCTGAGGACTTTGGAGAAAAAAAGTTCAAAACCCCGTTAGACAACTAATAGTTTCTACAATTATGTTTTTTTATGTCATAAATGTTATATTTACAGGTAATACCATTTCAGACTATGCAGCTAAACCGTTGAAATAAAAAGGTACTGACATTTTTCAAATACAAGGAAAAAAAAAAAAAAAAAAGGCTGAGTCTAAAAGTTCTGTTTTATTTTTAGCTCAAAAGAAACTTCTGATCTTTGCTTTTCTTCACAGCTCCTCATACCTCCTCTTCTCTTATCTCAGTGTCAGCTGTGATGTTAAAAACAGAAAAAGTTGACGTCTCTTGAAAACCTTTGAAGCACCACAGATCACTGAGAACTTCACTTATGGCTGAATGTGACCAAAGAGCTCTTTGCCGGTAGATGAAATTCACTGTTTTACTACAGCCAGTATATGAGAAGCTGAGGTGAGACATTAAATATTCAGTTTCTAGCCAGAAGCTATAAGAACAAAGATCACGCGGCCTGTAATTTTGACAATTTTGTAAACCCAACTTCTTTAAATGATCTCATACAAAGCAGCTGCAGCTGGTACCTGAACCTTTCAGGGCAGATGAGGCCGACGGCTCGACCAACGGGAGCGTGATACGATGCCGACCTCTGGTGGAGCTACAGAAATCCTGCATGCTCTGCACAAACCACCAACCGAAGGAATAAGAGCAGTCTGATCAGACAGTCACACGTGAAACCATATAAATGATCAACAACCTTTTTAATCGAACATATAAAAACAAACGTTTCTTTATTTTTAGTATGAATGAGAGCCATTTAAAAATAGCACAGCATCATCCAGTCATCTTTTGTACAAATAATTAGCAATGTGATATTAACATGATACACACTGTACAACATATGGAAATACACACATGCATATCTGCTAATTTGCAACAATATATGAAAACTGTGTGGGCTGGCATATAATCCAGAGTACCAACTGCTCCATCTAACATTATATTAAAAAAGGGGCTCACAATTAAGATCTCCTTTTATCTTCCTATGAAAAGGGACAAACTGAATGCCAAAAATTTATAAAAAACTAATTAGTAACAACTTGGTAGAAACATAATGGACTGGCAACCTTCTTAAAACCAAATGCCCACATTCAAACTCTTCAAAACACAGGATTTCAACATTTATTTCAAATATATAAAAAACAGACTGGACTACGTGTATAAATATTAAAATTATTTACAAACTATATACAGGTTATGTCAGAGGAAAATAAACTATTTAAAAAATATATTTTCTCTCCATTTAGACTGGCAAGATTTTAGTTTTTTCCTTTTTCCTCGCCTCAGCAAAGTAAGGCCTTCTCCAAAACATCAATGCTGACCAATGGCAGTGATGCAACTTCAAAAAACACCCTGAAAAATATGAAAGAATCTATTAGCGCCCACCCTGCTCACACGGCTTCATCTATATCCATTACTTTATTTCATTTCAACCAGCCGTCTTGAAATAGCACACTTACTTGTGGGAGTATTTGTTCCTGACGGCTCTCAGTTTGTCGTCGGGAGGAGCGGCGAGCATCAGGTAGAGCTTTTTGATGACCGGCGCCAAATCTGACATCTGGTATCCGGAGTGGAACTGCAGGATGGGAGTCTGAAAGAGCGAAGGAATCAGTCAAGCACAAGTAATTAAAATCGTGACTAAGCCTCCAACATAAACAAGTGTCACATAAATATTGTTTTTTTTTTTTTTTCCTGATTAAAACATAGCAACACAAACAGCATCCAGAATTAAACGACGGGCGACGCACCCATCCGCCCAGCTCTTTGGTGACCAGGGCCATCAGCAGGCAGGCCGACGCCAGCAGAGAGCCCCTCTCTGGAATCAGGTCCATGTCCATGAGGCTCAGCTCGCAGAAGTACCGAGCCAGAGTCAGCGTGTCCATTGCTGCGTTCACACACTGCAGAGGGAGAAAGATGGCGCTCAGCTGAGGCGATTTACTTTACGCTCAACGACGGACAGCGAAGGCAGAGCACGCGTACGCACCTTAGCATAGCGTCTGAGGAACCGGTAGGGGATGGGTATGTTGATGTCAAAGGAGAGCGTCTGCAAGATGCTGGCCTCCATGGAGATGAGGTCCTCCCTCTTGTAGGCGTCGTCGCAAATATACAAGAAGTCGTCGACACTCGGCGGGCAGCGCTCCTGCGAAAGGAGATTTAAAGGTTTACTGCGGTAAGAACCTCTTTACTGCACTCCTGAGGTTTGTTTGTTTATTTGAAATCAGTCATGATTGTTCACCCCGTGTACTTCAACCCTCCAGCCAAGCTCAGCAAACATTAATATTAAATCCTCACCTCAAACTTGGAAGCTATGAGCATGGCGGTGGAGCCGACGAGCTGCAGCATCTCCCTGTGGACGGGGGTCAGGGACAGGTAGTGGTCTGTCATCTTAACGGCCAGGTAGAGGGTCTCATGGTACAACTCAAAGTTCTCCTGAACAAACAAACCAAACATGAAGGGACATGAAGCAGAGACAGAAAAAGCAACACAACCAGCTGTGATTTGGTGTAGTTTGGTTTCTATCATTCATCTCAGCAGCATCAACCCGCCCAGGAAAACGCACCTGCACCTCAACCAACCAGTCGATCAGGATCGCCCTCATCTCCGCGTTGAGACTGGGCTGCTTGGACATGTAGTTACAGAGGACAAACTTCTCCTGCAGACAGCAAAGATTCAGAATTCGAGCCTTTTCCAATAAAATACTTTTTGATGTCGGTTAGCAGGTTTGCTTGGCTCACCTCTCTCTGCTTAAGGTAGTCAAAGATGTCCTTGGCGTATTCTGGACACATGGAACAGTTGTCGGAGTTCTCCGAGTCGATGTCAAACTCCCCTGGGATCTAAAATAATAAACGGGAAAGTTAAAGAGCTGAAGATTTCCTTTGAAATAAGTCAGACCTTTGAAGAAGCCTCTCTGCAGTTTCACCTGTTGTTTCCTGAGGTGTGCTGGCACTTCTCGGGCAGCAGGGGGCTCTTCGGCCACCAGCTCCTCTACCGGAGCTGCTGATACTTCCTCCGCCGGCGTTTCCTCCTGACAGGGCTTCTCCACCGAATCGGCCCTCTCCGTCTCAGGAGTCGTTCCCTCTGAGCTCACCGAGGATGATCTGCAGAGAGAGAGAAAAGTTGGACCCTCATCAGAGACCCTCATCAGAGAAAAGATCTGGGAATTATTAATAATAATAATAATAATAATAATGAACCAAGGAAAAAGAACAAAAAGCTGGAGGAAAAGTGGTTGTGTTACTTTTTCAGGTTGGCTTGATTCTTAGAAGACACTGAGGAAGAGTTAGTCTTCTTCACTGATTCTTTCTTCCTGGATGGAAGACTGATGTGAACCTTATGAGCCTGTGGACAAAAATCTGGTTCAGTCAAAGACCCACAAAAAAAATACAACAATCTAAACATGGTTGTATACATATTCTGCTTTTAAACAGGTTAATTAAGTAGAAATATTTGAAATCTGTGCCAGAATGTGTTAAACTGACCGATTGGGCACAAATTGGTTGAATTGCAGCCTCTTTGTTGGTTTCACAGGTTGTGAAGACACACAATGCTTGTTTCACACACAGATGAAGTCGCACACGACACATTCACACCACAGTGCAGATCCGCCCAGTTACACCCTCACACCAAAACACAGTGTCACTCACCAATAAGTGCACACCAACACACACCTCACAGCTGGTGTTAGATTCACTTCAGATAGAGAAATATTTGGCTTTTCTTTTTTTTTTTTTTTTTAAGAGTATGGTGGCCAGCAGGGACACACTTTAGATGGACTTTAGATTGATTGTGAATTATTTGTCTGAGAGCAGATGAGGGGAAGGATTCTGGGATTGCACAGGTGCCCGGTGGTGGTGGGGTGTTAACTGATAGGTACAGTCTCACTTACTGTCCTGAAGCTACCGTCACTGTTGGGCAGACAATCTGACAGAGACAGACCTACGGCCTGTCATGGAGAAGGACGAGCAGTTAGGACACAGCAGCACACTTTAGGTGAATGAGACTCAGCTGTTTGACCTGGAATCGTGTGTCTGGCTCTGCTCCAACGAGCACGCTGAGGTTTGAAGATTTTGATTTATGAAGTGTAAACAACACTTTGTTTCCTCTAGAAAAGCCGCGCACTATTATAAGGGAAACAAGGATTTCTATTATTTTACTGCAACCTTTAAAAGAAAAAAAAAATTGTAAAGTTGTTTTCTTCTTTCTTTGTTGTCGAAACAGTCAGACAAATACTGGTGTTACTTAAAGTCCTGACAAAGCCCAGAGAGACAACTTTTGGATTGAGACAGAGGGGCATAAGAGGCAACAACTGTTTGTCAATCCGTGCTCTGAGGTGACCTTCGAAGGCTGCAGCTTTGTCACTAACATTTTAAAATGTGAAGTCCGAGCCTGGTGGGAACCAAAAGCAGAGACCTGAACTGGGCTCCCTGATCAGACACTCCCTCTGAAAACCAGCTTGGTGTATCAGCAGGAATGCTTTTCCCTTTACAGCTACCAAAGCCCAGCGGGAACACACACACACACACACACACACACACACACACACACACACACACTAAAACGAGGCTTACATTGGTGATATCTATAAAAGCTGTCCTCTTCTTGGGCGCTCCATGAGGTGGGGATGAGGACCTTTTCACCTGTGGGCCTTCAGCCTGCCACAGACACACAAACCACACATTTCAGTTTAGTTTCCCCTGCTGTGCATCCATTGCAATAAATACTAACACACCCCCACAGTTGTGTGTCTTTTACCTGGTTTTCTGCATTTGCAGCACTCAGCTTGGGAACCTTGCTCCCAGCCGTGGCTGTGGACTTCTTTCCCCGGGGTAAAGGCATCTTTTCTCCGCCTGAACACAGACACACACACGGCGGGTCAGTTTGTACAGAACAACACAACGACAACACACCTTCTGCATTTGCGTCAGCCCGCACGTGAGATCGGCGAACATTTCCCCAAAAATCTCACCTTGCACCAACACTGTGTTTGTTGGGGGGTTAAAGGGGAAAAACGTGTAGATGTTCCGACAGCTTCGCTCCGGAGATCAGACAAAAAGTGAGTCCGCTGCAAATCCGAATCTGCAGCGCTTCGCTCTGATTGGCTGCAATTTGATCCCGAACCGGCCAATCAGAGTCGCGCTTGGGATGCCTGTGACCAGGAAGTGTTGGATTCATAGTAACGGCTATGGCAACGGAAGCTACCGATTCGGCAAAGATTAGCTTTAAAAAATATACGTATTTATAAAAGTCGGTTTAAATATATTTTATCGCGTTTCATAACGCATTGCGTGTGTTTTTGTGGCGTTTAATTGAAATGTACAGATTTAAAGGGGCATTTGTGTAACAATCCCCGCCCGCCTCACCTTCCTCCTTCAGCAAATCTAACGAACCGCAGAGGAGGAACCCGTGAAAATTTGAAACATGCAAGAAACAAAAGATTGAAACTGGAACTGAACTTTATTATTATTATTATTATTATTATTATTATTATTATTATTATTATTATTATTATTATTATTATTATTATTATTATTATTATTATCATCATCATCATCATCATCATCATCATCATCATTATTATTATTCTTATTGGTGGTGATTATTCCAGGATAGATATTATTTAAAAAAAAGAAAAACACTTGAAAGATTGTGGATACAAATATTTCAATTTAATGTTCATGCACTTTTCATTTTATGTTGTGATAGCATAGTTTACAACAACATTTATCTCATCTTCAGTCATAATTTGGGGTGTAAATTTAGTTCTTATTTTCTTTATGTTGTGCTTTTATTTAAAATTTTCAGTTTTAAAACAGTACAGGTTGACTCACTTTTTGGATGGAGCTTTTGCAGTTCCTGTTGCATTATTCTTTGCATCGATTGTTTGGTTCTGGGGACATGTGGCTTTGTCGCCATGTTCTGCTCTCACGTGGAAAACATTCAGTCAGTTATAAACGATTGAAAGTTCAGTAAAAACTCACGTCAACACCACCAGGGGATGACGAGGATTCACACTGAAGCCATGGCTGAAATCCATTTACATTATCATGTTGAGCAATGAACTCTCTGACACAGATAATTATTTCCTGAGCTGCATGGCGAAAGAGCAGACCTACTGGGGCTCACAACACTGTGCAGAGTTTGGATTATGGACCATCATAAAACTGTAGTGTACATTATGCGTCCTGTCTCGTTGGGCAGGTTCTCGTTGGACATCAGGGGAAGCTGGCAGTGAACAGAAGATTCTGCTGCCAGGAGTTCGTGAGGTTCATCTTTGAATAACAGGAATTGAAGCCATGAAGTGTATCAGGATGAATTCATCCTCTTTTGACCTGAGAGATAATGCCATATAGATTTACGTAATCTGTGAACACACCCACCAATCATAGCATTAAGTCTCTGCGGACACAACATCCTCTTTTCATTTCGATTTAGAGCGTCACTCAAAATAAGCAGGTCCAAGAACAAAGAAAGCTTCATCTTTACTTTATTTCAGCAGGACACGCTAATGCAACTTCAGCCCCTGCAGTTCATGCAGTGAAGTCCAGTGTCTAATGAGGTCTACGGGGAGATATCATCTCACAGCTCGTGCTTTCATTTCACCGCCCCCTCTCTCGTGTCCTCATCCAACACTAAGACAAAAAAGCCTTCATAAATGAGCAGCTTTTCACTGATCGCTTGTGTCTGTATGTCTGAGCTGGAGGAAATTGTTTTGTAATTCTCAGGATTTAGTTGAAACAATAAGAAGTCTGCATGTGTGGGCCACTAAGTGTGTGTTAGAGGAAGTAATATTTAGTTTTACAAAGCCGCTCATTTCGTTGGACTGTCTTCCTATCTCGGTGTATTAAAGCATGTCAGGCACTTTGACACAAATTTTAGAAATGCAGATTAAATTTGAATCTGGAATCATTTTTACTTTAGTTACGAGTGACTTTATGTTTCCATTTAGAACTTGAATCACCTTCCTAAAGATTCTCAGGTCGTCCCCGTTATTATCTTAAACAAGCATTATATGTAAAAAATAAACCCAACTCAGGTGTGCACGATGCATTTCTATCTTTGTACAGGCATAGAAGTGACACAAATAACCATCAGGCACCTACACACACACACACACACACACACACACACACACACACACACACACACACACACAGGAAGTGAGAGGAACTTGTGAACTCATTTGTGAAACAGTTTCCTTTTAATTCATTTGAAATGGAGACACCAAAGAGCAAACTGCCATCCTGCTTCCAGCTGGTAAGTTCTTCTACCCACTGGCTGTGTGGCTGCCTGTTGTGTGTTTTTTTTATTTCATTTTTTATTAAGTTTATGTAACTTTTGGCTTTGATCTTGTCCAACTGGCAGTCAATGTTATCGTCAGCTATGGCAGTAAATCAGGAGAAGCCCTTTTCATTTCAGCTTTTGCAGTTCAAAATCTCTTATCTATCCAATAACAAACATTTCCTTCAATACAAAAGATAAAAAGATGGACAATAATACTTTTTTTTTTTTGATAATTTATGAAATGAAGTGGTTTCAGTGAGCCATGACAGATTTTCTCTCTTTGGATTTGGCACGTTTCACCAAAAAGACAGCCAGGCTGGGGAAGAAATCTTTTTTTCTCTTAAAGGTCAACTGAAGTATTGCATTTCCAAAAATATTTTGTAATGCAATCACTGTGAGCTCTGCCGTAGAAAGACTCTAGGTGAAATGTTGCTGTTACCAATTGTGTATTTGTTTACACAGTGTTGTGTAACACCAGAACATCCAGGATTAAAGTAGCATCTTCATCTTATGTGCATTCCTCTACACATCGGGATGTCCAAGTCGGTCTGCCCAGAGAAAACATTCTTTGTTTTAGCTGTAATTTGTTCTACCTCTGCTCTTCAGGGTTGATATTGTCTCCTTCTCTGGTCTGCGTCCACTTGGTGAGTTATGGCAGGTTAAAGGTGCGACGCCACAATAAATCAAACCATCCCTCTGATTTTAGCACAACTGTGGACAATCCTGAAATCCTTTGGCAGTAACAGTAGCAGCCACAGCAGAAAAGGAGGTTTCTGAGGATGTTTATTTATTTATTTATTTATTTTTATTCTGTGGTTTTATGCTACGTTATCCCAAAGACTATCCCCTTATTTCTATCCTTTTTATCTAACCCAGCAGGAATTCGAAGAAGAGGATTTCCTGAAATGCCGAGTTATTTTCTAATACAAGATACAAAGGATTTATTTGTTAAACGATACTTGCTGAATAAAGTCCTGCAGAAAAATAGAGTGTATCAATTACAGCTTTGTGAGTCTGTGTCCTGGGGGGTAAGGACGGCGGCTGTGTGAGTTTGCATGTCATGTCATACTGATAAATGCACTACCACACTGAAAGCGTTAGTATTTCCTGTTGGCTGAATCGAGCCTTTAAACGTTCATATCCAAAGCGTTTATTCCTCCATTACATCAAAACAAACCCAAATGTCATATTCGAACTAGATGTCGGAAAACCAACAGCTTAGCTTGATGTTACATTTCTGGAGCAAAGGTCTTGAAGCATGTAGGCCGGCGTGTTGCTGCTGTAGAGGCCAGCACAGTGTTTCTTCGCTAATCTGATACCGAGCTGAACTTCCTGCTTGTGACGTCCTGGCTGCCTGACAGCTCATATGGCGACAGGCTGTGGTCAGAGGCCTCAGTCTTGCTTTCCATCTGAGGCTGCACAGGGGACTTTCTGTTCATTCTTTTGCCTCTGCCTTCTTCCTCTATTTTTACACTCTCCCCTTCTGCTGTTTCTTGAACATGCAGCATTCTTTCAATTTGTAGCTTATCTATTTCTCCTCTAATCTGAAACAGGCAAGGAATGTAGAAGGCAGAATCTAGCTGCGCCATTTATGGGAAATATTTATGTCCCGTCTGACTTTACAATAACTCAACATGTTGGCACATAATATAGTAATATAAATATGAAAAATTGAGCTAATTATAGCTGACAGGCAGCAGTTTAAACTATCGTTGGACCTTGTACTGGCCTTCACCACAAAAAAAGAGGCAGAGGGAGAAAGTGGGCCTGTATTTCTTTTCCTTTTACTGAGGTTATTGCTTTTATTCTCACAGGACCAGAGGCAGGCTGCAGTGAGTGCAGATTCAAGGATGCCAGGGCCCAGCGTGGAAAGCGCTGGCCAGCCCGCAGGCGACGAGAGGAACCATCCAAACTTTGGGGCGCTTGAAAAGTTTGCTCAAACTGTGGCAGAGAACATAATCCAGTCATTTATAAACCAAATGGAGATGGTGGAACCAGAGATGTGTGCTTCTAATCAAGACCCGGAGACGTTAGCTGAGGAGTTAGCATCAGCGGTGGTTGAGATCGCTTTGAGGGAAGTCTGTGGTGGTTGTGTGGAGAGTTTCAGACCAACAGGGGGAAAGACTGACGAGGAACAGAATGAAAATCAGGCGTTTTCGGAGGAATCTGGAGGTGATAGAGACTGTTGGGCCACGAACACGGAGCTGGATCCGGTTAGAGAATCCAGAGACATCCACCTTTACCAACCACCTCTGTCCCACTCCGGGCTCCCCATCATGGGATCCCTCGACTACCCCGACGCCCCTCCAACCACCCCCCTCCTCCCTGAGCTCCAGAGAGGCAGGCAGAGTTTTGCACGCAAGCTGAAAGGAGGCTTGGCGAAGGTTTTCCTCCCCTCACCTCCTCCACCAACCCCAAAGGACAAAGACGACAATTTTGTCTCCATCAACAACCAGCGGGAGGAGCTGATGGAACAGCTGATGCATTCGCTGTCCACAGATGATTTGGCAAGAGATTCCTCTGAAGTTGGGGCTCAGCCCGGAGCCAAGATCGAGACTTTTGCCAAAGCTCTTTCATGTGACATCATGGACTGGGTCCTGAGCGCCAAAAGCAGAGAGCAGACAGCAAACGGCACAGATCTTAATCTATTGGCTCAACAGCTGGCCGAAACCATCATCTCCTCCTCTCTCGATGAAGCTAAAAGGCCTAGTGAGGTTTGAATGTCACTACTGACACGAGGTTAACCCTGAAATAACGGATGGAGAAGTGATTCATCCTCTGGGGTTGTAACCTGAGGTGCTGATAGCTGGAGACCGACGTGAGACAGCGTCGCTCACTTTGGCTCCGTTTGTGTTTGTCTTTTGTCAAGAAAGATGACATTTTGGCACTCTTCAAGATTTTGAAGAAGTAAAAACACATTCCCACTCTTTAACGGTTTAATATTATTCCTTGACCCCCCCCCCACAAAAAAAGAAAAAGAAAAAGAGGATGACTTGTGGAAACAAACAGACATTGTGGCCCTTTCTGTTACCTGGAGGAAAGAATCATTGCTATGAAAGTGATTTGAGTGTGATCCAACAGCTATTTCCTGTCCGGTCCTTTAGATGGCAGCAGCAGAGCTGAAGAACTCCTGCAAGGTTAATTTATTGAAGCAGCTTTTCTATATATCAGTATATCATAATGTTTTATTGGTCTCTGCTCACGTTTCATTTTCTTCTTTTTATAAGAGACAGCTAATCTGTGCTGCCACATTCAATACCTGGAATAAAATCTAGATTTGGACAGTAATGCATCATGGACTGGAAACTAAATATCACACTCAATAGGTGACTTTAGTAAAGTCCGAAAGATTTACGTGTGTTGCAGATGTTTAATGAATTTTTATCCCAACACAAGCAAGTTGTGGGTTCTTCGTAATGGAGTGCAGTGTTGGGAAGTCAAAATGATCCCTTCATCTGCTGCATTTGGGATAAATTTGTGTTCTGGCCAGACCAAAAATCATTTTCATACTCACTTACTTTACCGAGGTCAGATCTGGAGGAAGAAGGAGCCATGGCGCTGAACCAAATGGTGACGTGAGCTTGTGAAAACAGAAGGAAAGAAAAAAATAACCCCATTTAGTTTAGCTCATTATTTTTCTTAATCACTTGCTTCAGCCAGAGAAATCACTGAAAGAAAAGCTTAGTCAGACTTTTAAAGGTCAGATTTTTTTTTAGTCACCAGTTTATCAATCACTTACTCAAAAAAGTCTACGCAAACAGACAAAGAAAATGGTTTAGCATTCAAGGTCAAACACAAAGAGAAACTAAAATGTTTGCATTCATGCGTGGAAAATGCAAAAACACAGACAGATCTGCAGATAACACAAAGCAACGTTTCTGTCTCCTCCTGGCACTGATGGAGTGAGTGGGTGAGAAGACAAAGTCAGTGTGTGTGTGTGATCCAGAGAAACTCGAAATAAAAATGGGCTAACGAGGAGGTTGAACTGAAAGCATTGGTGGTAGCCAGAGGATGAACCCTGCTGAGCTTTAAGGCTCTCAGGACGTTTCCTCAGGCGCTCTAGAATCATTTTTGACGAATCATGCTTGTGAAAAGTTGGCTATATCAACAAAACCTCCACTAGTTTACATTTTAATGCCTTTTCTGTGTCTACAAAAGACACACTGAGTGGTGTTAAATGTTTCTGGAGCTAAATGTTGAGCCACATATACATTCAAACGTAACACAACACACATGCTGACCCGGCTGCAGAGTGTGTGATGGTCCCTCGGTATCTGATACATAATATGTCATGGAATGCTTCGTCCGAACTTTTACCTCCCACTGCTGATCACCATTATGTTTTCTCACCACGGGACCCTTTTGGACACTTGAACACATCCACACACACACAAAAACACAGTGAGACACGTGCACATAGATAAGCTGCAGGGCTGGGTGGACAGCTGTGGTGTCAGAGGAGACAAACACACACATCTGGAGAAATGCTTGTTGTGCTGTCAGGTTGGTGGTTGACTGCCAGAAAGAGAGAAGGAGTTGGGAAAAAAAAAGAAAGGCGTAACGATGCACAGAGGACGGGACCTATAAGTTATAATAAGAAATACACCGCAGAGGTTACACAATTACACAATCCCTTTTCCTGAAAGTAAATACATCAGTGACTTTTTTATGCTCCACACAGGCCAAAGGCGTTTGGAGTTAATCGGCTGGTCGGTGCTGCAAATGTATATCCTGGTTGGGCTTTATTTGCTGAAATTGATAAAGGTAGGTGAGAACGGTGTGAAGATAAAGAAAAATAAAAAATAAAAAAATAACTATCCCTAGAGATGGCTTGTTCAACATAACTTATCTTTTCATCTGTTCTTTATATAGAAATATTGACGAGGCTGCCATTATGCATTCTGAAGGCACTTTCTTAATAATCCATTCATCTTTTATTTACTTTGTTGGTGACTTTGGTGGCCAGTTGCCATCATTCCCGGGTTCAAACACTGGCACCTGATTGGAGCATTTGTTTCGATGTGACAGATGGTGTCAGATCAGATTAGTGTTTTAGAAGTGCCAAACCTCTGAAGGTAACGAGTCGCAGCAGTGGCACTCAGACGGGTTAAAGAAGTTGGCCTTTTAAACAGCAGGGCTGTTGGTTCCACCGATTTAACTATCAGGGAAAGCAGCGTCCTGCCAAACCTACACACGCATTAAAAGGCCTCCAGTTTTGAATGTGAAAGGAGGCGTCAGCAGGGAGGAAGCACGTGTGCCTAACTCAATTTTATTCGGAATAGCAGAAGCAGCTAAAAAAAAGGAAAACCAGAACTGGGAGAACGATATTTTCCTGCCTATGATACACACAGAAACATATTTCAAGGCTGCTGAGTGAAGCAGTCCGACAATTTTACGGGCGTCACATTGGCTACTGGCTGTGAGTTCATAAATCTGATGGACACGGGATCAGCACACCCGCCGAGCACCCCACCTTCTATTTACCACTATTTAACCGACAAGGGTCACAGGAGACCGTTTTATTTTCCAACCTCACTAACTGATCATAAAGAACGATGATGAAGCGTTCTCACAATGTGTTGGCTCACAAAAATTAACTCAAAAGTTTCTTTTTGTTGTTACTTACATCACAAAAAATAAAATCTGGACACTCACATATCGCCATTACGCTGAAATCTGCTGATTTTCTGAACTATAAACCCTCGATGAGCCACAGATGACCGTTTACAAACACTTACGGCTGCTCTGAAGGGTTTCCCCCTTCTGACCATCTGGATGAAAAATTTTACAACTGTCGGACTCACAATAAGAAAAAGATTGGAATATTTTTGCTGACTTTATTTTGAAATTACAAAATCTGACAGATCTGCATGTTAACTTGATAAAATATTCAAGTTCACGCCGAACTCAAAGCACAGCTGAGGCTGATTTAAATATGCAATGAGGGGAAGTAGCCTCTTTCACGTGTTAGCATAACAAAATATGGGAACAAAGCACATCTGACTGCTTCAGGGAACGTCACGGATTAGATGGATTTCCATGTTGACGACAGCTTGTGTCATCGTTTGGACCTTTTCTGCTCTGAAACTGTGTCACGACGTGAGGACAGGCTTTGGCTTCTGCGTTCTGGAGGTCCTCCCAGAAGAAGAAGAAGGAGGAGAAGCCTGCGGTGAGATTTTTGACTCAGACTACACAAACAAAAGGTGGCGTGATTTGCTAACACAATGGGAAAGTACAAGTTGAAGCAGATTTTATGGCCGCAGTGTTACAAAACTGGATAATTTAATCGTTTCCAGATCTCTCAGGGATATTTCACATGGAAGATGTTGAGATTTGGTTGTTTCGCAGGTCAAGCTCTTGATCACTGAGACATGCGGCCTTTAAAGCAGCACTAACAAAAAGCATTTCACTCCTCTGTCTTATCATTTTCGTAAAACGGAGATGTGCTTCCATGTCCAGTCCAGATTTTATTCCATCTTGCTGGGCTACTCGTACTGTGAGGACGGGGCATGTCAAGGCCCGGTTGGCCAAAATTACGGCTTTCACATCTGTTTTAAAAACTGAAGGCTGTGGCTGTGGCTATTCCAAAGTCTGCTACAAGAGAAGTTGCCTTTGGACAGTTTTTCTGGATCCTATCCGAACCGTGACAGCTTTCAAAATCAGAAGACCTTTTCTCTGCTGTCATGATTAGGTTTCAAACCCCCAATCCCATCGTCACACACTCTGATTTCCAGCTGTCTGCGTTGTTTAGAGCTCAGCTGTAAACACAGCTCCTTCCCGTCTCTTTCCTATAAAGTCTGACTTGGCTTTTTTAAGGGGGCAAAAATATGAGCTGCATCCAGAAACAAGGTCAGCTGACGAAGCCGCCTTTTCTCGGCTTCATGTGTGAGCGTTTCTCCTCCGACGGCAGCTTTTGTGGTGTGTTTGGAAGCTGAAGTTTAAATATTTAATCAGGACTGCACTTGTTTCACAGTGATAAACTGGAGGGCGTTGGGCAAACATTTGCTCTCAAACACTGTCAGGCTGTAGAAGAGACCGCAGACACACACACAGCTCAGAGATTTACGGACAATTGAAGGCGAAGAAGAAGGAAATCGCTTGCACCTACTTTTTAAAATTATTAGCAGAACACATTTTTTCCAAACTACAGCTGCAGCAAATGATTATTTTGATTATTGTGCTTTTGCCACGTTGTACATTGTGAAATATTGTGAGGTAGGCTTGTTTCTCTCAACAAAACTATAAATATCCAATTTCAGAAGCTGCGACCTGAAAGGTTGGCAGGAAATAAGCTAAATAATGAATCAATTATTAACTGAGTAAGCAGTTCTGTGGTGAGAGACAGCGCCCTCTGTCAGCTCAGTGCCACCTCACCGATCCTGTCTGAAAACACACGAGGCCGAGAGAGCAATAAATAATTAACCTTAGACTGCACAGTTTGTCTGCAGACCTCCACAGATTATTAATAAGATCATATATAATATATTTTAAAACATGTGAAGCCCTCAGAAGATGAAACTTTTAGCTTAAACTTACATGACATTTTCTTTTTTTTCCTTTTTTTTTGGTGACTTAATAAGGAGGAAGTGTCAAATAAGGAAAAATAACTTTTTAAACATGCAACATCTGTTTTTATG
The DNA here is from genome assembly GCF_900963305.1 of Echeneis naucrates. NCBI lineage: Eukaryota > Metazoa > Chordata > Actinopteri > Carangiformes > Echeneidae > Echeneis > Echeneis naucrates. Next base: position 2,063,029 of record NC_042528.1, on the reverse strand, counting down.
GTTTTTCCTAGAAAGACAAGAGAGAGAGAGAGAGAGAGGTGGAGAGAGCATTCCTGCACAGCTCCAGGGTGATGGGGAGGGAAGGCCCCCTCCCATCCCGTCGGTCCGGCAGTGCCTCCTTCAGCAGCTCCCACTTTACGCACACAGCTCCGCAGACATGGACGCGTCCGGACTTTAACTTCCAGCCTGCAGTCTCTTTTGTCAGACACTCACAGTCCTCTTCCAGCCCGCCTTCACCTCCTCTCTCTCCAAACACTGCCCAAATCCTCCGGACGGGACACGCTCCGGACGCGGACGCATGGGGATCTAACTCCGGTCTCCAGCTTTTGGTCAGTCGGTCGCTTTTTGTTTTTTCTTGCTTGGGAAGTGGGGGTGTTTAGGAGGTCACCCATGCGTCAGGAATGCCATGGCCACTCCGAACGCACAGCAGCAGCACCAGGATTATTTCAGATCGGTGAGCAGCGAGTCCACCACCTACATGATGGTCCCGGCCGGCGGGCCGAGCGGGACGAGGCGCAAGGAGGCGCCGTCCAAGATGTGGGTGGCGATGGTGGTGATCGTCGTGGTGGTGCTGCAGATCGCCTCCACCACGGGGCTCTTTGTCTACCTGAACATGTCCATATCGGAGGTAAGAGCCGCCGCCTTCTGCTCCATTTTTTTCTGCGCGCTGCGCTTCGGGCCCCGCGCGGTGGGAGGGGGCGGACTGTCGCCAGAAATGTGGAGAAACTCTGCTGCGCACTAATGCTGCCAAGAAACATCAGCTCAGAGTTTAAACTGAATATTGAAAGCCTCGTATGCAATCCCAGTGGTTGAGAAATAGGAACAAATGAGCACTCATTTGGGGCTAAATGAAGCTGTTGGGTAGATAAATAAATCGCAGCTGCTGCAAGTTAAATAAATGTTTTTAGGGAAATTTCTGGTCCAAGAAGCTGGAATGGCATTTTTATTTGTACCCCACTCTCTGGATTCTTCCAAGAATGTGCTCCGTAATCTGCAAGAAGCAGAGGCATTAAGGGAGGGCAAATAAACATGTCTGTCTGCCCAGGAGGCTTTTATTAAAACAAATGGGTTCACTTGTAAAGCAACATACTGGAGCCATTTGATGTGGGTAAGAACTAGTCAGGAGCGGGATCACCCTTCAAGTGAGTCCTCCGCTGCTTGAAATAAAGATCTGTGATGGCAGAAACTTTGAGGTTGGAGTCTTTGCTGCAAAGTCCAGACTGGGACGGTTTTGTTTGTCCTGGAGTTTAATGTGCCCCTTTGGAGAAGGACAAGGGTTGTCCAAATGAGAGATGTGACTCACTGAGCCCCAGCAGGGGAGAGCGTGTGATGACAAGCGAACATCTGAGCTCAGCTTAGGGAGGCCGAGGAGCGCAATAAAAAGGATAAAGGTGCGAGGCTGCATCTGTTGCTTCCTCACACAAAGTGTGCGCCAAGGGGAAGGTCCACACTCAGAGGAGGAACGGCATCTCATGCTCATTTGAAACGTTTGCAGGGGTGAAGTTGGAAACTGATGAGGACCAGCAAGAGGCCTGTTTAAAGTGTAACTAAAATCTGTCAGAGAGAGGAAACCGGCTTCAGCCACATGCGGCGCCTCTGCCACACGAGAGCAGATGTAGAAACTGTAGGCTGTAAATCACACAAGGTGTGCGCTTGTGCGGAGCATCTGTCTGTCCACCAGGACGGAGGTTAACTTCACCCCGATATTCTGCTGTGTGCTCCGAGTGAAGCGGCGGGATAATCAGGGAGACAGAGAAATGAGTGTGTGAAGACAGAGGGGTCAAAGGTCGCTGTAAACCAGAAACACCAGCTTGACTGACATTAATGCAGCGTCAGCGGTTTGTGTTGATGCTAGCTTCAGTTAAACATAAAACACAAAGGCAGCTTCATCAGACTCGGGTTGTGTCTGTTTCCAATTGAGGTGTTGGCATGAAAGCAGCAGCCAGCAAAGTAAAAAAAAAAAAAGAAAAAAGAAATAAAAGATGATATCATGGTGAATCTAGACTTTTATTAGCGAAGTAAAAAGCTATTTTCCAACTTCGAAGGTGTTTAGAGTTCAGTTTTTCCTCTGCAGCACATTGGAGGTGGCAGGAAGTCACATAAGGAATAGTTTAAGGGTTGATAGTGGACGGCGTCGAAATGGAAAGCTGGAGCTTTGTGTCTGCGTGTGGGGGATCCCCTGGTTCTCATGTGAAGGCCAGCTATTTTTAATCTGGAAACAGGCCCTCCTTTGAACGGCAGCGGAGTTTTACACCCCATGCCAGCCTGGCTAAGACAAAAGATACCGGGAACAATGAGGAACGCTCCAGTGTTGCCTCAGCGCTGCCGCATTTTCTCCCACAAACAAACACCCCGACGTGAATACAGAAGGTCTGGCTTTTCTGTTCCAGCTCCACACAAACATGGACTTTCTATTGTTTAAGTCACCTGCCAGCAGCTGAAGAATGAGCACAGTAGTGAATTGATGTCTAGAAAGATAATCAGCAACTAACAGTTAGTTACACTGTTGGCTGTTTGAAATATCACTTTTCTCTGGCTGTGTTTCAGCTGCAGCGATGAAGAAAACATCTTTATCTTCCATCATGTGTTTGGATTAAACTTCGATTTACGCCCGTGTACTTTACGACTTTCTGATCTGTTTTGCACGAGTCTCCAGATCTCTGACACTCCCTGCACTCGGTGACTCTGGCGACTGTTGCGTGGCTGAAATTTTAATCATTTAATGTCCTTGTGTGTGCGATTGAGATTCCATTCCTTACACTTCACTGGCCCACTTTATTATTGTTTGAGTTCACTGAAGGGCTCTGATTCACCCTCACATGCAACAATACTCCCAGTCAGTGTGTGTGTGTGGGCTGATTCACAGGGAATGTGGATGTTTGTTAGGTGTGTGTGGTCCACTTTGCCAGGGAAGCCACCAGTTTTGTCTGGTCAGTGTGTTTTTGTGATTTAACTGTCTCTTTGTTGGCGTCCTGATGAATTTTCTATCTGCGTGATGATGAGCTGACCTCTGAACGGAGGAAAATCCCTCCTGAAGTGGAACATTTTCCAGCCCACGAGGGACCGACAGTAGTTTTTATGGCTCTGGCTCAGAGTCAGGTCTTCAACTGCAGAATCTGATTTGGTGTCAGATGAGGTCTCACTGCTGCTGCAGAATAAAAAGCGCTCTCTACCTGCTGTAACAGGAGGCCTCCGTCTCGTTTCATTTTGTAACTCACACAGATCGTAGTTTCCCCCGATGCCGCCAAAAACGGACAGCTAGATCTGGACAGAGGACGCAGAGCTGCCACATTTAGTCTATTAATCGGCGATATCTGGGTTCTTTCTGTTTTCTGCTGTGTTTCCATGGTGACGTTGACGGTACACATTGAAGCCTGAAATGTCAAACAGGCTTTTGTTTGTCAGCTCTTGAGACTCGGTTGGTAGTTTGTTAAACAAGAACCAAATTCCAGCTGGGAGCTTGGTCCAGGTCTCAGCGGTTTAAGACGTGGACCGGGCCGGCCTCCCTGTGTGGCCAAGATGTTTCCTTGAGCATGAATATGGAAAAGTGTGATCCGGACTTTCGCGCTGAGTCAGGTTTTATTGGAAAGGGTCGAGGTTAACGTCAGCGTTAGAGAGGTATGTGTTTCTGATGTGTGCATCACAAAGGGTTTGGTGTCATCGAGTGTGTGTGTGTGTGTGTGTGTGTTGCCACTTTGGGGCCATTTTCTGGCACAAACACCAACCTCGCCAGGACCGGCAGTCATTAAGGGGACTGCAGCCAAAGCCAGTGTGATCTCCATACAAGGACAACTGTTAGTGTGTGTTTGGATATTATTTCATACAGGTGCATCCATATTTATCAATGCTAACCCATTTTGAGGAAAATCAAACCCATTACTTCAAATATTTACATTTAATTTGAGGCTACTAATATAAACCTCCCACATCAGGACTGTGCTGCCAAAATACACAATTCTCCCTCCGCCACCCCCCCACTCTCTCTCTCTCTCTCTCTCTCTCTCTCTCTGTCTGTCGTTTCACCTCGCTCCCCCCTGCAGTCTTTGAGTGTTATGGTTGAAGTCCACGTTAGAGTCGGGTTACAGTCAGTTTTAGGGCTCAAGGGAGGTGGACAAATGTTTCAGGAGTGACAGAAGCAGTTTTTCCTTTTTCCTTTTATGAGACAGAAGTTGAGAAGTTAAATGATTCTCTGGATTTGTGTGTGTGTGTTAAAACAGGCCCTGGTCATATTTGTAAAGTTGCATAAAGTGTTTATGCAGGTTTAACGTGCTGAAAGCAGAATAGTGATAAAACAGGAGGCTTAAACCTGCATCGCGTAAAATCAACATGACGCTTGCTTTTTGTCTGGTGACTCTACAGTTAAGTAAAGATGACAAAGCCAGAATGAAGTCAGCTCAGAAGTATCTTGAAATTTCTGTCGGCTGATTCATCCAAACAGAACCAGATTCAGCTCTTTTTCTGTTACCAATTGTTTTTTGTTTTTTTTTTTGCGTGTGCTTCCTGATTCGCTTTTACCGTGAAAACAGCGTACCTTTGCTCGCACGCTCTGCTGCTGTCAGGAGCAGGTTGTTTGGACGGAGATGAAAAGGGAAAACGGGGATCAGGGGAAAGGTAAGATGAGAGTGCAGGTCTGAGAGTTGAAAGAGAAGAGAGCGAAGGGGGCAGGAGGCGATGATGGTGACGGGGATGAGCCATGCACATAAAAGAAAATATTCGGTTTAATCAGCCGCACAGTCGGATATGGACTCCAGTCAAAGAGAGACATCCAGACTGTACGCTGAAACGGTTCCTTAAAATGATGAATCCGCAGCAAACTGAAAAAAAAAAAAAAAGCCCTCTGAATGACAGTATCTCAAACTTTTCCCATGGAGCTCTGATGTGCAGCTGCACCAAAATCAAACCCACAAAGCTTCAAAAACACCAAATACTCAGATGATTTAACCTTTAACAAAAAAAGTCTATTTTTGTTTTACACATGGTTATAAATATCAACGTGCAAATGGGATCACTGCAGATGTTTCAGGAGTAAAGAAAATCTGTGTACATTTTGCACTCATTGCGTGTTTATTAGCGATGTTTCACGCTCTGGCCCTTCCTGTTTATCGCTGCATATAAAAGAAATGCACAGCAAAGTGACTGCGAAATGCAGCGCAGCGCTTTACTGCGACGTAAACTTAAGCCGGGAGTCGTCATAAAACAAGACGGGCATGTGGAGCAAAAACAAAACAACAACACCCAACTCCAGCATCATACGTCAGAAAAGAGGAAGGAGAGGAGCTGAAAGAGAAGGAGGATGAGAGAGCCATCGTGCAGCACACACACACGACCTTGGTTTAACAGCTCGATACGTGAAAACAGGATATTTACGTTCCCACGTTGGAATGCTCATTAGGATGTGGCTGCAGCTGTGTGTGTGTGCCAACAGCTGGTGCGTCGCCGTGGGTTATCACATTGTTTGCTCAGTCAACATGGCTATAAAGTGCTGATAAATGATTTGGAGGCATTGAAGCTCCCAGTAAACTCCCGACACATCTGCTAACTGATACCGCGTCGCCAGGCTCTCAGTAAACCTGGTAGCCGAGTGGCTCGCGCAGCGCTTCAGGCCTTCACGGCCAGCGGGAGTCCACTTAAAGGACTCAAGGGAGGGGGACGTTTTGACTTCGCCCTGATAATCCCCACAGCTGATACAGATGTGATTCAGTCGGTTTTTCTCAGCTCCAATGAAGGTTAATGAAAGGTCCCATATTCCAGGTATTGATAACCACCAGGGGCGTGGCCAAAGGGCAGCGACTGTTTTGTTGTGACATCACAAAGCCTTTTTTCAGGCTCAGTATCGAATCATTCTGACATTTCTTGAATCAGTCCGTCACGTTTAAGCCGGAAAGAAGCTGCAGTTTTCTCCTGTTCACCTGAAAGCGAGCCTGCTGGCATCAGATTTGGGTCAATGTTTACTTTACAGACTGCAGAGTAATGGAGTCCACGTTCCAGCTCGTACGTCCACGCACGAGCTGATAATCAATAAAGGATGCCGGGCCGTGTGTAAAATTTCCCAGCGGACATAAATTAAAGTTTTGTTTTTTTTTTTAGATTTATATTGTTTCCAGGGAACAGATGGGCGAGGACGTAATGCATGGTAGTCCACCAACAACTTGTCCTCCTTCTTCTCGCCTATCCATCTTCCTTCATTTCCATTCTCTGCTCCAAAATGCCCCATGTGCTTCCCATCACATGGTAACCAAAGCCATGCTTCCCAATTCTCTCCAAACACGTATCATATCAAAGGAGGGGGCAGGAAAAGAAGCTGCTTCGCTCTGTCGGACCAAATCCAGTCACAGCACAGCAACAGTGGTTTTTTGGGAAGTGGCAAAAAATGGATAAGGAGGAGAAAACCAAGGAAAAGAGTTAGTGAACAGGAATTCTGCTCGTTTCTTGTGTTGCACCAGATGCACTGGTTTAGGAAAATAATAAGAAGAAAGAGCTGTCACTGACAGATGCTGTTTCTTAAATGTCATAATTATCATCATATAACAGGACAGAGGTTTTCTGGTGCTGCGCTCTCAGTCAGTAGCTTCCAAACAGTAGGTCCAGGATGTGGATGATATCTGATCCTTATTGTTTGATATATTTGCTGGTGACGGACGTTTTTCTTTATCTCTGACATCTTTTCAGTAAAATGAAGCAAATTGTTTCATCAGCGTGGAAAATGAAAGCTGGCAGCTGATTTCAGTGTGCTGTTACTAAATCCAGTAAAGACAACAGATTTATTCCATATATAGTGATTTTATTAAAAATGTGCTGAGATGGAATGGCTGCTGTCCAAAATCGAATGAAAAAAAGTCAACAGTAGGCCGTTACACTGCAAAGACGGTGTGTTTGTCCAATGGTAGATATTCAGTGATATACAGTGATGTGTGCAAATGAAAGCCTTTGTCCTTGTGTGTGTGTGTGCGTGTGTGTCACCTGGTCGGGCAGCGGTTGATTGGATGGAAAGGTTTTAGTCGGTCTAACATCATCTAATTCTGGGAAAATGGGCCGACATCTCCGTCCGGGCACAACAAGCAGTGCTCGTTACTGTCAGCTGAAATTTGCCCAGTTCAGTGTTTTACACAGACACACACACACACACACAGACACACAGACACACACACACTGGTTGTCTCTCTGATATCAGTATTTTTCCTCTGAACACGCTAACAGGGCCGTCCTTCTGTCAGCTCTCATTTCTGCCACAAATACACGACCAGATAACTCTCTTTCTCTCTGTCTTCTAATCTCTCCCTAAATTTTGTATTTGTATTTTTACCCCCCCCCCCCCCCCCCCACACACACACACACACACACACACACACACAGACACTTTTGTTTTGTTCATGTGTCATTGACTGCCCAACACTGGTTTTGGCGCTGCGGCCCGCCGTGGATGCTTTCCTCAGCTGAGAAAAACAAAAAACAACATCGGTGATGTCCCCCCATCGCTCGTTCTCCAAGCACCAGACCGAGGTAAAGTTCTGGCTTTGAGGCGCACAGCATAACACTGCCTCGTTAAAATCTCCTAAGTGCGGTGTCCACAAACCGACGAATCGAACTTGGCTTTGTCTGCAAAAGCGCTGACTGGAAACGCTTTCATAAGAACAGCTCTGGGACTGAACCTGTCAGGCTCAAGCTTCCCTTCGGCCCGTGCCATTTGAATAATGTTGTAATTTTTCAAAGACTTTTGGCCTCGAGCTGAGCAAACTTTAAGAAAGCAGATGTTGGCAGGGATGCCAGATTCTGGCACGTTAACGCCGACATTTCAGCTCTCGAGGAAATTGGACTTTGGACGGCCGAATCGCCGAGCTGATTGCACCGAGATCTGCACCGCAGCGAGCCGTCGCTTTAAAACAAGCACCTAATGGCCTCATTTAAGGCTCAGCTGTCTTTTGCAGGCATGTAAATCCAACACACTGTATTTGTTTTGAAAGAAGAGAGAATTCTTGTTTTGGCTTCTTGTTGAGCAGATACAAATCATGCCTGAATATTATGAAAACACATGTCCAATCTGGGATTGTGTTTCTCTGTCAGTATTTAAAAAAAGGAATTCCAGGCCTTGGTGCTCCAAAAATATTATCACCAGCATGGGACATTTGAGAAAAGCATCCAGATATTTAGACTGATAGACTGATAAAACCTTTGTAGACCAACGGCACAGAGTGGGACTTTCCCCTCCGTGTTTTATACAGGACAAAAAAATACATCCAGAAACTTCTTGGGGCGAGATTCAGAGACTTTGCTGTCAGAGACGTGGAGCTGAATGCTGAAGTCAGCGTGCTCTCAGTGATAAAGTTTTGGACAATATTGACCAGATGGTGATTACAATTCAGCCTCTGGAAGCACGAATCCGGCCAAATACTTCAGAGAATTGTCATTAAAGGAGAAGATTTCTGGGAAATCCTACTGCGACTGCTTTGTTGTGACGTCCCAAAGTCCTAAAGGCTCACGTTAAGGTTGAGTTTCTGAACACAGGCTGTGAGGCTGAGCTTTGAGGCTTTCACACTATTAATGTGGAGCCTCGACCTGATTTCTAACCAAAGACCGCATGGAGGTCTGCCTCGTACAGCTGCTAAGACTTTTTTCTGGGCCGAGGAAGTGAATTTAACACGATCTGACATCGTCTTTTCTCAGAGCGACACTTCTGGGATGACAAATCTGCCAAACGTCAGAGCTGGCGCCGGGGTTTTTCCCAGGTGAGGGAAGTTACAGAAGTGACGTGTCAAACATTCGAGGGCTTCCTTCCTCAGCTCAAGTTATTCTCAGGAAGAAATGAGAGCGTTGTCAGGAAGAACTGGTATGACTCCGCACTCCTCGTTCACATTCTCACAAGCGACCTAAATGTGAGAAGGAATCCCGCAAACAGGTTCTCTGGTTTGGCAAACGCACAAGTTGGCAGCGTTGCCAGCATCTGACACTTCTGAACTCGCTGCACAGATGATGAGGAAGGTTTCAGTTAAATACCAAAAAAAAAAAAAAAAAAAGTCAGCAAAGACAAAAGGCCGTTAACTGTGGTCACAATGGTGTCGCTTTGAAAATGGTCCAAGTCGCCGTGAAAATGAGAACCACATTACAAATGATGCAACAATGAGCTTTTTTAAATGCTGAGATCGTTTCAGCAGACGCTAATGAAGACTAAACCAAGCGCTCCCACTTAGCAGCTTGTATTTGTATACATTCGTTTGGATTCTCTGTTATAGTTTCACATTCCTGCTCTCTGTTTCTGCCCTGTAATCGTGTCTCAGTAAACAATCCAAACCTTTGGTCTGCTCCCATTCGGCAGATTTCCAGCCTTGCGATCCGTCACAGAGGTAGTGACAGCCGATGATAACCTTTGACCTCATCTCAGCGGGTTAGCATGTGAATGTCTCGACTGTTGGCTGCTGGATTGGCATCTCTCATGAATGTTTAAACCTTTTGCTGCAGGATAATGACAACTAACCAGGTTGTGTTGTCTTTTCTGAAGAAGTGGAATCAGTATTTATTCTACATAACAGAAGGGAATAACGTGTTTTTAGTCCAAACCACCTCGTGGAAAAACGTGATTTATACGATTAAACTGAAATTGCATGAATCAAGAAGAACGCGCTCTGGAGATTTAGAGCTCAGAAAGAAAAAAAACCCACAACATCACTCAGAGTTTGTCTTCTTTCTCCTGTCAGCTAATAATAACCTTTTCGGCCGTCCACTTGTTTTTCCGTCCCCACCGGAGAAAACGCGGCTCAGCTACAGTTTCACTGGCACTTATAAAAGGGCCCCACTCACTTGAGTCAGACAAAAACATTGGCAGACTTGGTTGCCCACCCATGCTGGAGCTGGACTTGCCCACCCACGGCCGCCCGGCGGACCCCACAGCAGCACAAATGGACCAAAATGCATCAACACTGTGCATCCTGCAGGTCTGTAATTCGGCCCGACTTGTTTTGCATCTCCATCATTTCCTTCGCTTTAATTTCATCTCCACTTCAGCCCTGATTATATGAAACAGGTTTTGCTGAAGTGGCTGTTTATCTAAAATAATCTTTATGTGGCATCAGGTTTGCACAACCACCTACAAATGTTTTGCCTAATTTTGTCCAGTTGTCATGAAGCCCAGGTCCACGTTTCTGTTCGTGTCCCACAATGCACTGTGTCGCCAGTAGATTTGTGCATTTGTAGAGTCAGGAAGTATCATGTGAACACTCTGATAGCGTCCTGGATGTTGAATTTCACATGACGGTAAGTGAAAATTAATCTGAAGTTAAAGTTCACGTCTGGCTATTTGAGAGCAACTTCCTGGAGATAAACTTGGAAATGATTGACTCGCCTGAACGCACCCTCGGTTTTGTTTTCTGTGAATCTTCATAGTCTGCATGCTTCGTCTGATCCAGTATCTGTGCACAGCTTCTTGCTTTTGAATTTCTCTCTCACTCCGCCAGCATTACGTTAGCGTGCCGCCACCTGCAGCGCTAACATCAGCATGTGTGCACAGGTGACGCAACCACACTGGAACTGGAAAGTCCTGACCTCTTCGTGTCCCTCATCCCGAGTCCTCTTCTCTCTCTCCTCTCTCCTCCCACTCCCCCTCCGTTCTCAGACCAGAGGACAAAAACCAGAAACGTACTGAGAGCAGAAGTTTTATGGCCCATCATTTTTTTCAACAACACACTCCAATAAAGTCTCTTTACTGCAGCTAATCTTTACAGCTTTAACGAAATAAAATAAAATCCAGGCAGAAACATTCTCAACTCAACTTCCTTCAAAAAAAAAGAAAGAAAGAAACAAGCAGAATCTGCAGGCAGGTCCACCCAGCTTTTGTATGCCCTTAAACTTTATTTAAACTGGACTGAATCCAAAACAGCAAAATTGACAAAGAGAGGTCAAAGTTGCACACGCAAAGACTGGGAGTGGCGATCTGCCGGCTCGCTGTGGGGCTGTGTACACCATCGTGCAAACACACCCACACACAGGCAGAAAGGAGGTTTTCTTTGTTGCCAGCGGGTAAAACGATTAACCTGCGAGCACGTGGCGGCAGCGAGAGCACGAACTCCACAGATTACCTGCTGAACAGGACGCGAAGGAAGCGACCACCATTCACGTCTCTGAGCAGAAGCAGGCAGCATTGAGTTTTAAAACATGTGGACCATGTGGAGAGTTTTCATTTCCTTTTTACAAGGAAGAATCTCTAACTGGAACCTCATTATCAAATACTTTCTATCCTCCGTTTAATTCAGCTCAGATCTAAAGCTCTTAAATACCCAGAAATCACAGCGTGTCAAAGCTTCGACACGAGGAATTCCTTTGGTCCAACAGATCAGCAAAGTGGCATCTCTGGTAATTAATGCTTGCTTTCTTATGTTTCATGTGCAATTCATACCACAACTCAAACAGGTGAATCATACAAACGCTGACAGTGTGAATACAGCGAGCGTTAAACATGCTCTGCAGATGACATACGACGCCGCTCAGCTCATCGGATGGGTGATTAAAAAGGAGAAAGGCCTCCCTCATTATTTCACGATTAGCCTGAAAGCTGCAATCAGAGCAGATTTCAAAGTTGCACCAACGCTATCGGCCGAATGTACGCTGATTAAAGCCGGAGTTCAAAGAGAGACGCGGTTTGAAGATGAAGTTATGAGCAAAGGAAAGGCTGCCATGATATCTTATTGATCCCTGATTGGATTCTGATTTGGCTGACTCTGTCAGAGGGAAGATGAAAGCAATCAGATACGATAGTTATAATAAGCCATTGTTCATAATTGAGGCTGTTTCAGTGAGACGGTTGACAAAATGTCTAAAATGTGGTGGAAAATAATCCCCCCTATCACCACAGCCCATGAGTCAGGACCTTATTTTGCTTTTAGACTTTTTTTTTATTTCTATTTCTTGACCTCGACAAAGCCAGCTCATCTTTTTACCAAGACCAAATAAACGTTCCCATTAGACCAGCATTTCAAGGAAAGACGATCAAGAAAGGGAGGAGCACAGTTAGCGCCCGAATTGTTCTTTTGTAAACAAAGATGGACGCAGCTTGGCAGCGTCTGAAGGCGAGGAGGCGGAGCCTGCAGAGTTTGACGGAAAAGGCCACGTCGTCACTTTAAGCCTTGATAAAATTAATATGCGAGTTATAAAATTCTTTCCCACACGGCTGTCATTGCAAAACGAAAAGCAGCTTGTCAGACTAGACCAGTTTTGTGTACCGGGCTGTAAACGTGTTTATTTCTGCTGTAAAGCTTTAGCAAACGAGTCTCCGGGGACTGACTCAGTATCCACTCTTATTCTCTCTGTTGATCCACGTTTTCGTTCGACACGTTTAAAAGGTCGTCGTCTCGCTGAGGCGAACCTTCGCCGGACGGCTGGTTTCTGTTGTGCGGCCCACTAATGAGCGTGCCTTTGGCTCCGCTTTGCTCAGAGTTGTTCTGTATGTTTGCTGCTCTCTGGCGGAGCTCCAGCTGGGGGAGTGTCCCGTCTTTTCACTGCAGACAAAAACTTGGCCTGTGAGGTAGAAACTCACAGTTCCCTCGCTGTTCATTATGAAAATAGGCTTTATTTCTTCCTCGTAAATGCCCTCGTGCACGGCTGGCACTCCTGATCTCTGAGAAGGCTCTCGGTCATTAAACGTAAAGCTTGAACTCAGATCGCTTTAACGCGTAAACCAATGTCAACGCCGCCGTGGCCATCTGCCAGATACACCGAAACCCTGAAGGGATGATTCAGTTGTCCAAAAAAAACATGCACACACATGCTTTCACATTAAACACCAACACAAACCCATGCACATGTGCACACCCTTAAACAGCAAGTCCATAAACACACTTGTGCACATAAAAGACAACCCTCTGAGTTCAGGCTACGCTGTGAGGCAGAAAAAGTTAATCCCCAACGCACACTACCTCATAATAAATACAACACTTCTGTGTTCAGGGAAATTATTAAGCCTTTTCCAAATCGGCACAAATTGATAAATAACATTATGAGGTGTTTTGTACAGTTATGATACAATTTGTTTAAATTTTCCACGTTTGGGCTCCAGTGTTTGTCAGGTTGTGATATTTGTTTGTTCAGTCAGTGCGGCACCAGGTTTGTGTTTCGGTTGGTTTCCTTTTCTTTAATTCACCTGCAGTCCAGTCTTTTAGACACGTAGTTGATAAAAAGTTGAGCTGCTCTGAAGACTTTGCATCACTTCCTGCAGGAATGTATTTTCATTTGAAAGCAGCAGGGGGCTTTTATTGTGACACAGGAGGATGCTAAGGTGCAATAATAAACTTTTAGCCACTAAAGATTAAAAGAAAAAGCTTTTAAGGGGCTTCACATCTTCAGCAAGTAAATCAATCTGCCACAATTTCAACTGCAGATAAGTTTTCAGTTATTATTTGAGCAGAGGTGCCATAAAGGTAGCTGACAGAGTGATCCATAAATCAAAAACTCTTTTGTCTTCGTCCTTCTCTACTTCCTGGACACATCAAAGACAGTTCCTCCTTAAACCTGCTAAAAACGCTTCACTCCTAACTGGCTGTGGTGAAGCTGTGTGACCTCTGACCTTTTGTACCTCGCTGCCTCTGTGTTTGGGTAAGGTGATTTATGTACAGCGCTGAAGCCGCCGAGGTTTCAGCTGATAGCCGACGCCGCTTTCTGTCTCGTGTGTTATCGCAGCGAAGCGGAGAAAGCTTGCTGAGATAGAGACGTTTCTCTCCCCCGTCTTTGCTTCACCGCTCATTTCCCCACACAGACACACAAAAACGCACAAAATCTAGGTACAGATCCCCGGCCCTGTTGGATTTGAGTTACGTGGCCTCCTTCTCCTCTTCCTAATCCCTTCAAATGAGAGATTTGGGCTGCCAAGGAACTCCCAGACCAACACACACACACACACACACACGATCGTGGCCAAGTGGACCTCTGAGATATTCTTTTCCGGGTTTGGTGTCTACCGATGGCCAGCAAAAGACACACACACACACATGCAATACATATAATACATGCACACATACACACACACACACACACACATGCAGGGAGGGAACAGTGAAGCATTGTTCGCTGCTTCCTGAGAGAGTCGGAATCAGGATCACAGGAGCTATGTCAGCCCGGACCCTTCCCCTCTCTCTCTCTCTCTCACTGGAGCCGAATCATCCAAGTCCACGAGAGACCACATGTCCTCTGGCTGAGCGGGAATAAAACGCACATTGATCACTCGTAAAATATGTGTGTGCGTGCAGCTTCCTCTCGGTGTGCCGATGACGGTTTCCAACAAAACAGACCTACAGGGATTACCCCAGTTTAGCTCTTGTATCTTGAGAGAACAGTAGTTGGCTGTAAATTATTCAAGTTCAGGTTCAAATCCCCGAAATAACTTTCTGACAGTCTGGGAAGGATTTTCTAATCTGTTTTTATTATTATTATTATTATTGTGTCGTTTCATCACTAATCTGACAAGATAAGATAAGCAGATGTCGAGGAGACAAATGTGCAGTTTGCTGAATTTATTATATTAGAAATGTTTCGATACAGGTTCAAATGACTTACCCAAACACAAAAAGAAGGGCAAGAATGTTGCTTTAAGTGATTATTTAAGCCACTGAGAAGCTAAAAAGGGCATTTGAGGCGACAAATTCCAGTCTGAACTTGAGTTCGGTCCATTTGAAGTTGGATTTGTTTCACATTTATAGAAACAGTCTGCAGATAATTGTCTTTAGCTCTGGTCTGGGATTCAGTTTTTTATGTAAATACTACATTTTCTCTGGTATCACTGATGTTATTCACGGATTAAGCTCTTGAAGATCTCGTTTATTTAAGAAAATAAGAAAAGAAAAGTCACTTATACTCCTGCTGTAGCTGTTTATTTAGTTTTTCAGTCTTTAAAGTGGAGGTTAAATGTGATTACCCAGAATTCCCAGCTCATGACAGTTAACTTCTGCTTAGCTTCAGCTTCATGTGTCTGTCACTGGACAAACCGAATGATGAAGTCTTTGTCGAGGAGATGTGGAGGTGTCGTGACCAAACATCTGCTGCGGATGACGTCCAGTGAAGATCAGATTTACAGACGCTCTCACCCACTCCTCCTTTTTCCTTTCACACCCAAGCCAAGTTTTAACAATGCAGCGGAGAATAGCATCAGATCTGGCGTGTCAGGAGCGTTTTTAGCGTGTGTTAGCCGGCGTTTGGCGGCGGAGTGGGACTCATTTTCTCTGGAAGGACGAGTCATCGATGTCAACACACTGAGAAAATGTGTCGTTCTGGGAGGAGGGGCACTGATGAGTGCTCTGGGACCGGGATTTAAGAGCCACTGGCCAAAAATGGAAATAATCCCTTTTGGGGGAGAAAAATGTGTTTATATATAAAGAACAGCACACGAGAACAACACAGATTATTGCCAAGAAGCTGAGCGAGATATTAATCAAGTCGATGTGAGACCCAAAACTCACAGCTAAGTTCTGGTTCCTTAAATGAAAGCTAATGGTTTTACAATTTTGAGATTTGGCACAAAGGACCAAAGACAAACTACCGTCAGAGGAGCAGTCCGGAGAAGGAGGGAAGGATCTTCTGCTGAATGTTCAGGACGGTCCGAGTTGTATACTCCACTAAAGCAGACGCAACACAACAATGAGTGCAGGGGGAAGAAAAAAAAAGATAAAAATCACTTCAATGAAGATCTGATTTCAGCTCTTTGGCCCCAAAAGGAGAAAAGAATATTGCTGTGATGCAAATCGACGACAACGAGATGTAACAGAATAGTCATGTGAGGGGAATCAAAGAAACGTCAAGGCTGCACGGTTTGGCTCGCAGCAGTTGGACGGATGAGGGAAGTGAATGAACAATGAAGGGATAGATCACCAAACTTGGAACGAGGAAGAACCAGCTTGGCTCCGACAGCACCGCGGCTGAAAGGGCCAGCCAGGAATCACGTTCCTCTGACCTTTAAGTCTCTCAGTAGTTGGTCTTGGATTTATGAAATTAGTTTCAGGTTCATGACCCCTCAACACTTCCTCGACAGCAGCATCATGGGGTCAAAGCGCGACCTCGTCTCACAGCCAAGCCAGAGTCTTTGGTCGAGTTGTGGACGATCCCGTGAGGATGTGAAACGACTCAAACCCAGCTCAGTCACAGATCTGTGAGTGAGATTATGGAGATTTGACTTATTTGGATGACTCGCACCAAAACTGCCTGGAAAAGCTGCAGAAGTACCAAATCAAATTTCAGGGGGAGCGTTTCATCCAAAGAGAGCTGGAAGTGGAAACTGTATGTTGCACGATATCCGGGTAGAACTCTCAAAATCTGGAAAATTGAATTATTTTCCCTCGCTATGGAGAACTTTTCCCCGTGATCTTTAGACCTGTGGAGAAGAGAGTGGCGGTGATGCATGAGCACGTCGTCCAACCTCGCCTCCGGCCTCGTCTCCGTGCACTAATGGAACAGGAGATCATTTTTTAATCTTGTTTTTAGCTTTATCTGCTCACTGTTTCCCATAATGGATCAGACACTCCCTACCAGCCCTGTCAAAACCTAATGGACACACACACAAATCCACCCTTTTATTCCCATACACAAACGACACTCCTCAATAGCAATTAATCCTTCGACCAGAACCGCAAAAGCAGGGAGTGTGTTTTGCCAGAGGCGCCAGGAAGAAGCCATGCCGGCTTTCACCCAGCGGGCCCAGATCCAGCCATGCGTGGCGTGAACCCTCATCGACACCTCTGACGGTGGAAGCTGTCATCACAAGCTCCCCGTCCAACGGTCGAGCTGTCTCTGCCCAGGACTTTGCTGTCAGCGGTTTTTGTCCCGATGTGTCCCGGTTGCACGCTGATGATCTACGGCGGCCGGCCGCCTTTCCTCCTCTCAGGTCGCAGCTCTAACAGACAGTGTGTGGACATTTCTGCATCAAATACAGTTTCTGTAGGAGCTGCAGCGTGTGCAGCTTCATGCATCCGACTCGATATTAAAGGTGACCTACTAACCTTTAACCTGGAATGTGGAGCCACAGGAGCGATGACAGATGCTGCCAACTAAACACATTATGATTCATCTCTAATTTTGGAGCTATTAAACAACCTGACTCATCCTTTTCAGGACGAGGCGACTGGTTGTCGGTTGAGATGTGACCCCATTTTTTTTCTCTCAGTAAATGTCCACTCCTTCCTGCATGATTCCAGTAATTTACACACACACACACACACACGTTGGTATCTTAACTAGCAGGGAGCTCTGCTCATGCAGCAACATGAACAGTGAAGAGGCTGATTGGCGGGAAGGAAGCCAAAGATATTTCAATGGAAAATGGAGGCCAAGCTGAAAAGACTGAATAAAAATAAAGAACAGGAGTGAAGGAGTGCAGCTCTGTAATCTCACTCTGCTCATCAGCGCTTGTTATAGAATCATTAGCGGCTCTCTCAGACCGTGACGCTGACAACCTCCCCGAAGGACACACACACACACAAACACACACTTGAATGCATTTTCACTCCGAAGCCTGAGAGCCACTCGGTGCGTTCCAGTTCCCAAACACGTCTCTTTTGACCCGTGCCGACCAAAAATTACCAAAAAAACCACAACCCATTATTTATTTAGGTGAAGTGGCTGCCGAGGCGGGAAACGTTTGTCTAATCAGCTCTTATTAGATACAGTCCGGAACTCATGGGATACATAAGTGTGCCAGCTTGGTTCACTCCAGGAGAACTAAACAGGCGTTCAGTGATGTTACGTAAGCAAAACCGCCTGTGTGGGCCCGGTACGGTTGAGTTATCAGCCCCCATTTCTGAGCCGTCATGTAACATCCACAGCGTGTTTTCTTTCTTTCAGTCGCTCTCTCCCTCTCAGACCCCAGGGCGGTTATATTTCAAGAGTGAGTGCTCATTTAGGGGAAAACATGCACCCGAAAGCTGCACATGTCAAAACACGTAAAAGGACAAGCACTGAAAGGGTTTTTTTTTTTTTGGCAAGATAAGGTTGAGGAGTAACGAGGAACACGTCAATAAAGTATTAAAAAAAAAAAAAAAAAGCTCAACAGAAGAGCGTCTGGTTGAATTCCCCACGAGAGCAATAAAAGTGAATGAAATTAATATGAGTGTGTGGGAGCTGAGGAAGAGCTAATAACTTTATTCATTATTGAATGAGAAATGTAATCGGTGTGTGTTTCGTCCTGTAGGTGCGTAGCCAGGGCGTCACGGAGGAGCTGAAGTGTCTGAGTTTGCTGAACGCTCTGGATAAAGACCAGGACATCCCGGACCAGCTGGCCCAGCTCTTCGGAGAACCCTGCATCAAACTGGCCGAAGGCATCAAAGCGTACATCTCCAAGGTAGGAAAACCGTGAGCTCAGATTCAGATTTGGTTTGAAGCCCGTCTCCATTAGAAAAGTTTTCCAGGTCATTTTCAAGCGAAACTCTCATTTGGTGGTTGGAAATATTGGTTTTAATATCAAAGAAACATTATAATATATTAAACACATTAGGTTTATTAAACTCTTCTCATTTATCCCATTTATATCACCAAATTGTTAAGAATAAAAATAACAACAATTATAATAACGGTAATAAAATCCATTTGGGTATAAAGCCTTGGCGTCGCTGACCTGGGGTGAATCAGCAGATGAAATCTGGTCAGTCACAGTGAGCAGAGAAACATCTGAACCTCAGTATGGGACCGATTAGCCGTTATTTGTCATCGCAATGCAGAAACATTTATCTGTGAGGCAATAACGCTCATTATACTCCGTCTTTTACGCAGAGGGCGGCTGTTTCAGACTTTTTTCCACTGAGCTCTCACAGAAAGTCTTTGGCAGCTGGTGCCGTTTTTTTATGACTGAAAACACCACAGACATTGTTTTGTTGTTAATATCCCTATAAACTCAATAAAAATAATAATAATAATAATAATGTTTCTTGCTTGCTGTATAATAATAGAGACTAATTCCTTAAAATAACACAAACACTAATAAGACCAGCGAACCCGTCCTGGAAACGACTGAGAAATGAGTTTCAGTTTGTAGCTGACGATTCGAACGTTTGCAGGTGAATTTATTTTTCAGCATCGTGGTGGCTAAAAAAGAAAAATGGGGCGTGTGTCTGAGGCTCCTCGTCCGTTTGTTGCCGTTAAGGCCGTGCCACATCGATGAGTCTGTGCTTGAGAGGTTGATCGCCCGCGGTGATCGCACCTCTGGCTGCGTGTGTTTACATGCTTCCCGACGCGAACCAGGAAATTTGGATTGAACTAGCTCGACTTTCATCGGCTCCAGGTTCACATAACAAACATCTGCAGGTACCTGAAAGGTGACGACGATTTCTTAAGAAATCATTCCACCGGTGTGAGACACATCGAGTCATTCTGCTGACAAAGTTTAGTTCCACTTTCTGTTTTTGTCTATTTCAGGATTGAAATAGACAAAAAGCTGAGCTAACACCCAGCTGGCTCAAGTTTAATATTCACTGCAGAACTAATAACTGAATTCAGCGTGACGACTCATCAAAACTATATTTACTTTGTTTCTCACAACTAATCAAGTCATTGATTTCTACGGCTTCAATAGAAGCATTGAAAAATAACAGAAATAAATCTCATTTATTGAACTATAAATCAGAGAAGCTAAAGGGGACGTGGGCCTCTTATTGGCGCTGCGTGCTCCGTCAGTCAGTTCATCACATGGAAGCAGTTGAGGGGAATTTATTAAAGTCACAGATTAGAAAAAAGGGAGAATAAAAACAGGAAATCTGTCTATTTATATTTATACGTCAAAATGTCCTTTAGTGAGACATCAAACGCCATTTATGTTGTATTTTTGAATTAACGCACATTAGCCGCTCATAGCAAAAGCTTGTGTGTGTGTGTGTGTGTGTGGTTTCCTGTGTGCATATGTGAGCAAACGTTCACACAAACATACACAAATGCAACACGGGTCAGTAAACACACTGACACACGTTCAGGTCAGACTCGTCTGAATCAGCATGAAAATACAGACGACTCCAGGAAGCTGTGGTCGGAGAACCCCCCCCAACCACACACACACACACACAGACTCATTCATAAACCCACAGAGACGCTCCAGGGATGTAAGTCATCTGCTAGGAGACACAACCAGAAGGGCTTTTCCCTCCTTAGCCCAAAATATCCGGACGTAAAGCTGCTGCACAAACAACCGCCGTCTGCTTTTGTCCTTTTACTTCAAGTCAACCTAGCTTTTTTTTTTTTCTCCTTCGTCCTCGCCACCCCCTCCTCTTCCTCCTCCTCCTCCTCCTCACTCTCTCTTTCTGCTCGACTTGTATGATACAATCGGAGAGAGCTGCTCCACGCCGTGGTCTCCAGTGGACGGGAACAGGAATGTCTAGTTTTTCTCTCCTGTATAAACAGCTTCTACAATCAGAGGGAACAAGTGTGCGTCCGGACGGACTTACATGCCGTATGTTTGTTTCCAAACAACGCCGGACACAGCGAACATAAATTCCCGTCAAAAAGAGGAAGAAGAAGAAGGAATTATTTAAGTCTCTGATCTCGTACACCAGACTTCTTCAACCGCATCGATTGGCGAATGTTTTTGAACCGTTGAGTCCGACCCAAAATGGTGGTTAGACGGATCTGGCAGAACAAACAGGCACCATCTCTTTCCGAAAAGGCTTCAGCGAAAATACTGGAAGTCAGGATTTTTAACCGTGACTGTGAAGAATGGCCAGAAAGTTTGACCCCAGATGAAGGCTGGCTGTTTTTACAACCGCAAGGCTACCGGGTTCTTTAGTAGGCCACCTTCAAGGACATTCAAAGCCAAAAATGCTTATTCAATTTGCTAATTTACAAAAAAATATATAAATAAATAAACTTCTTGGTGGGAAGTAACATCAGAACGGCAGCAGCTAAAAGGTTTGTCTGAGTTCATGCCCTCAAGCCAAAGCGACCAGCGTACGTAGCTGAGTGATTCACCTGCAGGGCAGCAGGTCACAGCTGATCTGGATCCGATCTCTATCTGCACAATCTGAAAACTATTCCAGGCTCGTAGCAGCAGCTTGTCCGGCGCGTCAGGCGGCGCAGCTGTCGCGGCTAACAGGTGCAGATGGCGGCAGTTAGTGTTTTAGGCCTGTAGTCAGCTCTGGGCAACGTTCACAGAACAAACAATTAAAGAAATTCAAATATATTATTATTTTATTACTCTAGCTGCAATAACGCTGTTTATTTAAAGTTTTCTGCTGAAATCTGCCGTTCGAATGTTCATTCGCTGACTTCACGGGCATCAGCAGCTGTGCTGTTTGTGCTGAAAACATTCCAGACACATGCTGGGCGCCGTTAAACCGTTAAATGCACCGCCGTGAAACGTTTGGGCTGTGCAGTGACGCTTGTTTGACAAATGAGAGAGTTCAAAATGAAGTCAAACCAAACTTCTTCTTCTTGTCTTTTTTCTGGTTCCCTCCCTCCACCTTCGTTGTTTCGTTGCCAGAAAGCTCAGTTTCCCGGCGGAACGACCGGCGCTTTAACTGATTCTGGATCAAGCTGTCACATATATAAGGTTTAACTGTTCCGCACCGTTCCCTAAAACTAACACACGTTCTCCTCAGCTTCTGGCACAAAACCAGCAGCCCAACAAGCCCAGAACAGCTGCTCAGATTGTTTCGCTTTTAAATTTAAACTCTGCGGTTTGGGCTCTGCGCTCGGTGTCGCCCGCTCACGCAGAGAATGACAAACAATGAGCGCGAGAAGGGCCGAGAACCGAAATGAGATGGACGGAAAAGAATGGAAAAGTCATAAAAAGGGGTCCATTACAACAGCTCTGGCTGCCATTTATCTCCTGGAACTTATTAAATCGTGTGTGGGTGACACATGCATGAGAAGTGCATTTAATGGAACCAGTGAGTGAGCAACATGGTGAAAACGATGATGGCGGCGGCGTAGGTGCTGGCGTGAAAGACATCCACGTCGGAGGGATGAAGAATGGGAAGGAAAAAAAAAAAAGGTGGAGGGAACAAATCCAGCTGGACGGGAACAAATAAAGGAGGCAGGAGATGAGAGACATGCAGGGAAAGATGAGGAAGGTGACGCAGGCGAAAGACGACAGAAAAAAAATAATTGTGGCGAGCGAAAAATGTCACAATGAGATTTTGATTATACGGTCCGAGCCGGAGACAGAAACATGTTGACTGAGTTAAACATCAAGAAGCATTTGTTTATTAAACCGCAAAATAATCCAAAAGGTCAAAATAAAAGCCCAGAGCTGTTTATCTCATCACATCTCAGTATCCCATCATGCAGTTGGGTTTCTGATTTACACGCCTCTGGATTTTTTTTTAGCTTTTTTTTTTTTTTTAGCTACAGGAGACGTAAGGACGTTAGGCCCCCCCCCCCCGTCGGAGGCCAATCGGTTGGGGTTATCACATCCAGGACTCAGCTGTGCTGCTCCTGCTTACAGATCAGCAGGCTGCAGGCGCGTCTGCTTGTTTATTAGCCGTCGGTGTGGCGGGGGCAGCGGTTATTTCTGCTTTCCCTTCCCCTGGTCGGGGTCAAATGGTCACAACCGCCTCCCCCGCATTTTTTCCACCTTCAGCCAATTACAGGAGAGTTTTTTGTTATTTTTTTTTCTTTTTTTTTTTTTTTAGGGAGGCTCGGGTTAGACGAGGCTCAGAAATAGCAACTGAAACCCAACACACCCCTCTGTCGTATATTTAGTCAGACTCCCCCCGACCCCACCCCCCCCCACCGTGGCCCTCAGAAGGATAAGTGATGTAGCTAATAGGTGGATTAAAAGAAATCTGGAAGAATAGATAAGTTTCATGGTTGATTGTTGTGTGGGGGGGGGGTCAGCAGCGGTTCTCACACGGTCAGGCATCACTAATCGAGGTGGGTGGCGCTGATCAGCGTGCACCCAGAGACTCCATCCCAGGTAACTTCTGCAGCTATAACTTACAATTTACAGATGTCCCCTTAAACGCCTCACACGCAGACTATCAGTGGAAGCTACAAATCACAGACGTTCCCTGGCGGACCAGGAGAGGTTCGCCACGGCACACATCATCAGGGCCCCTCTGAGGGTTTTTTTTTTTGGGGGGGGGGGGGCTGTATGGGAGGTTTGAGGGGTTTTATTGCCCCCACCACATGGGGAATACCGGGGCCTGGTTTTCCTCTCCTGGCGGTGCGCCTCTGCATGGACGCTCAGCAGACCTTGAGCTCGCTACTAAAGCGCCCCCCCTCCCCCCCAGACCTTTCAGCCATTAAACAAGGTCTTCATCAGCAACCATATCTACAGGTCGGGACCTCGCGGCTCATGGTGGCCCCGTGATGAGGATTGAGTCGAGCTCGTTCTGTCAAATTGCTGCAGGAAATAATAAAAGTTGGGGCTTGTTGCTCGGATTCTATCATAATAACAGCTTTGTGCCGGCTGTTGACCCCGCCACGCTGCGGTGAATCATTTCTTATCAGAGGTCGCTCTCTGTCGGGGAACAATGCCCCTCCGGCCTCTCTTTGTCCGACGCTGTCGTATTGTAGGTGCTGTATCTGTAAATCAGCTCTGGCTGAAGTCATAGCGAATATTTGGCCTTTGACTCCTGATGCAGAGCAGCTGTCTCGGTCTCGGCTCGGGGTGTGAACAGACACGCGGCAGGATTGTTTTTGTTTCTGTAACGAAAGAGGCATTCGGATGCGTCGAGGTTTTCATGGACTGTCCGTCTTTCGGAGTCTGCTTCTATTTTACATTGACCTCACACAGGAGGCGCCTTTTCACCTCTCCCTCGGGTTTTGACTCGTTGGCCATATCAAAGACCTCATGCTGTGAAAGCGCACTGTTAAAACCATCATTTCGCTGAAGTCGTGCCGAGATGACCCCGAAACTCCAACGCCAACGCGAGGCACATGACGTAGCAATTCATCAGGCATGACCGTTTAATTATCTTTATGGATTCTAAAAGCTCATGAGTTTCATTTCAAACACGAGTTAATGACTCGTGTCACTCTGTATCTGTGTAAAAAAAAGAGTTTTCACTGAATGACTCGGGGTTAAAAAAGGTCCTCAGTTTGACGTCTCAACTTTTCACAACTATAGTTAAAGTTTATGTGCCATTTCATTTCACATTTCTATATTAGAATCCAAACGATTCCACAGTTGGACCCAAATTTTGTGGCTTCATCCACATTTGGCTGAACAAACGAGGTCATCTGAGTTTGTGATGATGTTATTCATTCGTTTCTTTGACTGGAAACGAACCCCAGACCAAACCAAAGCAGCAGTTCCTTATCTTCTTCAGCTCTACAGTCGGCTTTTGAGAAACAAATGTCAGTCACCGACACACACAGGGAGGGGTGGAGGGCCGTAGTGTTGTTAGTGATTTCCATCTGATACACAAACACAAAAGACCCCTGTGTCTGGCGTCGACCACCTCCGCCTCCAGGCTCAGAGCTCCTGAAAGTCCTGCTCTGCCTCCATCTTTACCTCCTTCACCGAGACGCTGTCTTTAACAGCCGAGAAGCTTCAGTGCCGTCACGACACCAAATTAGAAATCCGGAGTCGCACCATCTTTGGGGAATCTCCCTCAGTGTGAACAATGTCTTCGCTTGTGTAACGACATTCCTGGAGCATTTCAAAACTTCATATAATGAAGCTCAGTCTCTGCGAGCCTGTTTCCCCATGTGCTGCTGAAAAACAGACCAAATCGATTTCCTACCTACGATTAACGTCGATTCCAACGCAAAATTGTGCGCCATCCAACAACAAAAAAGGTTTTCTGCTTCAGGAAACGCACTAACAGAAGCCAGCCTCCGTTTATTATCTTCCTATGAGATTTACAGCTTCCTCTCCAGGTCTCGTACCAACTCGGAGTCTTTGATCTTCATCTCGCTGACCAAAAGGACCGAAACCTTCAGGTCTTTCATAATTATTGAAAGGCTTTTATCTAGGAGATCACAGGAAACGTGGAATGAGCTATTTTGCCTCAAACCCATTTCCTTTCTGCAGTTTATCTTTCAGAGCCACGAACAGGTTGAAAATCTGAGCCACTGATCTAAAAAAAAAAAAAAAAATCATGTATGTTGACTACAATCTGCTGGCTTCCCTCCTTCCTGATACACAGCAGAAGTTATTGAACTATTATCACGGCTCTCAAGGATCATGAAAGACAAGCAACGGATAAACGGGCGGTTAAAAAGTCAGACTCGATTTGAAAACAAGTGAAAGTTGAAGGGAATGCGGCGGGTGGATCAATTATTACCAGAGAAGCACACAACCAGAGATTGTTTTGATCTGACATGACGGCACATGTGTGAACGACGATTGCAACACTCAGCCGACACCTGCTGCACAAAAACAACGCTGATCTCTTCCTCTTCTTCTTGTGCAACTGTTGGAGACTTCAGTGCGCTTGAAGCAATTTTCTACTTAAATAAGACAGCAGGATTAGATTATATTATTTAAGTGTTCATTTGGTAAGACATTGGTCTTTGGTATTGACAGCTTGAGCTTGAAACTCCACAAACCGTTTAAAGAAAAAAAAGAAAGCAGCTCCGGGAGTTCTTGTGAAGATTGAACTCTTTTCTTGATTTAATTTATTTTTGTCTCCTAATGTTTTTGTCCACAGCATCCTTAATTTAGTATACCCTGGAGGTCCGAACTGACAGCAGCTCAATGAAACCCAATAAGGATGTAAAAGCTCATGGAAATGCTGAGGAAGCCTCCCAGCTTTTTACATATTTGGACATTTTTAAACCGTTTATAGACCAAACATTGTCACAACTGCCAGATTGGGCTCTTTGGCTTCTAGCCTCAGCAACAGAAACCCAAACTCAACAGCAGGTCTATTAAGATAAACAGGCCCGACATTGTCTCGGTTAAAAACACACTGAGGGCCTTTTTGCAACCTTGAAAATGTGACATCTTCGCGTCTGATGAAGTCATGGTGTCATTACCGCACTCAAGGATGTTTTTGTTGAGTTGGTTTTATTATATTTTTCCTTCTGGGGGGAAAAAGATTATTTAAAAAAAAAAAAAAATCCCCGGCTGTAAGAAAAGTGACGATGAATACGAATTGGGAAGGCTTTTCTTTCTTTTTTTTATCTTTTATTTATAACCGTCCTCTACATCTACACGGACTTCCTGGACCACGGTCTGTTTCTGTTTCTGCTGTCAGCATGAAAAATAAGATGGAAAATGGACACAACTGGGACTGTGAGATAAAAGAAAAAATACATCACCCTGATGAAGTCATCAGAGTGTAAGCAGACAGTCCAAACCTCGCCGTATGTTTGATAAATGGGCCCGTTCTGACAGTCTAAACACGAAGAGCTTGAGTCTCACCACCTTGCGAGTTTTGAAACACTCCCCAGATTTGTATTATATGAAATATACGTCCAAAGGGCCTCGCTTATTTTACTATTTTCAGCTGGAGACGAATTCCCATGTCTGTCTGAGTCGTATTTACTTCCGACCTGCCAGGCGGACACTGCTGCGCGTGAACGCTCTCGCTCTCGCACGAGGACCTGAAAGTGAATGTGAAGTTTGCACCGTGTGGCGTGAACATACAGCGCTCGTATGTTATTCTGAGCCTGTTGACATTTTTACTGCTGATCTTCAAACGCTGACCTCAAACGTTTTCACACGCCGTATTGGCGGTGAGACTTTTCTGCGCGTTGGGCCTGTGATTGGTTTTGTTTTGTATTAACACGAGAACTGCAATCAGTGTGTGTCTCTTCTGTTGTGTCAGCAAGAAACTGACAAGGTCAGAGTCTTCGTTGGAACAATAAAATTGGGCACGATCGGCGATATGAGGCTGTGTTTACCTCCCCAGGACGCTGTTGTCGAGGCTGGGCTTGTTTTTGTGCTTTCATGTCATCAGAAGTATCAACTCTACTATATTTTTCATTCTATAAAGTTAAAGTCAACATAGTGGATCAGAATTTAAGCCAACAAATCCATTTTTTCTTCTTAGTTTCTTGAAATGATCAAAATATCAGGAGAGATTAGAAGTTAGACGCTGAGAAATCACATGCCATGACATCATGGTGTCGATTGTGACAAAGCTCTGCTGTTGATATTAATGTTTGCTTTTGTGAAATGAAACTTAAAACAGTGAGAGTCCGACAGAGACAGACTGAGGCTGTAAAACAACCCCACCCCTGGCCTACTTCCATGCTGTTTGTGTCCTCAGGAGTTAAAGCCGCATTGTGAAACAGATTAAGTGTGACAGAGAGAGAGAGAGAGAGAGACATAAAGACACACAGGGAGGGAGGAGAGGCGCTTTTCCAGTCACTGATTTGTGAGTTAATAAGCGGAGGCCTCTCGTCGATATCAGATTGTTGCTCGGTGTGAGTGCGAAGCAAACTGCTTCCTCAACTGTACACAACGTTTGTCTGGCAGGAAACTCCCACAGCAAACAGGTCGGCTATCAGCGGCTGGCATCCATTTAGCCAGTGGTGCGTTACCTGCCATACAAAAACCCACAATAAACCACTAATGGCCGCCTTCTGTTCGGAGACGACCACGACGGACGCTGAGCAGCGATACGTGCATTTTTTAATCCCAGATTCATATCTGAGATGTGGCTAAAAGTTTCTTTTTCCTAAATCTTTATTTTAGTTGTCATTAATGTACTTTTATTTTTGCTCTTCATTTGTGTGTCAGATGTATTGACGGGAAATAAAAATCATCCAGAGCTTTATATTTCTTATATTTCCAACTTCTTTCAGACTCTTTTATTTCAGTCCTGTGAGCACGTGAGCACGCTAACTTCTAACTTTTCCAACGACTCTCAGAAAGCGAAGCGGCGACGTTTGATGCTGAACTTTCGTTGTGTTTTATCTTGGCGGCTTTCGATGCTAATGCTAAAATACGTAGCAATGAGGCTGAAATGTGCCATCTGATGGCCTGATTATTCTGTCACTGCTGTCTGGATCTGTGAAGTGAAGCTCTTACACCATCAGGGGGTGAAAAGGTCAGGTTCTACTGAAGTCTATGGGAAAAGGTCTCTGCTTTTCTCAGGATTTATTAGTTCAGTAAACGTTTCCTAATGAGTTTATGGTCTCAGTGTCGTGGTGTTTAAAGTGCCAACTGAACTGTTTCTTAAGTTGTTTCGCTGTTTACTGATCTCGTCCATTTCCTGTCATTTTAAATAGAATATTTATCCATCGGCAACACACCAAGTTCTGGGAAACTGGTGGTCCTTTTGTTCCTGACATAATGAATTAGTTAACATCAAATCGAGATGAAAACGATCAGCCGTGTGATGCGGAGCCTGAAGGGACTCTAACGGAGGAATATTGTTTTAAGGCCGACTCTGAGTTCAACACAACAAACCTTATCAGCGCAGAAGTGTGTGGAGAATTACCCGAGGCCACGTTTTCCACGGAGTTTAACCCATCAGGCCCAGAGAGGGAAGGCATGGTGGAAAAGGCAAAGGAAGGAGACAGGTCGGTGACACACGAGTGTTTAGTTTGAATTAAACCACATATTCAGAGAAAACAGCCGAGTGTGAAGCTTTAATTTCTGATCCTATCGCTTTGTTTACATTCCTTTCTCCCCCCCTAAAATCTACACAGAGTTACTTATAAACGGCTTTAAAAAGTAGAATTAGTCATCAGCCACACAAATATTTAGGGTCCGTCTTCGGAGACGCAGGGACCGGACTGAGTGCTGCGGTTTCACCGAGCTACATTTCCCAGATAACGCATCGACACGCTCGGCAAAACTGGACGACGCACATTCACAGGAAAGAGCAGCGTCTTAAAGCAGATTAGGGCTGATAAGAGTTTGTCGCAGTAGCTCGGAGGACTACACACTGCAGACACACAAACGCACACAGCCAGCCCAGGCCTGTCAGAGTGGAGCAGCATATTAAAGTATTGGGTTGCAGCTACTGCGAATCTGCAGGAGAAACGCTCCTTCATGTGCATACTTGTCCCTCTTCCTCCCTCCGCCGTCTCTCTTTCAGTCCGTCCATACTTGTCCAGTCCGACTGCTCACTTTTTTTTCTGTCCTCATTCCTCTGCGTCTCCTGTTTCCCATAATTGTCCATCATCTTCCACTCACTGGATTTCTCTCTACCCCCCCCCCCAAACCACCAACTTCTGTAACTTATTTGCTCACTTTATTTCAGGTCCTGAAAAGACTGCAGATAAAATGCGATTTGATTGTCGTCACCATAACACAATGCTGACCTCATTTTAAACAAAGTCTGAGTTACTTATTAATCTCTGGTGTGGCTTTAAGAGGCAGTGGACAAACAAATCAGGTGTTTAGTCTTTGGTGCAAGTGTACGTTACATTGCACTTCCCTGATATCACATATTTGTGCGCACAAAACTGGACGACACACACACAAACACTGAGTGATGAGTGAGCAGCCTTTGGAAGCAGACTGA
Organism: Echeneis naucrates; assembly: GCF_900963305.1. NCBI lineage: Eukaryota > Metazoa > Chordata > Actinopteri > Carangiformes > Echeneidae > Echeneis > Echeneis naucrates. Next base: position 2,033,714 of record NC_042528.1, on the reverse strand, counting down.
ATTTCCATTTAGCGCCATCATCTGGTCCAAAACGTAATTTATTGATACACTGACAATAGTCCCATCAGCCTCAGCTGCACTTTGCATTCGGTCTTTCTGGATTCGTAAAGGAGAAATGGGCAGCACCAAGCGGAGGAACACACTGAGGAATTGTGGGAGATGTAGTCAAACACCAACTATAATACCAGCAGGTTTGTTTTTTTGTTTTTTATAAGGCGCTGCCGTCAGTAACTTCTCCTTTCTCCCTGTGTTTCTTTTGCAGCTGCTATTGCAGCTTGTCAGGAGTTTCAGACTTAGACTGACGGCCCTAAAGACACACACACATACAACAACCACACAATCCGTGAGCCCTAAGAAGCCGAGGTTGGGGTGGCGCTGCTGGTGAACTTTATGTTCGAGGCCTGCAGGCTGATTTACTGGAAACAAAAGTGGCGCCCTGAACGAGGACGGCAGTTTCGTCCCTCGTGGTGAAGCAGCACATGACGACCCTGAAAACCCCTCATTAAGGGCAGAACCCACAGACACATAAACATGACTTACTTCCTGGTGACAGAACTCAGCCCAGAAGTCTTTGCTCCACATGGAGTAAAGGAGGACGTGATTAACCTTCCTGCTGGGTCAGCACTGCAGAGAATTTACTGCTTTAAAAGACCTAATCACAGAGCGTTCAGCCGGCTGCTGCTGCAGGGTCACATTAATGTCACAAGAACCTTTCCTTCAGCCAAACCCGTTAGACTTTCCAACAGGAGCACGCTGGATGTTGCCGGATTCCACTTTAACCAAATTTAACGGCATTCACGGCTCGTATCAAATCGGAAATATAAAAATAGGCAAAAGGCTTTCTGCTGCTCTCTGAAGACGCACTAAATGCCAAACACAACCGTCTTTTAAAGGGCAAATAAAGCTGCAGGAGCTGCGATAATTTTATCAGAGGTCATCTTGGTGCCTGAAGGCATGTCTGCCATGCTTGGATGAGTAAAGAGGAAGAATCCTGAAGGGTCCTCAGCTTTTCCCCTCCTCCATGGTGCCGAGCATTTCTGCCACTTTGTTAAACCATACCGCTCACCCAGAGGAGCAGATATCAGAGGGTGCTAGTCCGAAATGTCCAGCCAGGCTGACCGTCTGCTTTTGTCATTTTGATGGTGATCTGAAGTAACAAGGCCTGAAGGAGGTCTGACCTCTGAGGACAGGAACAAAGAGCTCATCCAAGTCTTCCAGACCTCCATCAAACATGAGAAGGCATCATTAAAACCTTATTACAAGTCCCAGAACACCGCTCTCCCAAAAAAAAGCAACCTCTGCTTAACATTGGCACGGAAAGCATGAAAGGATGTGCAGCTTTAACGTGTTATCTGTGCAGTCACTCCAACGGCTGACACGCTGGGACCTCCCTCAGCCAAATGGAGGTGTCAGTGATGAAGCTTATTACAAAGTCAGACTTAACTCCGTCTTGATTTTTCACTTCAGTTCAAGCCACGTTTTATTGAGCTCAGTTTGGTCGCTTCACATTCACACAGGTTTGGTTCAAACCCTCTAACCGTCAATATCTGGATCCCCTCAGAGAATACTAAATATGAACCAGCTGCACAGGAAGTGAGAAAAGACTTTAAATGTTGTATCTCTGCAAGACATCGGCATCCACCGTGAAACATCGGTTATCCATGCAGCCGACATGTTGAACACCTCCACTGAAAAGCACGCTGAAAACTCGCAGCAGCGTTTCTTCCTCTTGTTGTTTGCTTTGTTTTGTTCAACTTCAGCCACAAGCAGGGCAGAAAGTCTGTTGGCAATTTTCTCTTAAGTGTGTGTGTGTGTGTGTGTTTCAGGGGGTGGGGGCATTAATTTTCTGCTTGTAGGACACAAGGAACGTGAAACAGAAGTGCACGCTACGCCGACGGCGGCGAGCGAGCCACATCTTTGGAGTATATAGAATATACACAAGCTGGGGCCCCCTGACTGTACACACACACACACACACACACACACACACACACACACACACACACAGCAAACCCCAGAGCGATCATGTCCAATTTGCAGGTTGAACTGAGGGTTCGGTGCAGGAGGAACCGACCGGCTGCCAAGAATAACACCACAGTTGTAGCCGTTAAAAACTGTGGTGAAATTAATCATATTCAGGATTTAGAGGCATTTCAGCGAATGAATCAGGGAGATTTATACCGGCAGGAGCTCTGTGCCTTGCTTCAGGGCACTTTAGACAGGCCACATCACTTATAACAGGTGATGAAACGTGTGTAATTCTGGCGACGGTGGAGGGGAAGGGGGACATAATAAAGGAAAGACGGAGGAGAAGACGCTCAAACGTAAATGAATGGAAGAAGAGGTTTATATAGACAGAGTGACCGAAGGATATATGAGCTGTGAGGGTTTGGATTTACGAGGAGAGAGCTGATCTGGCATGGAGATGAAATAGGACGGAAAAGAGAAAGACGTGGAATTAAAGATATCTATGGAAATATACATGAAAAAAAAGGGCGGCTGAGGGTGATTTAGAAAGTGAGAAAGAGAAAAACACACAGCAGATACACTTTTCCACGGCTCGACTGCACGCGCTCATCTGGCCAGGATTAAGCCGAGGTCACTCGTACTGAGAGCGAGGGACGACACGGAGGAGCGGGAGAAATAAAGCAGAGACGGGACAGCGAGGCGATGGTTTATTACCGCCATGATGGAAGGAGGCAGGAGGAGGAGGGAGGGAGGGATGCTGCAGCCAAACTCTGAGTCTGATCAGAAAATCTTACTCTGAGCAAAAAGGTGTTTGTAAAGTGGGTGACGTGGGAATACAACAATCATCACAACAACAAAGCTGATAACAAAAATAATGCGTTATGAATGGACTGAACTTCATGTTTGCACATTTTCTTTCAGGTGACAGAGAACATCATCTCCAAACAAACCTTCATGGGTGAGCATCACACACACAGATTAAAATCCCATCCATCTGAAATCTGAATTTCTCACATTCTTGTGTCTCCTCCTTCCCTCAGAGGCCAGAACCATGCATCGCTCTTTCAACAACTCGGGGTCAAAGTTCATGACCTCGGTGGCCCAGAGGCCGTCGGCCCACTTGACCCTCAGAGATGTCAACTCGCAGGGTGAGTCGTTTGGACCGTTCATCAGAATAAAATGAATGACATGTTTTTTTTATCTGAAAGATTCTGCAGCTGGCCTTTCCCTCAAATGTCCCTCACATTTCCTTCATTTCCTTCCTAAACCAGCCCGTCCGTCCTCAGTGTGGAAGCTCAGGTGCTTCACCACACCTTGATGAGGAGGACAAAGCCTTTTAGGCCTGAATGTAAAGAACAAGCTGGAGAGCATAAACAACCGCAGGCCTTTGGATTAGCTGGATTAAGGAGGACGTTGATTTTTAATCTCCGAATCTGAAATCTTAAATGTTTAGGATTCCTCGTCCTCGTGCCAACTGGCAGCCTCGTAGATAATAATAATGGAGTGTATGTGTGTTGCATTGCATGCAAGTTGGAATGTGTGTGTGTATGTATGTGTTTCATCTGAAACTGGCGTGCAAACCACAGGGTGTTGACAATCTGGCAAAGGCTGCCTGGTGTTATTTCCCCTGAGCTGACAAAGGGCAGGGAAAGTGTTGTGTGTGTGTTGGAGTTGGCCTTGAGTTCTCGTAAGGAAGCTCAGCAGTGAGAGGAACTTTGAGTTTTGACCTTTGAAGTCATTCTGAATAAATCATTATCAGACCAACTGTCACATCCTCATCTAAAGTAACTTCTCAGAATGACCTTGAATTTATGCAACTACACTTTAATGCCATTCCCGTTGTGTTGTCGCACAATAAGCACACCCGAGCTACAAACGCGCTGAGCAGGAAGTGATGCACAGGAAAATATACACATCGAACATGCAAGAAAAGATGACAACAATGTCAGACGTGCCGTTATCGGAGACACGTGGCGGACAGACTGAACATCTTAGTTCCATTGAAGCAGAAAATGCGCCCATCACACGAACACGAAAACTCCACATGACGAGGAAAAGAAGGCGTCAGCTGTCGAGTCGTAAAGTCATTTGGGAGGTTATGACAACAAACGTAGATTTCCCGCCGCGTGCTTCAATTTCATGGAGATAAAATAGTGGAATAGGCAGAATAACGCAACCTCGTCTCCTTCCTACGTCCCTGACGGTCTCTCCCTCCCACCGACAGGGTTCGCTCCCTATCCGATACCCACGGCGGGTCTCCACCAGTCCTGTCGGCACGTGGTCCGCACGTGGGCCAATCAGAGCTTCGGGGCTCACCTGCACAACATGACGCTTGCCAACGGGAAACTGCGGGTGCCTCAGGACGGCCGCTACTACCTGTACTCACAGGTGATCAGCCGTTTTCCAGAAATCTACCGTTGAGCCAAACAGCAGAACTTGGCGGTAATGAAATAATATTTCTGTTTCCAGGTGTATTTTCGTTATCCCTCCCCAGCGGCCAGTGACGGAGACCAGCGCAGCGTCAGCCACCAGCTGGTGCAGTGCGTCTACAAGAAGACCTCCTACCCGAGCCCCATCCAGGTACGCCATGACTTATCACCTCCAACCACGTCCAGCGTCTGTCTTACCTTCACTGACGCGTCTCTCTCGTTGTCCAGCTCCTGAAGGGGGTGGGAACCAAGTGCTGGGCTCCGGACGCCGAGTACGCCCTCCACTCCGTCTACCAGGGGGGGCTGTTCGAGCTGCGGGCCGGCGACGAGCTCTTTGTGTCCGTCTCCTCCCCGACCATGGTCAACGCCGACGATTCCTCCAGCTACTTTGGCGCCTTCCGGCTGGACCTCTGAGAGGGGGCAACAGCAGAAAGAAAGAAGAGATGGGACGACGGAGGGATAAACAGGGTGGGCTTCAGACATCGAGCAAGAGTCCTTTTGAATATCCGTCAGTCGGCCTTTGCGTATCTTGCGGATCCGAAATGTTTGCTTGGACGGATACGGCGAAGGACGGATTTGGAATCGAAGGCCTCTTTTGGGTGACGAGGAAAAGAAAGAGTCAGTTTGTCTTCCTTACTCTCCATTAAGAGAAACCTTAGACGTAAGATTGATGTGCAATCACGCAAAAATTAATGTGAGGATTTCTTTGATTTACTGATGATTTTTTTTTTTTTTGTTGTTGTTGTTATTGTTGAGGAGGGAAATTCAATATTCAGATCAAAAACAGAAGTCACAGAAAACAAAAAAAAAACATTCAAGATCTTTTGCTTGGATCAGAACCGCCCAGAAAGAAATTAGGCCACATGAATCCCAACACATCTCTCATTCAGCAACTTTTCATGGGAAGCAATCGGACTCTTACATTTTGGATTGCAGACCGAAGAATGTACACACAACAAAAACTTGATCATGTGAGGAAGGACTATGGAACTGTAACAAAAATCAAACGAGCAAACCAAAGCAAAAAAATTGTGGAATATAACTTCTTTTTTTTTTTTTTTAAAGCGTGCCATGAGAGTACTGTACATAATGAGCTTCAGATAAATGAACTGTGGTGCTTCTAAAACTGATTCTTATGTACTAGACTTTAAACCACTTGGAAATTGTGGAAGATTAGCCACACGCAGCCTGAAAAATGTGGATTTTTACGCCGGGGATTGGAAGATAAATGGCGGTCTCTTCGTGCTGGATACTGTGCAGAAATGAGACTGTGAGGAAAAAATAAAAAGTCTGCAAAGAAAACACGGAGGATGACGAAGAGGGAGAACGAGGCCAACGGTGGAAGATTAAAGCAAAGAGCTGGAGGCCGAGTCGGCATGCAGCCCGACCGGTCTGCGGTTGTTGTTGTGCTCTTCTTTCTCTTTCTCATTGCCAAGAATTTTATCCATCTTGTCGAACTCGTGGAGCCACATTCAGACTTATTTTAGGGATCAGCTTAAGCAACACATCAGAAAACAGAGAGAGAGAAAAGTGAGGTTTACACAAAGCTGTTGTTTCGACAGAACTTTTAAAGAATCTGTTTGGTAGCGCTTGTTTCACATTGAAATATAATCATCAAACCTTTATTGAAACGCCCGGCAAAAGTTCAACTGTTTGGTTTCGAGAACACTTTTCTATCAATCTGTGAGGAAAACCAAGCGAGAGCTAGCCTAGCTTAGCATAAAGGAGAAACGACAACTACCAGCATCTTATGATGTGCCAACTGAATTGTAGTCATTATTCTACCGGATTGAAGTTGCCAAAAACCAGAGGCCTTAAAATCAAAGCTGAAGCTGCCAGTCGGCTGGAAACGCTGATAACATTCCCACCAAATGTGGTGAAAACACACCAACAAAAAAAAAAAAAGAAAAGAAAAAGTTTGTCGAGCAAACACAAAAACAGTGAAGATTTTGTGATAACTGATGATGTTTGCAGATAGAAACCACAAACCCTGACACGCACACACAGCAGACACACACACATCATCACATCAGACTGCTGCCTGCGCGCCGCAGACACATACATCATACAAGTGTCACACGTGTGGCCATTTATTTATCGGCACCGTCTCGCCATCTGGGAGTCGTCAGCCATCAGCGGGAGTGTGCGTCTATAGCAAAGGGCTGTGTTCACACTAACAGACACACAACTTTCTTTGTTGAACCCCCCAACAAAGAGAAAAGGGGGCCGACACTGTCGTTCTCTCATACCTGTGTTTATATTCTACGCAAGGTTACGTTATTCTGTAGGTTTGTTAGGGAAGTTATGAAAACACAATTACATTTGCCGTTTATTTTTCTGCACAAAGAACAAAACTGAAGTCAAGTTTCATTCTGTATTTGATTGCTGTTTCGGCTGCTTTGTTGTTGTTGTTGTTGTTTTCACAAACCAGGTGGCGTGCATCTGGTCACATTTCTGGTTTTGGGCTCTACGCTGCTGCATCATCACACACACCAACGCTCTCTGCGAACTTGAGCCTAAACCTGTTCATTATCCGAGGGTAACAACTTTCACTTTTTCTTGCACTCCATGCGAAACAACACACACACAGACACACACACACACACACACACACACACACACCGTATCGGCACAAATCCCTGGAACAGCTGGGACGCATCGAAGTGTTTGTACTGGACGTTTTTTGGAGCTGTGAACATGAAATAAACAAACACCTGAACTTGGTGACGTTATTAAAAATGAACAGGATCAACATGTCGGATCATATTTGGGAGCTTTACTGTGTTGAACCCTCCAAAATGTCAGACAGGCCTCAAAAGATGATAAATTGGAACAGTCAGAAGAAAAAATACAAGAATGCGTGTTCGTTTTAGGGGATTTTCTGAAATAATTGAATTTATTTTTAGGAGTATAATTTGGTTAGATTGATGTAAATTGCCTAAAACTCACAGACATTTGAAACCTGCCATGATGGCGTGCAGCTCTGCTCTTTATTTCAGTGACATGAGACAACGTTTCCTGGCGAGATGTTCACGGCATGCACAGCAGCAGCTGATCCCTCGACCTTTGACCTCCAGGAAATCCAGCCGCACCACTGCTATTCTCAAATCACTGACATGAGTCGTGTTTCGATCGAACTCAAACATCAAGAACCAAAAGCTCAGTTTCAGCGGTTTTTATTTCAGAACTCGCTCGCTCGTCTCTCAGAACTTTCCCAACAGCTTTTTTTTTTTTTTTTTTCCCTGCTGGATAAATAAGCCATGTGTGCACATGCCTCTGTTTGTCCAAAAAGCTCTGTCATCGCAAATCAAAGTCAGGAAAAGTTGATGGCTAAATCAAACGCAAACGCGAAAGAATCCAACAGAAGTTACAGCGCAGCAAAGAAACTAGTCGAGATTTTTTGCTCTGTCATCAAAATCGATAACTTCTAAGCTAACTGAGGTCAACAAGCTCTGGAAACAAAAGGAAGAACTCAAACTTTGCTCAACACATGTGGACACCAATTCGGTCAGATTAAAAGCAGAGGCAGTTTTCTTTCTGCTGCCTTGAGCGTGGCTGCATCAGTGTCTTTTCTGATTGCCGTCTAAATCCAAAGTCCACATAAGGCCCGATGCAAAATGTCATTTGAACCGGCTCCAAATCCAGAACTACCAGAACCAACCGCAGAACCGTCCACATTCAAAAAAATAAATAACGGCCCAAGAGAATCAAATCCACGTCTCAAAGGAAAATGACTAACCAGGCAATTAAAGTCAGATCGTCTGGCTGGACAAACAGCCTTTGTGGGTCTGTGTGTGTGTGACATTTGAAACCAACATTTTGTCAGCGGTCGGATCTGAATCCGACACAAGGTCAGGTTAATCAATTATATTCTCAAAGCAGAGAGCAGCGCGGCGCGGCCCGGTGCTGTTGGACTTGGCTGTTCAGGTTGTATTATTGAATAATGAACCCTGAGATTCAGTGTGTGTCACTGTTTCTATTCTGTTATGATGTCTTGTGTGTTTTTTTTTTATTTGACATGTAGGTTTGCACTAAAAGAAAATTTTGAACCAAAGTGCCTTTTCAAATCCAGATCCATCTCGGTTCTGTTTCAGACTCCTGATCCAGTTTCCAGTCTCTGTTTTTAAAAAACAATGTGGCTCGCTGGACATAATTATATATATTTCATTACAAGCCTCGTTTCAGCTCGTCAGACCACTTAGTCCAAAAGCAACAGTTCCCGGGGCTTTTAACGGGGTGGAAAAACAAAAAAAACAACCCTGCTGATGGACAAACACCACCAAAAAAGCCACCGTTTAAGATGCTGGTGGAAATGTAGCTGGAAGGAAAAGGTTTGTGTAACGTGGTCAAACCGCTGAGCGTCCCTGAAAAAAAGAGCACCTTACATTCAGCTTTTCTCTCAACCTCTCTTAAAAGCCCCATCACAGCTACAGCTTTAATTAATTTGGGTTCGGATCGGAGGTCAAAGGTCATTTAATCACACCTGCTCGGTTGGTTTGTTGCCCATTAAGCCGATTTCCTTCACGGTCTGATTCTTCCAGGTGCAACCGAACCAATGAGATTATTTCTGCAGCTTCACAATAAAAAAAAAAAAAAACATCTGTGCCTTTTCAAAATAATTGCCTGAGAGAAATCTAAAATTTATGGTTGTTCAATAAAATTTACGGCCATTTTGAAATCAGCCCCTGTGACATCACGGCCGCCGGCGCCGAGGTAAGAACGACGCAGCATCGGCTCGTCGGGGCCAATGACAAAAAAATTCCTATCTAAAATCACAGTTTGTAAACTTTTTCAAAATGCAGCAGCTGGAGGAAGCTTAATGAAATCCAGACCTCCACTTTTCTCCATGACTTTTTATTTCAGGGCGAGTTTAGAGAATCAGGAGCGACTTTGTGCTGTTCTGCTATTCTCCGGGGGGGTTCATGTCTGACACACACAGAAATAAATAAAATAAATTAAAGGCAAACTGTCCCCGACTTTCCCAGCTGTTCCTGCTCATCGTCCGACATTCACTCACTTAATTTATTTCCTCATCTTGACTTCACCTGCAGCCTTTATTCTGCTGACTGCGTTAGATTTTCCACATCTTTGTACTTTAAACACGGCGAGCACGCTCCACTCCTTTAAAAACACTGTCTATGAATGTAGATATTGTTCATTATGTACCTTTTGCCTTTCTTGTTGATTGCCTTGTGCCTTTTTAAGATGATGCTCCTTTGTTTTTAATTTTGTGCTCAAATAAAGTGCCTGTTGTCAAACGAACCTGCTTGTCTAGTCATTCATCAAACGCTACTTTTATTTTGAAGGGTTCAGATCCATACGAAGTTATATTTGTATTATTAAGCATCAATAACCAATTAATTAATTTATTTTCATCTCCTTTCACCCTGAGCAAGCAGCCGGATGGTGACTGCTTTGTTGTGACATCACAGTTTCTGAATGCAGGCTGTGAGCAAAAAGCCCACATTTGACGAATATTTGCTCTAAAACAACCTTAAAGTCTAAATCTAGTCATTGGGGAGAGCAGCCGTCTCACCTCAGGCGGCCTGTATAACAACAAAGATCCTTTTAATCAAGTCGCCCCGTCTAAAGGTTACAGGTCGTTCATGCGGGAATTTGATTATCCGGGGACTTCCATTTAGTCGCAGTAACTGCTGTGAGGCTGTCAGTGATTTTGACCCAACGTGGATCTACAGTTTCTGTAATTTGTCGAGTAGAAATTCCAACGCAAATTGCACACCAGGCCGAGGCCCCCTGGTGACACTGAGCTCACAGTAACCGCTCTTGGCAGCACATTTCAGCCCTCATCCAGTTTCATATGGACGCAGCGCGGAGTGCAGACAACATGGAAACCCGTAAAAGGGAGAAAAACACAACTGAGGAAAGCATAAATGTCTGCGTTTTGGAGACGTTCCCGATAATCTGAAGCTGGAAAAACAAGATGAATTTGCGTGATTTCGGTGGCTGTGTGAGGATTGGAGGGAATAAATCTAAGTTCAGCAGCGAGAACAGACAAGGAAAATAAAATTTCAGATGGAAACCAGCAGGGAAACCCGGTTTCCAAACGTAAGCCACATTAGGTTACATTTCAGTAACACCTGCTGCTAATACATCATCATCAGCACCTCACCGGTTTCACATCAACAAATCCTGCCGACGGCTCCAGAAAAACTGCATTACACAGCAGATGAGATCCACCTTTGTTTCGGCTCCACTTAATGTCTTGCTGATGTTTGAGCGGGCATTAGATAAACCAGAACCAGCAGATGAACCGAAGGGGAAGCCACATGAAGAAGAGCGAACAATGACAGAATTCACTGAAGGAGGAGGACACTGGTTTTTCCCGCTGCAGCAAACACACCGAAGACGTTACACAACCTCACATCCAATAACGCAAAATATCACTCATGATTTTCATTTTCTGTAAAACCTGAAGAAATGCGCACACACACACACAAAGAAGTTTTGTATTAGCTCCACAACATCTTGGTAAAGTTGTTTCTTTTGAATCATCGCCTCCACAAACGAGGCTCCGAACATGAAGTGGATTCCAGGCTGACTGATGGAGGCCCTCGGCCATATTTAACACTTTATCTGCTTTCTCTGACCTGCCGTGTTTTCATAGGAGCGTTAACAAAAGGCCTATTGGTTTTTTTAACCTGGCCTCTCCATATAACAACACCCTTCCTGACACACACAGCCCTCAGTCACCTACATTCAACAGTTACAGTATCTCCATAATCAGCATTCTCCTCATACTACTGCCTCACACACACACACACACACACACACACACACACAGCGCTGCCACACACCCTGCATATCAACAGTGCTGCTGTTTCTCCTGTATTATTACCCAACATGCTCTCTGTTTTCCTAAGAGCCAGCCAGGAAATGAGTTTTATAAAGCTGGAAAGCAAACGCTCGCTCACACACACACACAGAAAGCCCAAAACATCCTGAAGAGACTAAGTGGGGCCAGACAAGCGCTCAACCTGACACACAGTCGCTTTTTTAGAAGAACAATACGACTGTTTCAACCCGGCTGCCCCAACTACCGGTCATTGGAAATGGGAATTTCAGGATCGGAGGGAGTGGTGCTGTCAGAATACCTTGCAGGGCACCTAAACAATGTAGTTATTCCTGCAATAAAATAACAAAACACCGTTAGGCCTTTGATAAGGTCTTTAAAGCAGCTCTGCTTGGTACACGGAGGGTTTGTCGCAGGAAGCCGAAGGAAACGGCCTGCAGAGAGTGAGAAAATGAAAAAGCCAGCTTTTCTTTCACACACCACCAACGAGGTTTTGTCCCAGAAGTGAAACGTCACAGCCAATTTAACGTGGCGGCGCCCAATTTCAACAAACGGCGGATGAGAACACGCCAAGGATCCATCCAATTCAATCCATCCGTCGGGAACAGAACAATTGAAAACAAATATTCCCTCAGAAAAATGTCCATTTCCCTCGACAGGATGCGTCCCAGTCCAAGGACAACACGGCCGTCCGTCAGCCTGTGGAGCAGCTCATTAACGTGTTGAGAAATGCTTGGAGAGCAACGACTCAAAGAACATTACCCGGAAAAAGAAGTGAGAATCGAAGAATAAAGAAAGAGGAGCGTGATGATCCGTCCGTCTGCTAGATAAAACCTGAACGTTCGCGTCTTTCAGGAGCTGGAGGAGACCAAAACGGAGCAAATGCTAACGTTGCTCTGGAGTATAAAAATGTAATGTAATGTAACCGTTTTGATGTATAAACATATAAACATAACAAGGTGGTGACACATCAGCGTTATGTTTATAGTTTGTTTTAATGCCTTCACGTTACATTCAAAGAAAATATATAAGCAGTATTATTTATGTGATACATAAAAGCTAATGATTTAAATAAATCAGTGGAAAAGTGGAAACTACATAAAAAAATAAATAAATCTGCCATTGGGGATGTTTTCTCTTTCCTTTCCCAAAATGAACAGAAGCTCGGAATTCCCAGTTTGTCGGACAAAATGGAGAAACTCATTTATCAGCGAGTGAAACATGATTTGGACGGACGTGACGGAGTTCTGAGCAGCAAAGTTTTATTCAGGTGGAAACTTGGAATGGAGACGTGGCTTCAGTTAACCAGCCACACAGGCTCAATAAATCAACGACAAGAACAATAAAGCTCTATTAAAAATCCACTCCTGGTTGCTAAAACCACATCACATCTGCAGGCTAAACAACGTCCAAACTGGGAATGGGATCAACATGTGGGCTGCATGTAAATTTTCATTGGGTCTGAAAATAAACTGGACTGGAGCTTACTGCGATAGCAATCTGGGACACGTTATGGAAAGTCAAAAACATGAAAACTATGAAGTGCAGAAAAATTATTTTAAATTCTTGTCTATCGGTACCAACGTGAGGGAGGTGGAAAGTGTGCCGACGTCGATCGGCCTGAGAAACACTGTTTGGACTACAGAAGCCACCGGGCGGCTCAGCGGGGAGCTGAATTTAATCACTCGCACATCAAATCATCCCGTCAAACCTTTTGGATTTATTACAGAACGGGGTCAAACTGTCCACAGCCAACCTGCTCGTTGGGGAGTTTTAGTGTTAGATAAGCCTTCAAAGAACTGAAACGTCAGAAGTGCCGCTGAACTGTACAAAGTTTGAGTCATTTAAAGTTGGGTCTCTTGTTTTACCAATTTAAAAGTCCACAAATCATTGCTGACCTGACACACACACACACACACACACACTGTATGCAGCCAGAAAAAAAAGGTTCATTTAGATTCGGCCTTCCTATTTAAACTGCCCGGTTTTTGGTTTCCTCTGATAAAAAGTGAGGTCACGCTTCATTCTGACTGTTTTTCGGTGTTTACGTAGCTGCTGGACACAGAGAAAACGTTTACAATGTTTACTGCCATCTAACAACCTGCGATGCTGAAAAGTGACGAGAAGAAAACTGAGCTTGATTTGCAGCATGGATGCGGTGGAGTGTGTTAAACGTCTGGCACGTTTTCCACGGAGCCCCAGAAAGAGGAACACAATCATACGCAGTTCAGGGACATAAATTGGCTCTGTCACACTCTGTGACCTCAAGCGAGTTTCCAACTGCAACCCCAACGTGCAGGCTGAACGAAAACCAATCTGATTGCAACCGCAGATCCTTTTTTTTTTCCCCCCTTCGGTGTGTTCGTCGTCGTGGTCGTGGTCGTCGTCGAGGGGTGGTCTGAGCTCAGCATCTGGCCCCGCACCGTATATTTCTAGTGTCAAACCAAAACCACCACAGAGAATATATGGATTCATGTGGGACTTACATAACCTAGATTACTCCCAGAGTATGTGTTGGCCATATAAAAAGCTTTTCTTTCCATTTCCTACCTCTCTGGATTCAATCACGCTCTTTTCACCTCTTTAAACTGAGAGTTTGATCACCAGTTCACTAAGACTCGAACCTTTTTTTTTCTCCACCCATTTACAGTTTAAGAAGTTTCATGTACTGGGGGGGTCCAGTGTAACATGCCCACCTTTCTTGACCTTCCCCCTAAAATGCTGCGTTCAGAAACGGTTCAGACTGTTTGATTACTCGTGAGATGTAGCCGAGTGGGAGAGATTAATTCTCCGAGATGTGTCTCAATGAGCTGTATGTGAAATGTGGTTGTTCCCAACAGAAATCAGACTTGTTGCCGCAGCGACACCCGACAGATTGACTAAACAAAGCAGGTCAAAAAAAAAACAAACCACAACTCACTCAGACTGTGCGTTGGTTGAGCGGCGGCAGAGACAGCCAGCTGCGACTGAAGCTGTGGGAACCGCCGCCCTACAACCTCAGGTGAGGCCAAGAGGGCAGAGATGTAACACTGTGGAGCAGATTGGATTGCACTGCGCACACAGACACACACACACACACACACACACACACACAGGCATTTAGGTTGCTCCTAAATATTTGCCAGAGCCTCAGGGAGAAACGCACACAAACACACACATCATCATCATCTCTTTGCATGTTTTGTCGTGCTTTCTCTTTTCCCTGCGCAGCTTCAGAAAAGAGATTTGACACTTCGGGGTGTAGGATGACACCTCCGATCGGCCTATTACCACATCGAAATGTTTCTGCTGCTCTGTAATGTGCACCGACACAATGGCAGGCCTGGGAACAGGATGACTGATGTGGGAGCGAAGCGAAGGAGGCAAGGTGTCCACAGAGAAGAGGAGGAGGTAAAAACAACAAAAATCAGGGCTGCATTAACATTTAGTGGGGGAAAAAAAGCCAAGTGTGTTGTATGAAAAACACAACTTGTTGTGTATTTGAAGTGTGAGAATGAAGAAGGAGCCACGAGTGGGTCGGTAACTCGAGCCCCATGTGAAGACTGAGCCGCAGGAACTGAGCTCAGGAGTACACGGAATCATTACTAAGCAGCAACAATGCACTCACATTCCCCAACACACACACAGACACACTTCTAATCAAGTCCAGCCTCACACACACCCACAGAGAAGTCAGCCGCCCACAAAAAGTGAACCCATATGTAAAACACCCACACGCTGACTGAGACGCTCTTCGTCTTGGATTCCTTCTCACAGAGATTATGTGGCCTGAAACGGGCTGCGACTCGCCGACGGACACGCCGAGCCAAGGCCGCCGCCCACCACCCACCGACGAGCTGCAGTCCAGCACACAACAACTCCAGCTTCTTCATTAGCAGTTCATCTTTCATTTCTATAAAATGTCACAAAGCAGTCAAATCCAGATCAGATCACATCAGAGTCGGAGCTGAAGCTCTTAAAGGTCCCACCGAGTCAGATTAGTACAGATATTATGTTTATCAAGATGTAAGGCACAATTGTTGTGTCATATAGTTATCTGCTAAATTAGTTCTGGGCCTTTAACTGTGTTGAAATCTATAGGAAGATGGCTGTACTTGATTTATCAGCTCAGTTTATGAGTTTATGGTCTCAGTCTCAAGGTTCAATTCTTCAATACAACATGATGTTAATTTTTTTTTTTTTTTTTTTAATGGTTGTCCCTATTTAGGAGGGAATAAACCACTAAAGCAGGAGATGGATTTGTGGGCGTGGCTACTGTGTGACTGGCAGACTGTACCAACCAATCAGGATAGACTCCACAGCAGGTCAGATCCACCTTCAGCCTTCCTCCAGTTTCATAAAACTAAGACAGCTGGGTGAGATCACTGAGGTTTGCCTCAGCTGGTTAAGTATGTAAGGAAATACACATGTAGTGTTCCTGCCCTCCACAGCCATCCATCATTCACACGTACTTATCCCTGCGGGGGGTAAAATGGGGGTTAAAGTCCCCCCCATGATTAAGATGCATGCTCCATGTTTCATGCAGTGTAATACCTTTTTTATGTGTCACTTTGTAAACAACTGACAGAAAAGAAGAGAGAAGAGCGATGGGCGGGTCTGTGTTTAAAAAACTAAATCAAAATCATTTTCACATGTTCCCCAATGAGTCATTTTATTGAGAAAATACCCGTTTGTGGCCGTCATTTACTAAACTGAATCTAATAATCAGCGGGCGGCTATCTGCAACGAATGAGGGCAGCTTTGAAAGCTTCACCTCCCCGGCAGAAACGTAACGCAGTTAATCACATCAATGAGACGTGAAACGGTTTCATACAGTGGGTTTGTCTTCTAACAGCCAATAACTGGAAACAGTTGCACCGATAGAGACATGACATCACGTTGGCATGCGGTGTGCTGAGAGGAGGCGGCCCGTGTTGCTGAATTCAATGTCATGCAAGAAAAATCAAAGTAATGGCCAGTTTGGGAGGTTGACTCTTCTTTGGAGTGCCTGCCAGCTGGCCAGTGCTGATAAATCTTCAGTCAGGTTAAAAAGTCTCTGTGCCAAAGTCGAAAAGAAAAATTATTTCTGTGTAAATCCATAAAATCCCCATCAAAATGGAGACACCCTTTTTTTTTTTTTTTTTTTTTTTAAATCGTTCTATGCCGACTCCTGAAGGACCACCAGAGCTGAACGCGTAGCTTCAAGATGCTAACAGCGCTCCGCCCTGTTACTTTAGGTGCCGGTTCTCACGACTCATGACCCTCTTCTGCCCTAACTGGTCCATCCACGCTGCTCTGGGGGTCAGAAAAAGCAAGAAAGAGGGGAAAAAAAAAAAATCTCAATTAATTTGTCAGGTTGCTTGTTTGTTTAGTTTTTCAGCTGTGAGGTGTGGCCGAGTCAAACAAGGAGATAAAATTTAAGAGATGTGGGTGGAGGGGAATTAAAAAAAGGATCAGCTCCCCCCCCGCCGGTAGCAGATGAGGCCCAGACATGTTTCCCAGATGAACTTTTGAAAGGGTTAAAAATAGTCTAGAATAATATTATTCGGCTGCAATGAAGTTCTGAAATAGCAGGACGTTTCCTGTCTCAATGCAAAAGGCTCCATGAGCAGAATAAAGAATCCATCAGTTTACTTTTTTCTCAATCTGATTAGTTTAATACCATATCAGGCAATAGGTCTCACTCGCTTGTCTCTAATCTGATCAGCATTTCCAGACTTTGTTTGAAACCACTCACATCAGGGCCCAAAACTTTCATTTTCACTGCGAATCATGTTTTCCTGTTTAACCGTTATTTGTTATTTTTTATTAAGTGTAAGAAAATAGAGCAGAAACTTCAGTTTGGATTAATAACCCAACATTTCCATTTCCCATTTGAATTGAATCCAGGCAACGTTTTTAATTCACGAATAATGAAATATCTGTCATTTCATTTTCTGCCGATTGTTTCAACTGCAGCTGAACAGAGAATATTTGAGAGGGAAAACTCAAAAGAGTCTTTTGATTCACAACAGTAAAATATTTATTATAGGATTAAGGGTTTAATAAAACTAGGGGCCAGATGTGTAAATAATGCGTACACACAAAAACCATGTGCCCGCCCTTTCCTGCACAGGCGGCGAAACTGCAATCCCCTCTCACATTCTTTTGGCCACGAGTAAACACATGCTCTTTAGAGTCCGCTCAGAAACCCTGAAGTGAACAAGCGAAATAAAGAGACGGTGAATTTAACATGCCTCCATTATTACCTTTTATAGATAAACTGTTCATAAACAGAAATAACCGTGAGCTCACTGGATTATGATGGATTATAGGAGTGCCATCCAATTTTGATCGATTGTGCAGGTAGAAATTTGCGCCCGGCCCTTTTGCTCATTTAGTGTGATTTATTATTTGGATGGAAGCTGTTTGTTTATGAATCTGGATCATCATGCTACCCAAATCCCCCCTAAAATAAATTCAGAAGATGAAGGGAAAAAACAAACAAACAAACAAAAAAAAAACAAAACAAAACCAAAAGATCCATTTATGTCAGTGAAATAATTTAGTGAGACAAACAATTTTACATTTACATAAATTAATTTATGTGTCTTGATTCTGTCTCGTATTTTGTAGCCCTTCCCCTGCTCAGCAAAGAAATGCCTGAATCGTTCCTTAAGGCATGACATGGTTTTTTCGCAGCATTGTCTGTCAAAGTGTGTGAACTTGTATGAGAGTGCGATTGTCGTGTTGCCGATCTCAGCGTGCGTATGGCAACACATCACTGCATAGTCCCCAGGCTGGAGCTTCATGCCGCATCACAAATCTAAATCGTCTCTGGACGGTTCCCAGGCTGTCACCAAGTCTTTATGGAGTGTAAGTAGGTTTGTGTTAGAGCCTCCTCTCACACTCTCTGTCACCCCTGAGGGGCAAGAGGAGGGGAGGAAGGAGGGACGGTGGAAAAGCATCCATCAGCCCAGCTCAGAGCGTTCTGTCTGGGCTCGCTGAGACGGCCGGAGGGCAGGCACAGAGCTCACCAAACCTCTCTTTATCTTCTGCTCCACTTCATCTCCTCTTGTCAGTGCGTATAACAGAGGATTATCTGTTCCCACCTCCTTTCAAATATTTCCCTCTCTCAGGTGTTGCAAAGAAAACGAGGTGACAAATGGGGGAAGGAGACGGCGAATTTTCACTCCTTTGGATTGAAGATTTCTCTTTTCCTCTTTTGGAAAGAGAAAAACATACAAAAAAAAAGTTCCATTGGCTCGTTTCTCACGTGTATCAAACATGAAATTGGGGCCAGCGGTGTCAGTAAGGATGAGTCATTGTTTCTGAGCGTTGGATTTTCAGTGGTGCACTTCCTTATGGAGAGCCAAAAACATCTCAAAATCACAAAAAACAAAAAACAAAAAAAAAAGAAAATCCAACGATCTATCGTCGCCTGTGCAAATGGCGCTCGACTTACTTTTTAAACTCCAAGAGGTAAAGGTGCATTTTTCGTCCGACTGCACGAGCTGGTGTCTTCTTCTCCCCTGGTCTACAGAGGAGACGATGGAGGGAGGGACGAGGAGGAAGGAAGGAAGGAAGAAAGGAAGGATGGAGGAGAAGTTCAGTTGAATAGGATGGAGTCGGGGTCTCGGTTGGTGATCTGTGCCATGTGTTTCAGTATGTCCTTTTTAGTGATGATTCCCAGCAGCCTCCTGGTGACAGATACACAGAAAGGAGAAGAAAAGTGAGATCACTTCATATCATACCTGCTTTGCTCTGTCACAGAAAGAAAGCTGACAGAAAGCAGAAACGTGTACATCAGGCCAAAGTCTCGCCTCATATTTGACACGTCAGTAAAAAGTTAGTCCCAGAGAGAGCCTGGCTCGCAGAGCGTTAAGAACAAAGGAAACAAAAAAAGAGACAATAACATGTTCACATACAACAACAACAAAAAAAGCACGTCCAGGTAAACCAAGCCAGATTTCCTTCCTCTAGAGATCAGAAGGTGTGACGTACGGTTATTAAGCGATTGATTTGCTTGGCAGCTGGCGGCACAACGCGGTCAGATGCTGGAACAGTGTCCAAGAAATTCCAAGAAGAAATGCTGGGACATAAGAGGAAGTGTTGACATTTCAACACAGGAGATGTGGGTTATAGGAGCACTCTTAACCCTAAAAACGACTCATAACCACACACCATGATCATGCTGTTACTGCCTCTGGCTGGGAGTCAGCGAAGGCAGCGCAGCTTCAGTTTGGTGTGTATATATATATAGAACTGTCCTGCTGCGCTATCCCCATCTGCTGCAGTAAAGAGTCCCCGTAAAAAAACAAAAAACATCTATTAACTTCAGTCCCCAGATGTTTTATAAAAGAGCTGCGCTCTTAAAAAAAATAAAATAAGAGTTTTTAAAGATTGATGGCTTTGGGAGAGTAACACTCGGGCATTTTGGCTCTTTGTGGCGAAATAACAAAACGTAGGAGTAACACCATGCTCATCCCTCAAAAGAGACACTTCAGCCAGGTGGAGCGTGTCAGACAAAGACACTTGATTCTCCTCCTTCGATCATCTGCTGACGAATCCAGACTGAGACTCAGCAGATGCTTGTTCACACACGTCAGGCTGAAAAATGTTCGAGACGTGTGGACGGGGCGAGAGAGTGAGAGAGCATGTGAAAGAGGACAAAAACAAACTTTAAAAAAAAAAAAAAATAGATGTTTTCAGGATGTTTGATCTCTTATGACTTTGGAACTTCACTCCTCTAACAAAATGAGATGTAACTTCAGAGAGTTGTTATCAAGAAGACTCCTGCCAGTCGGCAGTCCGTGTCTGGGAAAATACCTTTGCTCCAAGTCAGAGGATGAAATAAACAGTATCTGTCTTACAGGACGACCGCAGAGGCCACACTTCATGTAGCCTCAAGGCCTCTTCTCTCTCTCAGTGTGTATTTCCCAGACAGTGAGTTATTCACCGGTTTTAAAGCATCAAGTGAAACACTGAACGTGATCAGGCAGATTTAACTTTAACTTTATGTAGCTTTCTTTAGTTTCCTTGCTCCCATTTACCGTCTGTCCTGTTTTCTTTTTAATTGTTCGGGCCTCCAAATGTCCCAGAGGGCAAACAGAGAGCTGGACTGAAAGGCTCCTGTCTCAGAATTTTCTTTCTTTGCTGAGACTTAGATTACATTATTACTGATCCAACAAGTTACTTCATATCAAGGGCACACACACTCCATGTTGGATATTGTTGGATACACTATTTCTGTGCACTTCAGAAAATAAACAGATTTTAGGCGTTTGGAAGGGGAATTATAGACGTTTGAATTCATCTAAACAACTGCTTGCATTACACAGGGCAGGTAAATGAAAAACCAATGCTTTACTCTCAGTGGGCTCATCTGTTCTTCTGGCCTGTCTGAATTCAATTCTCTGCACCAACATCATCCTTTGTCTTTACCAGAGAGAAATATGAAATCTGACTGTGTTTGGCCTTGGTTGAGCAGGAGATGGTTCTCAGCATGGAGATGATTTAAACAAATGGAGAGGAGAGAGTTTGAGTAAATATTTTAGAGACCTTGTTTTTAAATGACTCACTAGGTTTCTGTCCAACTACTCAACTTTGTCTCCATGGGACGATTTTATCCCATCACACTGTATTAACTTTTGTGGTGTGCAAACGAGTGTTGATGGGCGGAAATCTTTATTTTTCCAGCAGTGGTCCAACGTGAATATTCCTTTTCTTCATAAAACTATTGAACTGCTTCCTCCTTCCTGTGTGTCCTGATATCATAAGACAGCTGGGCTAAATATGATGCACGCCTTGCTGTAACCACTCCATGATGTCAACATGCGTGTTTTCCATTACCAGGACGTATCTACAAAAGCCCAAAAGCCATTACATAAACAGACTGATGAACCCTTCACAGATACTGCATCTGAGAAGGGCACTAAAAAATGTCCACTGTAAAGTTCTCATAATCTCCCTCCCTCCATTAACCGTCCATCTCTTACTCCTCTGCCTCCTTGCTTCTCTGTTAATCCGTTACCAAGGCTCTCCTACACATCAACATTGACTCTGCTTCCTGCAGACTTCCCATTGTACTGTCCTCAGGAGTGGGAGTGTGGTCGAGTTCATGTATTCCTCCATCTATCTTCTCTTCTCCACCACTTACATTTCAGGGTGTAAATTGTGAGTATGTTTCTCTTTTAGGGAACCTTTTATCACGAAGTGGGAAAATGTTTTGTTTTCTTTGTTTTATTTGCTCTCACCCGTTATGTGTTACTAAACACTGGCGTAGTCCCAGTTTCCTGAAAATATCCACAGTGATATCCATGGGCGTGTGGTCAGTAACTGTGAAGGGGCTCAGGTCCATGATCCCTCTGAGGCGGAGGGGTGGTGGGGCATCGGGAGCTTGGGACGGAGTGTGCTCTGTGAAGACTACCTGAGAAGAGCTGACAACACCTTCCTGACGCTTGCGGCCGTTGTCTGTGAGGAGAGGAGGGTGAATTAGTGAGTTATGGTGACAAAGAGCAAACAAAAGACTACAAATGAAAACAAACGTCCCTCTTTGGGACAATAGTGTCTTCTCATCTCAAATGGACAGTTAATGTCAAGAAAATACTTTTATAAAATGAAAGAGAAAAGTCTGACCTATTGATATGAGCAGGTCTCTTCTGAGTACGAATCCCACGAGTCTCTGGGACTGCTGAGACACGACGACGGGGAAGCCGCTGTAGTGTGTGCTCTCCACCAAGGCCTGGAGACAAATACACATTATGAGCAAAATTCCTACATAACAAAAGGTTCAGTGCTGACTTAAAATAAACCAAATCTGCCCCCATCTTGAGGTAATTCTATCTACAGTTATTGTTGTCTTTCTTCTTTTAGACCGTACGTCTGTATATTTTGGGCCAACTGAAAACATTTCTCTATAATATTGTGCAGTGTGGACTTTTTTGATTACAGTGTACGTGCAAAAGTCCAATGAAGGACAAGAGCTGAACATTGGCTATAAAAACAGTTTGATACTCTCCTTATGGGAGAAAAAGAACAAGGTCACCACTCACTGTCACAGTAAACGCCCTGTCTGCTCTGCTCTCTCTTATGTTAGTGTGTATGTGCGTACCTCCACCTCGCCTACAGTCATGCCCTCCTGTGTGAGCACGGCCAGCGCTGGGTCCGACCGGCGGGGCCTCATCACATCCACGGCCAGGCTGCTGTGCTCAAACTCCTCTTTCGGCTCCAGGAACGGGTACCCGTTCAGCCGGATGTGAGCCTGCAGAACACACATAAGAGTTACGTCATCGATCTGTTCAGCTGGAGAAAAACCAAAGCGCCTCAGCTCGGGAGGGTTTAACAGAGACATATCATGTCACACCTCATATATTCCCTCTCGCCCGAAAGCATCCGCCACCCATTTGCTGGTCATGGTGGCGGCCATGAGGGGGACAATGTACTCCAGACCGCCAGTCAGCTCGAACATGATGACGACCAGCGACACCGTCATACGAGTCACTCCACCTGGAGAGATTAAAGATCAGAATATCGTTTGAGAAGACACAGGTGACTTGAACATGATTCAAAGGAAGATCTGGTTCATCTGTTACGATGTAAACTGTATTGTTTTCTCCCTGATGCTGTACAATAAGAGGTACCTTCATCAGAGACGAGAGAAAGAAGTTCACAATGTTCATCAATGTAAAATATAAAAATATGTATATATTGCATATTTTGGTATATCTTGACACTAACGTGAGATTGCGTGACAGAAAAAGAGATGATTAACTCAGTCTGAGACCAGAATTGGCTTTGGTGAGCTCACGCATTGCAAAAATGTCAGGGTGTAACATCAAATGGAAAAGTATAAAAAGCAAGCATTCCCACAGGGTTGCTGTCAGCAGTCATGATGTATCATACACACAACACTACAGTGTGTGAGGCACAAAAATAATAAGAGCACATTATTTAGGAGCACAGATGGCCTTTGGGAGAATACTGTTTTCTTTTTTTTGAAGAAATTACTTACAGAGAAACACATACTCTAATAAACAGGATAAGATATCCAGCTTTTGCTAAATCACATGAGATCTACTCATTTCTGGAAGTGAATTTTTTGGCCACTAAAAGCTATTCATGGAGATTATTGTAAAGCACATTGTGAATTTAAACAGGCGCCGGTTAAGACAGATATATCGGTTGCATATTTCAGAAGTAAAAGATCAACCAGATGTACAGGGCGGATGAATTTGGCTTGTTACTCTGATGGTTTCTTGGACTTTAAAATCTCTCCTCATGCTAGGGATTTAACAGCCATGTGTTCTTACACCAAACTCCAGCTGTCCGGTTTCTGCGCTATAACAAAGGAACATGCAGGTAGAGCTGGACACTTCATCGTCCTTCAAAACTTCAAGGGACTGCTACCCATAACAAGGAGTTGGACGTGATTGATGGTTAATTTGACACAGCTTTTCCAACAATGTGTCCATTTCATGCAGATGTATAACATCTTTGAGCTGTTTGCTCTCCACAGGGTTTCCCATTCTTCTCAGAGCTAAAACGTTTACCTGATCAGTGTTAAATGGAGTATTTGACTTTAGAGCGAAGGATTTCACTTTTTAAATAAACGATGATCACATCCAGATACTGATTGATGTAAAAATATAAACAAACTAGAGTCAGGTGCAAAAAAACTATAAAAAAAAATGTATAAACATAATTTCATCCAGAATATAAAGAAGGGATTGGTTCAACAAGTATTTTTTAAAAAGTAAAAATCCCAATCTCCCTTCAACAAATGTGAGGAAAGATCAGTTCCCAATAGAGATTAACTCATTTTGAAGAGTTTCAATCAATTTAAATTTAATTACCACAATTGAAAACGAGCGTAAGGTCTGCCTTCGTCCAGCAATCTGAGACCACTTAACTGAGGCTGGGAGCCGATGAAGCAGACATTCTTCTGCCCACCCACATCCATCTGCTCCCTGAGCACCCCAGAACATTCCTCGGTCAGACTGAACATGCAATCTCGATCCCTCTGGCATGTTTCTATTTGTATGTTCTAAGATTAACACCACGAAAGAGGCATGCATGAAATATCCTGATGAAAATGTCCAAACAACTGTCCGAGTCCTTTCATCTGCTCCAAGCTGCTTCTGAGCTCTTGAATGTTTGCCATGACCTCTCTGATGAGCTTCCCAACACCACCAAGCTCTCCCCCAAAAAATAAATAAATAAAATGAAAACAAGCTCAGATCCTTGCATTTCATGTCTCACCCAAACATGCGGCGGCTCCCACCATGGCATAGAGCCCCGGAGTGATGCAGTCTGCTCCCTGAGAGCACCATCCCTTAAAGATGATTGAGTCATGGTTGTAGTAGGCCAGCTGCTCCATGCCGACACCCAGCAGTCTGCCGGTGATGGCTCCGACGGCCATGCTGGGG
The DNA here is from genome assembly GCF_900963305.1 of Echeneis naucrates. NCBI lineage: Eukaryota > Metazoa > Chordata > Actinopteri > Carangiformes > Echeneidae > Echeneis > Echeneis naucrates. The sequence goes on along the minus strand of NC_042528.1, from coordinate 2,009,121 downwards.
ATGAAGAGGCCCGAGGGAACCTGGAGGGAGAAAAGGACAGAGAGGAAAACACAACAAGATTGAGATGAAGTATGAGAGAGGGCTGCTTGGAACATTAATAACGTCTTATACCTGATTAATACAGAGGCATGAGATCAGATCACTGAGGACAGATGTTAATACTAGGTCTGGCCTTGGCCTACAGTGGATGTACTGCAAGATAATACTGATTAGGACTCTTACTGTAGGGGGATGGGGGGGCGGGAGGGTTGCTGGCAGTGAAGCTAACTGGCCTTAATGTGTGTCAAAGTCTGAAAAATAAAGCTAAGGAAATTGTGTGGATGTTATTACTCTGGAGAAAAGTGAACTGCCTGTGTCCCCTTGCCTTTCACATCAGCTGAACAGTATTGATGAAGCTTTAATCCAAAAACCCTTTTTGTATTTCCGTCATCATTACAGAGACAAAGATGTCGTCATGCTGTCAAGTCATGTTTGGATGGAGACCATTCTCGCTAATATCATTGTCCAGATGCTTGTTCAGCCCAAATGCAGTCCACCATGACTCAGTTAATAAAGTGACTTATGGTTCTGTCCTTTTCAATTGCCTCATGAAGCCTGCAGACATTAATTTTTCCACGTAACTTGATCTTCCAGCAAGCCATGTGATCGTGAGTCATGTTGCTGTGACTCAGTGCATGAAAACATGCAAAAGGTTCATTCACTCGCCATCTGGACAAGGAATCGGGCAGGAAAAGACAGCAGTTCCAAGTCTGGTTCCCGTCACATTTGAAACAGCTGCTTGTGCAGTAACTTCACACTCAAAGTTCACAGTGAGCAGTGCGATTGTAACCAAAAACCGACATCGGCCCGAAACATCTGAGCAGTGCTTTTGCCTCAACCAACCTTCATGCCAAAGGTAATCACGGTGATCATCATCTTGAAGACTAAAGCCAGGGCCAGCTGCCACAGAGCGGTGTAAAGGCCTGGTCCCGCGGGCCGATCTGGGAGGGTGTTGCCTACACCTGTGTCGGTGTTGTTGGCTGGCTGGAGATGTGTGTGTGTAGAGATTAAAGATGAACACAGACAGATAGATGAATAGAAGATTAGAAAATGGGTAAGGGCAGAAAGGTAGAGAAATAAATAAAATAATGATCGTGAGCTGAACATCATGACCCTTTTTTCTACAAAAACAACTCTACAGACTCGGCACACAAGCTGACCTGCTGGTAGCCACAGAGTTGAGAGGAGTCGAGCCGGGAGCAGTCGTTAAACAGCTCGGAGATGAGCTCGGCTCCGCTCATTCTGGTGTAAATGTTTGGGTAGGCGATCAGGGCGGTCAGAGCCGTGACCACCAGCACCTCCATGACAGGGTAGTGACCAAGTCGAGTGGTTTTACCTGGAGGTGAAAAAAAAGTGTGAAGCTGGGTCAGGCAGACAGATCTGACCTCACTCAACATGTGAAGTCTTCTGCAGTGATTTCAGCACTCACGCCTCCTGCACCAGGCAATGTTGGCCTTGATGAACAGCGCCCCCCAGAGGCCTCCAAAGATCCCCAGCAGGATGAAAGGGGCCAGCTCCACCAGGTGCCACGGGGCATGAAACTCCACGTAAAACAGAACTAGCTGGCTGTTTCCGAACGGGTTGATGGAGCGCAGGGTGAAGGCAGCTACCAGGGCGGCGAAGAACGAGCGCCACAGAGTCTTCAGAGGGAAGTAATAACTCACCTGGAGGAGAAAAAGAACTGATGAAAACATGGACACAGTTCCACCAATCAGAATATTCACAACATGACAAAGAGGCACTATAAAAGTTTGGGAATTATACATAAGATGAATTAAAAAAAAAAAACTGCCAAAGCATAAACACTTCTTCATAGTTTCCTATAAGTCAGGCGCCAGCACTGTGCAGTTTCCAGCACCAAATCACATCTTTAAAACAAAACAATAAAAAGGCTGGAGAGCAATTAAAATCTGCTCTGATTTATTTTGTGATCAGTTAGTGTTTAGAGTAAATGGCACTCACAAATCCGATTCTACTGGATCAGATCTTTTTAGCGTTTAAGTGACGTATGTTTTGGGTCTCATGTCGCAGCTGATACTGTGTGATGTTGGTAAGGTTAAGCACTGCACTCACTTCTTCGAGACTGAACAGGACTCCTCCGATGGGAGCACCGAAAGCCACAGACACACCAACGGCTGCTGCCGCCGACAACACCTACGCAACAGAGAAGGAACATGAGATTTAACTTCTTGCAATAAACTGAAACATGTTTCTATGGCAGGAGTTTATTATCTTATTTCCGTCTCAATGTAGAAACATTTGATTTTCATCAGCTAAAGATTTAAGTTACACACAATTGATTAGAAAGAATGAAACTTATTATCGGTTGGCAGCTCATTTTTCATTTGTGTGGCTTCTACAAGCAGAATCAAAGGCACCACATTCTCTTTACTGCTGTATGAGCATTTATTTAAATTATATTCATATTTGAGTCACAACAGGCCAGTCTGGATAAAATAAGAGGCTCAAAATGAATGCCAGAAAATAATAAAAACTGGAGGAGCTTTTGCACAGCTGGCAGAACGACAGAAGCAGAACTCCTCCACCAAATGGTACTTAAGCCCAGTTGTTTAGATTCTTTTTGTCTGTTATTTTAGTTTTGAATGTCACTTATAGTCCAGTTAGGTTCAGGTTAGGATTTTTTTTTTCTTCATTTCTCTTTTTTCTTTTGAAGTAAAATTCTAAATTGATTATATTTGTTTAAATCCTTTTTTGGCATCTCTTATGTGCTTCAGCCTCCAGTTGAGTCAGTTAGATGATGAAGGAGATCTTAATATTTACAGAGGAAAACAAGAAAAGCAGCCAGAGACGATGAAGATGTAAACAACGGCGTGATTATTTTAATTCTTGGATATTGAAGCAGTAACGTCACCTCACTAAAGAACCTACCTCTCGCCGCTTGGCTTCGTTCTTGCGGTACTTGGTGAACAGATGACAGAGTATGTTAGCGCAGCAGCATGCCACGTGCACCAGCGGACCCTCCTTTCCCAAACTGAGCCCGGAGGAGACGGCTAAGACCAAGGTGATGATCTTGATCATAAGAGTCCACTTCCCCAGATAGCCTCGGATAATGAAACCGCTCAGGATGGTTTTAATCTGAGAGGAAAAGCGAGAGAAGGCAAAAAAAATATGAGAAGGCGTTTGTGTGCACAGGGATTAGTTTGTGTGTGTAGAGGGGATCAGGATGTGTTTGCACTCATGTGTCTGTTTATGGTGGGGGGGGGGGTTGGTTTAGATATGCCTGTGTGAGCGTATAACCAAGGGAGAGAAAGTGTAAACACTAATACGAGTGAAGGAACGAAAGTGAGGTTGGCGCTTTGGATATTTTTCTTTAAAATAAGCGGTTTATCTGGTGTGAGGCTGCTGACCACTGTCTGGCCTGACAGGGAGCAGACAGGACTCAAGTTCCACGAAATGAATGAAGCTCTTAACCTGGAGGCAAGACTGAGACCGAGAGCGCTTGTGTGTGCAGGAAGGGGCTGTGTTTGTGTGTTTGAATCTGTATATATGAAATGAGTGAATCCGTTTGGATGTGTTTGTGCACAGGTTTTTTTTCCCCCCTCGCATTTCCCAAGCGTAAAACAAATCCTGAGCTTTTAACTTCCTCAGAAAATGAGTAACAGAAACAGAGGACAAGAAAAAGTAAACACTGATGGACAGATGGCGAAGAGCTGGATGTTAATAAGTCCATGGAAATAGATGGGGAAACGCTTAACTGAACTAACTTCTGTCTTTTACACCTTTGATTTTCCTTTAAACACCCTTTTCATTCAATGACTTGCTATATTGATGATGTAGAATTGCATGAAAATAGAGATCTTGTTGAAATCCTGTACAAATGTGCAGCACAAAAATAAATAAATAAATAAAAGAAAAAACAAGAGGGGGGCTCACCTCTGGGATTCCTGAGCCACATGCATACGGAGCGAAGGCTCTGACCAGTGCGACGGCCAGGAAGGAGAAGAGCAGAGCCCAGAAGATGTACATCAGGAAGTTCACTATGTAGGCGAACGCACCCTGTAGGGGACACAAAGACACACACAAACAAAGAGGAGATGTACGATTGCTCAATATAAAAAAAAAAAATTCCATACATATTGTTAGAAATCAAAAAGATCTTTTTAGTTTTTACTGTGTCATGACCGTTGATAACCAGTAGACGGGGCCAAAGCACCATGACAGCTCTTTACAGGCTTTAAGCATCTGTTTAATGTGCATGATACTTTTGTTTTTTTCAATTTATTCACAAGAAGTGCGCAACTACTTAAATTCCAAGAGGTGATGAGGTGGGCTATATAAATCTGTTGTAACAGTTTGATCATGTTCTACTACCTCTGACGTCCCCGTTATGAGTTCAGCCCAGCTCTGCCACTGCGGACAATGGTGTCTCTCCTGGAACGTCGTCTCGTTGGATGCCCAGCAGCAGTGCTCGTGGTTGTACCAAAAGTGAACAACGCACACGCCTTCTTTCATGGCCGTCATCCAGTGGGCTGCAATGTCAATGCCGCCAGCCAAGGCGCCTGGACGGCCGGGGGAATAGAGTGAGAAATTCTTCACTTGAGTCAAAAAACAACAGAAGCTGATTTTTTTTTTTAGGTTAATAGCTTGTAAATGTGTTTCCCCTTGTATTATGTCCAAAGTCTAAATTTTTTGGATTCCTTTGAAAAAAAGAACTAAAAAAGAAAGATCATCACCAGCCAGGCTCATAGCTAGTATAAGTTACAGTGATTTTCTTTATAAATATGTCACCCTGCTTATTTTCAGTGCCATGCTGGTGCTGTTTTGTAGGTCTACACCTGCTGTCTGTTAACACATGGGAATTAACTTTGAGCTGATTCAGGCAGCACAGAAACAAGAGGAAAGGTAGAAACAGCACTGACATTTTGTCACTTTTTGTTTGAGAATTCATAAGATAAAGAGGAGGGCTTTCATATGGTAAATTTTTATTGATCTGGGCCAGCGCAGAAATATCATCGTACATAATTTTTGTGCCAAATAAAAGTGAGATGTAGCTGCTTAAATACATATTATAAAACATATGATCTTATAAACATAAACTCAACTGCCTTTGACTAAGTTACTATAAAGTTACTATTCACCTATTAGCTGTGGAAGGAGCTATAGTCCACCAAAATATAGGTTAAAGACATATCGTGTGTGTGTGTGTGTGTGTGTGTGTGTGTGTGTGAGCTACCTGACAGGAGTCCCACCAGCAGCATGAGCAGCCACCCAGAGAAGGCATCACTGACACTGTGCAGAAGATTCACCGTCGACTGTCTGCTCTTATTGGTGATCTGCTCAGACACACAAATGAGGTGATCAAGTTTGGAGAGTGATCTCCATCACCACCATTATGCTGCTCCTGTTGTTCATATACATTATATATGTATTATATCATATCATATAATGTTGCTTCATATTCAAGTACATTGGTCTCATGTTTTATAATTCATAAGTTTAGTTTTGTTTAGTAATTTTTTTTAATGGCCTTTCAGCTGTTTCCAGTGCTGCTGTTAGATTTTAATTCCCCCCAGCAGACTCTGTAAAGTGTCTCATCCATCAGGATGTGAAAGTGGAACACGTAGTCCAAAAACATCCTCTACTTTAATAAGACAGATCATTAGCTCTCCAGTTTCCATGTTCAAAACATGTTGTGCAACACGTAAAATAAAACCAGCAGTTTGAAGAAAAACATTCCACATAAAATTTTCGCTTACTTCGTGTACAAGTAACCACAAATTCATTCCTTTCATAACTGTGTAGTGTTTTAATCCACACATAAAGTTCCACAACAAGAGCTTCATGATTGTGACCTCTTTTTGCTGAGTAATGAATATTTGGCAATCTGTTGGAATACACAGCGCTCTTCCTCATACCTCTCTGTGTCGGTCGCGGTCCTTGCTCTTCTCCCTCACCCAGTCGATGGTGTTGAAGTCTTCATAGGTGCCCACTCCGGGCACCGGGTCCTCCAGGGGGTCCACAAGCTTAGTGGGCCCGTTGCCGTTCATGCTGGCTGCTCTGCTGCTGCTGCTGCTGTTGCGGCTGTACTCCTCATAACCTCCTGGGAAAGAGGAAGGGGTGGAGAGAGAGGAAAGAGAGGGAGGGATAAGGAGAAGGACGCACAATAACATCGTCACACAGGGACACAAGCCTCTTATTTGCCGGCACACTGTTCTTCCCCTGTCATTTTGCACTTCGTATTTAATTGTTTCAGAGTTCAACTGAAATTCTCTAATTTAAATCACGTTTTTTAACTTTGATGTTGCTTTCTGTTTCGTTTATTTATTCGTGCTGTTAGAACACAGTTTTAGATTAGCACCACACACGGTCTCTTTCCTACCCGTATACTGTGGTTATTTTCATCTGATATCAAAGATAGGCACTGTGGGGATGGGCATGGCCAGCATGCAGCCGCAGGAGGGTGAGGAGTTTAAGGCAATCAGACAGAGACGGGACCAGATGCACCATCAGAGCATTTCTTTGAGTAACAGGAGAAGCAGGCATCTATGCAGCCATTACATTTCAAATTGGATCACCAATGGTCAAATTCATTTGAATGGAGACAGCAGTTGTCAAGATATCTGCATCCAGTGTAAAAAATATACTCTCGAAAGTGGAACAACACGAAGTTCATATTTTAATGCACCTTCATTTCAAACACTTAAACAGTATGAGTGTTCATGAGAGGGAAAGAGATTTACAAGAGCAGGCGCTGTTCTCCAGAAAATGTCAGCAGGAGAAATATGGCATCCAGACCCCAGCCAGTATGCGCACTCACACAAGCCTTCAGAAAGTGCTAGCTGTAGCAATTCTGCGATATACGACAGTGTATCGATGAGCATTTCTAGGCAAAGCCACAAAGGAAGAAGCAGAAGGAAAAAAAAAAAAAAACTGAGATTGTCTCCAGCTGCTTTCTTCCAAGTGGCCCACAATAAAAGAGCTTTGGTATGTGGCAAAGTCTGAGCGCTAGTAAATATAAAATACCAGAGAGCAACAGGCAAAAGGAGCAGCATTCGACAGAAACAGGAAACAGCAATCAACCTCAAAGTTGAAGCTTGAGATGAGTCACTGTGGTGAAGGAACATCCATGAACGCAGAAATAAAGCAGTTTTCATCTGAATATAAGGGTAAGTATTGGTGATGGAGGTGTCCCGTCCTGTCTGGTGCTTTACACCTCGCTCACTTGTAGCTCTCATTCAGGACTCCTCCATCCTCACTCACAAACATTTCTAACTCGACACTGAGGGAGGAGATAGTTGCCATGCTATTTGCAAACCTGACCCGACAAGGTAAACGTGTTTTAAACATGAACTGGCTCCAAGAATGCCCTGAGTGAATAAATAAATAGCTCCATCACTCTCCCAGGAAAACCTGTCTCATAAAATAAACCTTTGTCTACACTAATCACCTCAAAGTTAAAACATTTTTAAATACATTCCCCCTGAAATGCCTCAGTGAAAAGGTCCAAGGTTTTTTTTTTCTTACGCTTGGATTAACAAAAGCTCCATGATATTTCCACAACAGAAAAATAAAAGGTTTCTAGAACGAATATACGATATCCGTTTGTGAATTTGGAAGCACAACTTAAAATTTTTTACTTCTGTGGATTAGAACTACAAACTACTGTATCGATGGAGTTGCTGAATGTTAAAGTGCCTTGCTCACAGGTCCATTGGCAGTATCTCATGAGACAAAACATGGTTCCTGTTTATCTTTTTGGCAGGTCATTCGGTCTTTAGGTTATAAAATTGTCTCAAGTAACAACACATCACTTTCGATTAAAAATGAGTCAGAACACATAATGTAACACAACTCAGCATACACTATACAGATACAGATACAGATACAGAGAGTTATCTTGAACAGCTTGGAACTGTAAACCTGCATGGAGGAAATATCAGCCACAGAAGTTTAACAGAACAAGTTTGGCATATACCTTTTCACTTGATGCCTTAAATAATTTTCCTTTACCTCGTCCTTCTGTGAACTGAAGGAGTTGTGTGCAGCTTTACTGAAAGATAACAACAACATGCTTTACATGAGACTCTTCTAAAAGGGCCAGAAGTCACTTCTCTCAAAAATGTTTGTGTCCTTTTTACCTCACCCAACAAGGTCATGTTTTCATAATGTTTTGTTTACCAGCAGTATTACACAAAAAGGACTGAGCTGATTTGTATTGAACTTTGTGGAGGAAGGGGGTCATGGGACCGCGATGAACCCAGTCCAGTCCATCGCGGTTCATTTACCATAAATTACATTTTTTTGTCGTTTTGTTTTCTCTGAGGTCTGATGCACATGGTGTGACACTAGTCTTGGTCTGTGCACTTAAATACTCAACAGCTGTGACTGACCTTCTCACCTTCTTAATGACAGCCACAATAAAGACTGAGCAAGGCCAAGAGGAACAAGCCAGACACACTTTAAAAGAATAACACAACGGCTGTGATGATAAAAGGCCTGGTTGCAAATGATGCAAGGAGACACACCAATGAAAAACCGTGTGCGTGTGTTTGACGAGATGCCAGACGAAAGCAACCGCACAGCTGTTGATATTCACCCTTTTAACTGGTATGAAAAAACACAAAAAAGGAAAATGGAGCGATTATGAGTTTGACCTCAGCTATGAGGTCACAATTGAATGAGGGGGAAAAAAGACTTTTGACGTGAAATACACAGACTCCCATACGGAGATAGGTGTGTTTGGACTTCACCGTGTATCTGTTTGCTGGTGAGCTCAGTGTCAAATCTGGCAACTGAAACACAAAACACAGACTTACACAGGCAAGTAGGTGTTTTAAAAAAAAAAAAAAAAAAAGCTCATCCACACAAACATTAACCACACAGGTGGGAGCCTGATGGACGGGTAATGTCCTTAATGATTAAACTGGACACAAACAACACAGTCGAGCCACTGTCTACAATAACATTTCACACAATTTAAACACATGCGATGCGTAACACAAACCCAGGCAGCTGCAGTAACGGTTGTTGAAGATGAGATTCGTCTTCCCTCAGATCCTTTTAACACCAACTTTAACTCCAAGCAAAGTACAGTTGAGGCTCGTCTTCGTGCTCCACCTCAGTTTCAAACTCACCGTTTTCAACCAGCTGCTCCTCATCCAGCTGCACAGTCCAGAACTGCCAGACCATCTTTTCAGCCCTGGACCCAAACCCCCACCCTTCCCCTCAGTATCCACAGTCAAGGCTATAAATCAAACTAGGAATTTCTTCTCCTTCTCCCAAACTTTTCTAGGAAGTGAACTTCAGCCGGGTCCTCCCACATAGCTTTGAAGGTGAGTAATGATTGGCTGATTTGTCTGGGAAACTGATGGCGGCTTGCTGTGCTGATGGCAGCGTGTTTTCATAGGCCGAGAGCATTTATGAGAGCTTCCTGTTTGGCCTGGATATTCTTGTGTGAAAATTAGGTAATGAGATTATGAGGTCTTTGACCTTTTGAATCCTGTGGTGACAGCACCAGGCTGAATCCATTCTGCTTTCCATTCAGTACCATTCAGGGAGCAAAACCTTTTTAAATATCAAACTCTGAAAGACTCTGATTCTGATAAGTAGAGCTGGGGGAAAAAAAAAAAAAAAAAAATCAGAAAAAAGCTGATGTATTATTAAAAAAAATAACAGTTATATTCCATTAGCCCAGTAACACTCAAAGAGCCGTGACCTCAGCGTCACACACAAAAGTCTGAGTCACCGTGATATACTATGCTGTATATTTTAAGTAGATAGAGCGAGACCACAGTCAAATTCCTCTGACAGTGGTGACTGCTTGCAATTGGAAATTGGCGCTAGACTCTGGCAGTTATTCTACTCTTTACTTTCCATCTGATGCTTTGGTTTTCTTTGGTGAGCAAAGCTTAAGACAAAGACAATTTTACTGTAAGAGTGGCATTTCTGCAAAGCAAGAATGATGTGATTTGAGACAGAGGAGGGAAAAACACATCTATTTGTCCATTTGAGATGCTGAAATGAATGAAACAGATTGTTTCTGTGGGCTGCAGAAAGAACAAGACGCGTAGCTGACACAGCGTCACCTACAAAGAGGGGAAATAGTCTGAAAGTCGTGACTCATGCAACACTTGTAAGGAGAAGAGCTTAACCGTGGCATTTTCAACTTTGTAGTAAACTCTGATGAAAAGCCACGAGACAAAATGTGCTTTTCTCAAGGAGATACTGAGGAGGAGGTCAAAAGGGGTAATGTCATTTGAGCCATGCAGTTATGACGATGAGTTTCCTTGTATTTCATTCAAGCATGCAGGAAGTTGTGGAGAATCAGTACGTCCAGCTAGGCACAGGATGTGTTATCACTCCAACACAAAGTTCACACACGTGTGTTAACTATTGAGCAAACTGTGCTGCAAGGAGAGAGTCTGCTGAAGTTGTTACAGCTCCAACCAAAAAGACACGAGACAAGAGTCATGTCGACAATTTAAACTGCAAAAAGAACCAGCGTGCAGACCGAGCATGAGCAGCACTTTTCACAAAATGGGTCAACGACACAGAGATGTCATACTGAGCGTTGCATTCGCTGGGTCTGTGTGAGTTCATCTACAATCTTACATTTTCCCCAGAAGATGCAGCACATCCACATCCTTAATTCCTTACAGAAAACAAGCTAATTTTGCTACACACTTTGTCATATGACCACAGTGTTATCTTCCAAAACTACACGATGCGTCATCTATTGCACAGGACTTTGCACACACAAGCACATAAACACACAAGGGCATAAAAAGGGTCAACATCAAGACAGTCACACGCACACACAGTCTCCAGCTAGGGTTTGAACTTCGAACTTCTGAGGTCCGGTTGCCATGGGAATCGGCATACCGTGACCGCCGTGACACTTGGCGACGACAAATGAGCATCTCAGGGACATTCTGCTATCATATCTTAAAATCCTATTTACTGGGCCAGAGGAAATTGAATAAAGAAGGGAATGTGCGTCTCTGCAGTTGATTCGATTAATTTTCATAAAGTTTTCCACATGCTGGAAAGAGATTTTAAAAACCCAGTGGTGGCTTCATAGGAATCAGCCTCAGATAAAGGGAAACAGAGGAAGTTCTGAGGAATTGCACCAATGTTTTTTTGTTGGACAGATTTGGTAATAATGTCTGAGAAAACCCTTCACTCTATGCATCCAAGTAGCTTTTAAAATACTGGGTGTAAAAAAAAAACAAACTACTTTTTGAAGACCTGCCAAAATGTGAGTGTAGCATTAAGTTTAAAAAATCTGGAATGATGCAAGTGCTTGGCCGGATTTTATGGCACAATTTTTTAATTTCCTATAAAGGAAAACCTTTTGTCAATGCACAGTTGCCTGTTTGAGGTGAATAACCTTTTTTTTTATTATTATTATTATTAGATGCTGTCACTGCGTATAAATGCACTTCAAGAAGACTTAACTTTTAATTAACCCAGTGAAGCTTCTTGGGGTGTAACTAACTATAAATGTGAATCCCTTCCTCCTTGGTTGGATATAAGAAACAAAGCCATGACTGATTAGACAGCTGTTACACCAGTCATGCCTTTAAAAATGTTCAATGTTACTAAAACCACATTCTGCAGGAACCAGCGTCATGGACTACATTGTGAAACATCCAATAATAATTATAAAAATTGCTGTGATAATAACAGTGCAATGTTTAATGCTTGTTGGTCTTTTAAAAATCCGCTCAACGTTCCATATATCAAAACCTTTCCTTTCATTTGTCCAAACTTACACTCATCTCTCTTCAGTTTTTGAATCTTTCCCTCTTTCCTGTTCCACCCTTTCCACACAGTCAGACACACTGTACCCAGAACTGTGACTCATTCCCTGTCAATCAACACAATGTGAGCAGCAGTAGTTCCAAAGTACTGACAGCCACAGGGAACAAAGTCTGCTGCCTAAAACAACAGTGCCAATGTCAATATACCCAGCAATAAAAAGGTTATCGTCATAAACGATAATCCTCATCCAGTGGACTGCATTTAAACCAAATGATGGTAGTAAAGAACAACAACAAAAAAAGAACAGTGGAAGCAAATAAATATAAAAGCAAATCATGAAAAAACATGGAAGTCAATTCACGGATTGCAAGTGAAGCCAGTTAACCTTAGATACAAACTGTTGTGTGTTCAACACTGCTTTGTCATCTTGGCAATGATTTCCCTGCCACAAGTTCCTCATAGTGTTCTTCCAAATCTGATTTTTAAGTTAATGTCGTTCCTCCTGAAAGCTGGATCATTTTCTGTTTTAGCTATAAACTACTTCTTGCCCTTGGTAATGATTTTATGAAATCCTGACGCACTTTTTAAAATTCACATTTTGTATAGAATGAGATGCACGTCTGTTTTCATTACTGAGCAGGTCTCGGTGAAAGTGTCAAAGCTCTCAGTCCACAGTGAAATTTGGACAAGCTGTCCTGAGAAACTGAGCGTAAAATGAGCGCTCAGAAAACAGCCAGAGAGTCGAAAAAATGACTCAAGCGTCTGACTTCTGATTGGCTGACAGTTTTCTCTCCAGAGAGAGGCTGGAAATGAGATGTGTATTTCAAGGTCAACGCTGAAGCTCTTGTGCCATCTCTCCACCTGTTCCCTCCTTTCAATAAAACATTACTCATATGACGGGGGTCATTTGGTGTCATGCTTGTAAATGTTGAGCACTTAACTGTTATCGGACTTAACTGTTACAGTGTAGGTTTAACACAGGAAAAAAAAAATCACCATGGATAACTATGAGGTGAAGCGTTGAGTGTTTTAACACTAATAAACGTCCACGCTAATTACAGTCCATCAGTTAACTGCTGTCCCTGGATGTTGTCTCAGTTGCAAGTCTGGTCTATGTGCTGGTTTTTTTGTTGTTGTTAAAGTGCTATTATCACATAGTTTCTTTCTTGGTGTTCTTCATAACAACACGTGTTGGAGGGGGGGTCAAACAGCAGGGGCAAGCTGCAACATGTTCACTTTGTGTAGAAAGCAGAAGATTTCATGCAAAAAGGTTGCTGTAAGGAGTTTAAGGACATTTTCAAACAGTTAGTTTAGCCAGAGAGTGTAGAGAAACCTGAGTCAAACTGTTAATACTCTGCAACTGGGGCATTTACAGATCAGCTGCTTTGCTCCAGAACAGCACCCGTACACCCAAGTGGTCCACAGAGGGATCAGCAGGACTATATATTAATCCCTCCTGAGCCCAAACTCTCTTCTGGAAACGCTGGAGGCTAATGAGTCCCAGAGCGACAGGTTCCACACAGCTAAACGGTCGCGGCTGCACTGGCAACAGAGTTAAGTGCATGCTAATGAGCAGTTAGGGAACTCAAAAAGACTTACGTCAAATAGAGAAAGTAAAGGAGGAAGTGTGAACTGAAATGCTTAGAAAAAAAAAAAAGAAAAAAAAAAAACCACACAGAGGTGGAGGGCAGGAAATAATGTTGAAGTTCTGATTATTTAAACCTAAACGATCATAAATGGCTTCATGTTGTTCGAGATACAACTCAGAATGAATGTTTGTTTCTAAAATCTGGGTGGCCTGCACGAGCTGCCTTCTGACATCAGAGATAAGACGGCGACAGAGAGACTTTAATGATCAATTCTGCACCGTGGCGGGTGAAATTAAGCAGACCTTTCAACTGAAAACCCGATTTCCCCGGGGCCTGGCACATAATTATAACTTCAGACTGAGGCAACGAAGCAAAGCCCTGCTGTCTGACAGAGAGGTTACTACTGATTGTGCTGATTGTTGAGTTTCTTCCTGAGCTGAATCACAACAGACTCACTCTGCGGCCTCGTTTCTATTTTTTTTTTTCACAACCCACTGTATAATTTAAAAAAATAAATGGCTAACAGTTTCTGCATTTCTTCACTTGGTAAAACAAAATTCCAGTGCAGCTCAGCGGCAGCAATTACATCCACCAAAAGAAAATCTCATCCCCAGACCTCCTTCCTGTTGGCTCAGTCTTATCTCTGTCAGTTTCAAATGGGGGAGGAGATGATTAGGGGGGTGTCACTGTGACATCAGTAGTAACCAGTCAGAGCTGAGATCACTGACTGGCTTTGCTACTCTCTTGTCTTAACAGTAAACACAATTAGAGGCTTATTTTGGCCATGATCTTGTCAGACAGACTTAGAGCTGTGTAACAATATCTCCAATAACTAGTTTAACAGCTAGCAGAAGGGGAGGAAAGAAAAAGGGTTCTACTGTTGTAGTTTTATTAAATAAGGCCACAGTTTATGCTGCAAATTGAAGCAGCTTTTCAATTTAAGAAACAATCCCGACTGTATTCTGTTTGCATGAAGCAGACCAGAGCAGGCCACTGGTCAATGTTTATTTCTGTTAAGCTGTTGGCAGATTTTAACAAACGTCAGAAAATAAGACCCCCTTAGTCCTGTTACTGTGTTGGTGCACTGGCTCCCTGTGAGGTCCCCGGTTTTATTGCTGACATAATGAGCAACAGATCTGTCTGATGCAACTCCAAACACTGGTGATGTTACTTGGTGTGAGATACTCTCCAGATTGTGTATCTCAGGTTAACCAACTCTGTAGTCAATCATTAAAGCATTTTCTTACTATATTTGTATTCCAGTTATGTTCTGAACTGCACCTTTAATTCTTCTTGTGAGATCATAACTGTTTACCCATACGTTTCTCTAAATTAGAGTCATTATTTAGAAAAGTGCCAAAAAAATTAAGTTATCATTAGTTCACTGCTGTCTCTGGATCCTCACTAACTTTTGGGAGGAACTAAAGCATGATTAAAACTTCACCACAGTACAAACGGGCTATCATTCATCTGTAGTAGGAGGAGGTTAATAAGGTTGTTAATCGATATCAATGACTCAGCGCTAACTTTGCCAAGAGCTGCAAGCTTGGCAAACAAATGCTAAAAACCTCTTTCTGGAGCCAAAGGTGCAACTCAAATGCACTTCAACTTTGTATTAATATTTTTCTGCCTACTCCAGATGTTTCTGTTACGTTTCTTCTCTCATAACACAACTTCAAGCCTCTCCACAGTGACCTACTGAGGTCTTGGAATAACGTCACAGATGACAGCAGAGCAGTCTTCACCAATAATCAATCGAACATATGTAACTCCAGGTGCTGTAAGTGATGACTTCATTAATGACCAGGAGGCTCTGATGCAGACGCAGAGGGGCCAAATGTCACAGATTCGAAAAAGCCACCCAGCAGCTAACACAAACACAGCTGATACTATTACTCACTTTAATTGTTGTTTCTCTGTACCACTGTGACGCAGTAAATAAGGATTCGGTATGTTTAACACAGCCTGTTCAAGGTTGCAGTGTGTGCGGGGGTATGTTATTCCATGTTTACGTCAGCACTCCATAGACTATCATGGAACAAATCAACAATTTGAGACAGAGATGGCCGGGCAGAGAACGACATTAAGACTCTGATCCAGGAATGCTTATCTAAAGCTTGCACACTGGAGCTGCAGTATAGCCCGATCTAAAGAGAGCATATACCAACTGATTATTCAGATGTGTGACTATGACTTACTAAGAGCATGTGACACCCACAACAGTACTCTGCTGCTACAGATACATCTTATCTTGAGATAACTTTATTTCAGGGCACTAACCGACACACACAGGACTCTGGAAATTAGCTAATCTCACATGTGGTCACATGTCATTCAAGCTGAAGTTTCTGCTTTGTAAATACTTTCCAACAGGACATAAAGCTGATAATGTGTAGCTGTGTCTTGTAAAGTGTTGACGTCTTTTTTTCATTCAAAAGGGGCATCAGACTGCTGGAGAAATGTTTAGTGCTCTTTAACAACAATACATGTTATTCAAACATTATTATATAGATAGTTGGTCACATGATAGATGCCACCCCTTAAACCCTGAAAACAGACAAAACCGCCAAAGCAAGGATTAGAAATAACACTGACACATTTTCATAGAGAGCTGACAGGAAAATGAGCTTGATTTTAAGATTACACAGCGAGTGTCACCACATTTGACTCTTTAAGTGTTTCAATCAGGGAATTTGAGTTTGACTCAACTTTACAGTAGCGACTACAAAATGAAATAAGAGTTTGAAGCGCTTCTGGTTAGTGAATGATAGCAAACTGAATCAAAGTGGATTTTAAGACAAAAAGAGAAAACGTGAAGATGCAGCTTTGTTCTGTGGGAAGCAAAAACAAGCCATCTCATCGATTATTTGGTGTCTGATTTGGGTTTTTCCTGCGATCCTTACAAAATCAGAAGGACTGACTGAAATAAAACAGGGTGACAGCCTCAGAGCTTTACCTGAGCTGAGGGGGGGGGCGTCGTCTGTTGTGGAGAAATCCAGCGTGACTCCGGCGATGTCCACCATCTCATCATCATCATCATCACCATCGAAGCTGCCGGTTCGATACCCGGGGTTCTCCATCCCTCCGAAATCTGAAGGACAGGAACAACAAGGAAGCAGGAGCAGTCAGACTCCGGAGCCAGGCTGCAGGACGGGTGAAGTAAAGTCAGCTGTGACTGTCACCTGGGTATTCCCGAAACCAGCTGGACCAAAACTGAGACATTTAAAAAAAATAAAAAGTCGAAGCACAGCTCCAACCTCCGACCGCCAAACGCTCAACGCTTCCCCCGGAAAAGGGGCTCTGCTCGTCCGGGACGCCGCCGGGTGTCACCGCGGACGGGTAGTGACAACACATCTCCGGTTACAGGGGAAGTTTTTCTTCACGATCATCTCCGCCTCCATTTTTTTTAAATATATATATGTGTCACTCTTCCTCCAACTCAAAACCACAAAACCAAACCAGCAGCAACACGAAGCGGCGGTTTGGAGGAGCAGCCTGTTATTAGCTTAGCCTGCTTTAGCCGTTAGCCGGCGAACGAGCTCCGGCCGTTGAGAGAAAATCAAGCTTCTTCGTTTTAAATGTGAAGTTTGGCGTTTTATTTACGAGAAGCGTGTTTTGTTTTTACCTGTGAAGGACAGGCAGGAAACAGCCGTGGAGCCCCGGTGGGGAAGTCTCGAACCGACGCCGACGTCTGAAGTCTTCCGTCGGCTGCTTAAAGTCAGCAGCAGCCGGGGGGAGAAAAACTTAAAGCTCCCCGGCGGAACCTCCGAGAAAACCCTGAGTCATGCTCCCTGATAAAAGGTGTAAACACAGAAAAAAAGAAAGAAGCACAGCCAATTGTCTTTTTGTCTGCAAAGAAATAAACTGCGGATAAACAGAGTCCGACTGTAATCCGCTGTTTTTGTTATTACAGCAGAAAACGACGGAAAGCTAAAATTCATTAGCAACTACTTCCGTTCACGGGTTTTTATTAAAAAAAATCTATATCTCAACACTTTTTATAACGCAATCTTTATTTAATTGTGTTTAATTCAACCCCATCAACAAAAAAAAAGATTTTTATTTGGAGTGAATTAAATATTTTTCCCGATTTTGGTGTTTTAATTTGAAGTCCACAGCACCCGACTTCCGGGTTCATCAAAGGAATCGAGTCCAACTGGGTCAGTGGAGCAGTTCGACTAATCGATTATCAGTAATAATATCTGCAGTGACTGCAGTGTTGTTTTAATGTAATTAAGTCAAGCCAGTTTGATTAAAGCCACATTTAAATCAAACATTATTACATGACACTGCCCATTTTATTGAAAAATAAAAACAATGACAGTGGTAGTAATTCCACTACAGGAAAATAAATGTGCATGTTGGGTTTAAATAATGTGAGTTTAATTTACGGGAATATCTACATTTCTACACTCTGCTGCTTTAGGTCCTCTTGTTGCTCTTGTAAGCTAGATTATGAAATAAAAATGCAATAAAAGATGAATATTGATTGATATACTTTCCCCTCGTTTCCCTCCAGTTTATACTGCAGACTTCCTTAATGTGCTTTTTTCCATCTTCTCAACAAAAATGTTTATTAGTAAAATAAAGTTACATACTTTGTGTGGGAGGCGGGTTAAATAATGAAAAGAGCTCTTTTTGCACGAGCAGAGCTTCTGGACAAGTTGTGTATAGTTGTGTATACTCCTTTTACTATTTTCTGTGAATATTTCTATTCTATTTCCATTGAATTGACTTTATGGTCTTTAAAGTAGCTGAACAGCTGAAAGTTCCTGTGGGTTCCTTTAATAGTTGACAGTCTCCTAAAGGATGACACCTTGTGGTCACTAGTAGAAATAAATGTGGGATATTTATGAGGACACAATCCCCAGAGTCACAATTTATGTGTGCGCACACAGCATGGTTTATGTCTGTCCAGCTCAGATTAATTAAAGCGTCTTGCTTCATTAATTCCCCTGATATCTTGTTTCTTTCTGCACACATCCCCCTCATCCATCTGCTTCTCTTCCTCCGCTCCCTGATGCCCAGCGTTAACGCCCCTCCACCCTAACCCTGCCTCCTGTGGGGTTTTTTGGCCCGAGTGGTTCTGTTTGTCCAGATGCAAACTCATTCACGTTCTTTGTTTGTTTGCAGTGATAGGGCAGACATTTCTATTTGATTGCCCCGTCATTCTTAAGTCTCTATCTTGCTTTGTCTTCAATCTTTCTTCTCCCCCCTCCAGCTCCCCTTTCATTCCCCCAAAGTCCACTTTTCCTCAATCTGGGTCACTGCAGAAGAATGCACTCCCTCGCTTCCCTAAAAAAGGCAGATTCTTCATTTCTTTGACAGCTGTTTTCTCT